>NC_133121.1:197207996-197515382 GCF_033568475.1 Henckelia pumila
TCGAGCTATAAACTGACTGCAAAATTTAGCGCTGACTGGGAGGCAACCTAGTGTTTCTTTCTCTTTTGCTTTTACTCATTTTTTTTTTATTATTGCTTTATTTTCATTTCTTTTTCCTTAGTTTTAATTTTATTTCCCAGTTTTTCTTGTTTTTCCGAAATTTTGAAAAAGCCAAAAATATTTTATTTTTTTTAGGCTCGCTCGATCGGAAACATTTTACCGATCGAGCGAGCACTCTTTTGTTCGGGCAGTAAGTTTGCTATTTTTCTCTCGCTCAATCTGCAACATTTTGTCGATCGAGCGAGAGTGCTTTGGTTTGGGACAGTACTTGAATTTTTTTGTGTCGCTCGATCTGCAACATTTTGCCGATCGAGCGACAGTCTTTTTGCTCTAATTAAAACGCAGAAACCCCGCCTCCCCTATCATTCTCTCTTTTCCAATCTTTCAAATCCCTAAATCCCCAAAATCCCTTCTACCAATTTCTCTCCATAATACTTTGTTTTTTTTTCTTTTAATCCATAGGGATTTCTCTCAAGCATCTCTCCCGGACTTCGTTCTCTGTTGTGACTCTTCCGTTTCTTCACGAAGGCACCGGATTCTTTTCGCACGCCAAGTGTTCGACGTATTGCATCCTTTACTCTTGGTGTCATCTTCATACTTTCCATGGGACCTAAACGCACCCGCGTTCAAGGCGAGTCATCTTCTCGAGCCGCCGATCACTCTTATGCCGAATTCACCGGGCTCTTTGTCACTGATGCCGCTCGTGATCGTTACATCACCGCCAAGGTAAATCGTTCCCCCATTCCTGAACGCGGCTTTGAGTTAGAATTAGGCTATCCTGATATTTTTGGGACTATTCACGAGCGGGGTTGGACAAAATTATGCGAGCCACCTCCTCCAGCTGTAGTACCGATTGTTCGTGAATTTTATGCGAATGCAGCAGAAATGACGGATAGCAAGGCGGTTGTTAGGGGAAAACTGATTTCTTTTTTGCCCCATGAGTTGAATGCTTTGTATGAAATACCGGAGGTGGACGATTCTCTCTATCAAAGCCTGCAAGCAGATTCGGATTTGGATGAGTTGCTTGAACAACTGGCATACCCTGGAGCTACATGGGTTGACCCAGTTTCCGTCGTGAACTTCAAAGAGCGTTTCCTACGTGTGCTTCCTACTTCTTGGTATGCTTTTGTGAATCAGCATCTGATGCCGATATTACATTCAAGCGAGGTAAATCTTGAGCGCGCTATCCTCCTTTATGCGCTTGATATAGGAGCACCAATCAATGTGGGGTGCGTCATCCATAATGAGATCCACCGGTCGATCCATAATGTCACATTGGGTCTCTACTTTCCCATGATCATCTCTTTTCTATGCATATGTGCCAGAGTTGTTATTCGCAATGATGAAGAGTGGTTGCAGCCTCAGCGACCACTCGACTCCGCTTTTATCGAAGCCAAGAGGGCGTATCGTGTTAAGCATTTTATGAGAGACGGCCACTTTCAACAACCGCCAGCCCCGCCAAGGCCACCTCCACCTCCTCGTCACTCTCAAGCTGATGCCATCCGTGAGCTCACTGCCTACGCCCATCATCAGGATGCATATAATACGGTGGCGACTCATAATTTGCAAGCTGTGGATGTTTTATTGCGGAATCTCACATTGCACTTTGGTCTTGATCCAAATGCCGCTCTGACTGCTCTGCCATATCCGCCACCTTTCCCTTTCCAGTATGCCGCTCCTGTCCTTCCTCCGGAGGCTGAAGAGGAAGACGCCGCCGACCTTTAAACCAGGGGAGTCCCGTTTTCGTTTTTTTTTTTTTTTTTTTGCATTTCATTCTGTTTTAGTTGTTTGGTTGAGTTTTGTGTTGTCTTGCATTGAGGACAATGTTTCGTTTAAGTGTGGGGGCGTGCATTCATGCATTGCATTTCATTGCATTGTTGCATTTAGTTCGTTTTAGGTTTTAGCATTCTGTTGCATTTTGTATTGAGTTGAGAAAGAAACGGGTAGCCTGGCCAATGATGAACCTTTGTTTGTGAATTACATGCCTATCTGACAAGTTTTTGCACTGATGGAACTCAGTAGACAAGTGGACTCCTACATGCTCTGTGAATTATACTCAAATCTGAATTTTGAAACATACAAACATGGATAGGATTGAGGCATTGTTTGGATTATTTGGGCCTAAATTTTCTTGAATCTTTTGTCCTTAGATGCCCTTTGAGCCTTCACATATATATGAGCACATGAGGTGCATATTTCTGAATTTTGTGCAAAATCATCATTTACTGTTGATGATTTCTCTTTTCTGCACTGATTAATAATTGTATGAGTTGATTGTGAATTGAGACATGTCTAGAACTTGTTCAAACACCCCTAAAGGCAAAATACAGGTAAACTGTGACTTAGGAGTGATGTAGGCAATTTTTCTGAATTCGTTTGAGTTTTTCAAGCCACCCACTTTATTAATTATCCCTAGTACCTTGTTTGAGCCTGATTGAAAAACGAATGGCATGCGTGCAAACGTGTGGTAAACTCCCATTCGGCATTATTTCGAGGTCCTACAACTACTACCCATAGCTAAAACACTATTTCCTACCTTTAAGGGAGTGAGTTGAATGTTAAAATTATTTTATGCTCCTGCGTTGAATGGTCAATATGGAATGGTGTGATGATAGCTTGAATAAAAAAAAGAAAAAAAATAGTAGTAAAAAGGGGATAGAAAAAAATGATGAAAAAAGTGGTGAAAAAGAAGGAAAATTTAATGGTGAAAAGCATTATAAAAGAAAAAATGGAGATCAATGAAGTGAAAAGCGGTGTGAAAACTGAATGAAAATAAGTGAACTCTAAAGATAGACATAATTTACTCCCTCTCTGAATTCTTTTCCTTTATTGTAGCTATAAGCCAAGCCTACATTATAAGCCAATTAAGACCTATTGACCGAGTCACAGTCGCCTAATATACTAGTGGAGAGGGGTTGCGAGAATTTTGCCTATGGACTGTCGATTGATACTATTGATGAGTATGAATTTTTTATCAAAACATGCACACACTAGATTTCTTTGTGTTTAACCTATTGATGAGTGTGTTGATTTGATTTCTATTCATTGTAATCCTGTGAAATCATAAAAAGTCCTCATGATCTATGAATGTGTGAATTGGATTTGGAGGCGAGTGTTTTGAACTTGAGTTTCGGGTTTTATGAGTTTGTGAGGTGAAATCAGTCTGGTTTTAAAATTTTCAAAACAATATGAGTTGGATGGATGGTTGTGAAAAGTTGAAAAATGAACTGGGGCCAAAGCTCCGTAGTATTTCTTGATTTTTGTTTGCATATTCTGTTTGCATGACTTACTCGAGGGCGAGTAAGGATTAATTGTGGGGGAGTTTGATAGTTACATTTTTATTGCATTTGTTAAAGTCATTTTGTTGTTATTTTGCATTAGTTTACATGTTTTATTTATGCATTTTGTTCATTTTGCATGTTCCGTGTTTGCATGATCGATTTCCCGGTTTTGTGGTTAGGTTGTGCAATTTTGCTGATACTTGGAAGGTACGTTGGAGTAATGGAAATGATGGGAATTTCTGAAGATTTTCAGCCGCTCGATCCGCAGGATGTTGCAGATCGAGCGGGCGCCTTTACTTTGAAGACAGTAGGCATGAAGAATTTTGGCTGCTCGATCCGCAGACTTTTACCGATCGAGCGGCGCATGTTTTTGTCAGGCAGTAACTTTGGGAATTTTGGCTCGCTCGATCCGCAGGATGTTGCCGATCGAGCGGGCATCGCTATTCGGGAAAAATTTTATATTTTTGGAAACTTTGTTATTTTAGTCTCTAGCCTTTATTAGACCTTTATTCCGGTTTTTGAAGATTATGATCAGATTGTGGAGAATTTCTCTTGGAGGCTAGGTTTTGTTCTTCAATTTTCTCTCTAGTTTTCTTCTTTTCTTTGAATTTTTATTGATTTGGTGATGAATCGTTGTAGCTAAACCTTTTATACTTGGTTGAGGGAGACGAAACCTTGATATATTTTATTTATGAGATTTGATTTTCAGTGTTTAATCTTTATTAAGTATCAATCTTTGATCTGGTTTATTTCATGTTTGTATGCGAAATTTTAGGATTGGCCATTTTAAGATTTTGTTTTGCAAGCTATAGCTAAATTAGAATTCAAATCCATAATTGTTTGAATAATCTAATTTGCGAAGCAACTACGTTTGATAATTTCTGCTGTTGAATTTATTAAATTGTAGGATCAATTATTAACTAGGCTAAATACAACCGCTGGTGTTTGTGTTGTCTAGGTTTGTCAGTTTTACTAGTTTGAATGCTACCGTGGATTCAAATCTAGATTGCTGTTATCGGGTTAATTCATTGGTAAGGGTTAATTTAGAATGTTGTTTTCTAATTAACTAAAAATACGGTGAAACAGGAATTTAGTTTTCAGTGACGAATATTTAATGGGATTAATTATTTTTAGAGAATCGATTATTGAATGAATAAATATCAAGGGTGTAGTCGACTAATACCAAGTCTCGTCTTTTATTGATTTCTCTAGTTTAATTTTCAATCTTGCATGATAGTGATAATTTGAATATTTAATTGCTTAAATTTCTTAGTAGTTAGTCCAAACTTCAAAACCCCCTTTTTATTTAATTAGGACACATTAAATTTACCTTTCCTCGTGGGAACTATCCCTACTCTTACTACTACATAATTTATTTATCTGATTGGAGTCGGAAAATTTGGGCGCGACACGACTAAGCATTGTCATAGACGCTTGGCTAAAACCTCGCTACCCATAGGAGTAAAAACTACTAGCAAGACGTCTAAATGAATGAATAGCAACTTTTACTTCTTAGCAAAACGTTCTGATACGAAAGAATGCGATGCACCAGTATCAATCAAAACATATGCAGGAAAACCACATAAACTACAAATACCTGCAATTAACCGATCACTGTCAGCCTCTGCCTGTTCTTGGTTATGCGCAAAGACCTGACCCTGGGCACGTGGCCGCAAAGAAGAATGACCACGAGAAGGAGTCTGAGCAGGCTGCCGCTGAGACTGCTGCGACTGCTGACGCTGCTGCGAATACTGCTTCTGAAAAGGTGGATGCTGGTACTAAGGTGGCTGAACAGATGCCTGAGAACCTCCGGAACCACTTGCTACCCCAATCAGCATTGGACAATCTCTCTTCATGTGACCCTCCTGGCCACACTGGAAACATGCACTGGTCGATCGACCACACTGTCCTGGAGGATGCCTGCATCTGCACTTACTACATTGGTTCGGTCTCTGTCCACCAAAGTGATGCACTCCACCGGATCCAGATGAAGAAGAAAAAGCACCTCTTGTCTTCTTGAAAGACTGGCCCTTCGGACCCAAAGGACTAGAACTCGCTGGTCTGGAAGAAGAAGAGAAGAGTCCCCTGTTCCTCTGGATACTGTCCTCCACCTGGCGACAATGGTCCACCAAGCCCTAGTAGGTCATATCACTGCCCACAGCAACCATCCGATGAATCTCAGGGTTCAAACCCTGAAGAAAATGGTCGTACTTGGCTATAGAACTATCAGCAATGTGAGGACAATAAGGTAGCAGATCAAAGAACTTCTGCTGGCACTCCTCGATCGTCATCGTACCATGTCGCAGACTCAGTAACTCATTGGCTTTCACCTGTCGTAGAGCTGAAGTAAAATACAGTCTCTGATAAGCTGTATGGAACTCGACCCACGTAGCTACTCCTCTCGCTGCTATGAATGGTGCGGAAGTAGATCTTCACCACTTCCTCACGCGTCCCTCAAGCATGAAGGCAAGAATCTCCATCCTATCCTCGTCTGTGCAACGGAACTCCTGAAAACACTGCTCCATCCTCTCAAGCCAATCCTCAGCCTCCTCAGGCGTCTCACCACCTGTCAATGGCTTCGGGCTAACCTCCTTAAATCTGCGCATGCTCACTCATTTGCGCTCCTCAGGATGACCTCGACGACGTCTAAGATCATTCGGATCACCTCATCGACCGCCGCCTCCACTATCTTGGCTCTCATCATAATCTGCCATCTGTTGCATAAGAACAGATAATTACTTACTCCGCTTTTACGAAATTCCCAATGCAATGTGCTCTGATACCAAAAAGTATAGTGACCCTACCCGGATCCACTATCTAATCAGAGTTAATTAGCGCATGCAATAAAATATTAAAAGCATAAAGAGCGGATAATCAAAATACAACAAATCCAATCGGCAGAATACAACCGACGATAACAAAAGTGTATAAATATCATTATACAACCAAATCGAAGGTTTAGGGTAAACAAATTCCTACCCTCTAAAACCTCACACCCTCGGATCCTCAATCCTGTTGGGAGCCGCCTGGACCGTCCAGCCTCAAACCTGCCCCGCCACAAGGTACACCACAATACCCAAACATAGGGCCGTGAGCGACAACGCTCAATACATAAGCAATGATATATGTACAAATATGCGCACACAGATGATTTAAAATCCCAGGTAAAAAACTTGCTCATGGCGCCAGGAATATACAGTATCGGCTAGAGAGCGTCTCCGCGGGGTACTCGTATATTCTATATCAGGGCTGAGCCAACCCCATCCTGACTCGAATCCAAAACTGGATACAAGTCCCATATGAAAACTGTTATACCTGACTCGAGTCCAACATGAGATCACTGTTCCCAATGGATACTGTCAATGACTCACATCTCTTCGGATGCAGTCGCACGTAAAATCATGCATGTGTTAAGGCGGTAAAACATTCTAAAACATGATAAAACATATAGCACATACTCATGCAACATACATGCAAATATATCATGCCGGCTATCTCGGTCAGTACTTACGTACCTCTAACAGTGCTGGTCAAAACCTAGCTCCGCTGGTCTAGACTACAAGCCTACTAGTCCAGTCTACTGCTACTACAATGCAATTACCCATGCATAACTAATTAAGCTCTAAAAGCCTTAACTAAACTATAGCATACTCTTAAATATTTTTAGGATGCCAAAATTATACCTGCGTCCGTCGTTAACCCTTTGTTGTCGATAGCCTCAAAACTAGGCCACAGCTTCACTACGACGTCTGGATCGCTGCGCCACTTCCAGAATCCCGATAGGACGCCTAGATCTCCCTAGATCTGAGTTAAAAGGCCTAGAATTAGAGAGAGAAGAGAGGAAAGAGGTGCAAGAAATGAGCTCTCGGACCCTATATTTATAGACACGAAACGGAACGTTCGTTCCCCATCGTTGTGTCCGTTCTGCCAAACGTTGCATTTGTTCCTCTTCGTTGCTTCCGATGTCCCATCAAGTGCGTAAGAAATGACTTCACGGATGACATCAACTGCCAGAACGTTGCTTCTGTTCCATGAACGTTGCTTCCATTCCTGTTCACCCTTCGGGCCATTTTCGATCATTTTGAATCCATTTCTGAAGTCCGTTAATCCAACCGAAACTTCCTTAATCATGTACTAATAAATCAAAACATGATTAAACGATTAATATACTCATTAATTGTTAATTATGGATACGGGTCACTACATTCTCCCCCACTTAATAAATTTCGTCCTCGAAATTACAGTCAGAGGAAAAGTACAGGACTCAACACAAATGTTCTTTATTACAACTGAACATTACAAAGTACAAATCTTTCCTATAAAGAAAAGTACAAACATCAAAACAACTCAAGATGCTTGGCTCGCATCCGGCTTTCCAGCTCCCAAGTAGCCTCCTTTGTACCTCGGTGTTGCCACTGTACCATCACCAACGGTATACGCTTGTTACGAAATACCTTGTCCTTCCTGTCTAGAATCCGTAGGGGTCTCTCCACATACGACAGATCCTGATCTAATTTCACCTCTGCCGGATGAAAAATATGCGACTGATCCGCCACGTACTGTCTCAGCAAAGACACGTGGAACACATCGTGAATCCCCGAAAGATCTGGTGGCAATGCTAGACGATAGGCCACATCCCCAACCTTCTCGAGAATCTCAAAAGGACCAATAAATCTCGGTGTCAGCTTACCCTTGCGACCAAACCACATCACCTTTCGAAAAGGTGACACACGCAAGAATACATGCTCTCCTACCTCGAAGTGTAATGGCCTTTGGTGAGTGTTCGCGTAACTAGCTTGTCGATCCTGGGCCGCCTTAATCCTGCGTTGGATCAACTCCACTGCATTAGTCATCTGCTGAATCATCTGAGGACCCTCAACCTGACACTCGCCAACCTCGTCCCAAAACAAAAGTGTACGAAAACTCGTCCATAAAGAGCCTCAAATGGTGCCATGCCAATGCTGCGATGGAAACTATTGTTGTAAGCGAACTCCACTAATGATAAATGATCATGCCATGCTGGACCAAAATCCATCACCGCTGCACGAAGCATATCCTCTAAAGTTCGAATAGTACGCTCGGACTGTCCGTCCGTCTCTGGATGATAAGCCGTACTCAAGCTCAAAGTAGTAACAAGGGCTCGCTGGAAACTACCCCAAAATCTCGAGATGAATCTCGGATCTCTATCGTTGACAATTCTCAATGGAATGTCATGCAACCGAACGATCTCCCGCACATATAATTGTGCCATCCTATCAAAGGTATAATCGTGGTTACAGGGAAAAAATGCGCTGACTTCGATAATCGGTCCACGACAACCCAAATAGCATCACAATTCCTGGAAGACATAGGCAAGTGGGTGACAAAATCCATCGTCACATGCTCCCACTTCCACTCAGGAATCTCTAAGCTGTGAAGTAACCCTCCGGGTCGTCTAAACTCTGCCTTGACCTGCTGACACACAAGGCATCGAGATACAAACTGATAAACGTTGCGCTTCATCCCTTTCCACCAAAATCGTGTGCGAAGATCCTTATACATCTTCATGCTGCCTGGATGTACAGAAAATCTACTGCGGTGAGCTTGTGATAAGATCTCATCCCTCAAAGCAGAATCCTTAGGTACCACTACTCGACCAGAAAGACACAACAGACCGTCTTCTTGCAGATGGAAACCAGAAGTATTACCACCCTCCGCCAAACGGGCTAACTTCTGAGTCCTCAAATCAGAGTTCTGAGCTTCTCGGATTCGTCGATACAAGGCTGGCTCTGCAAGCATAGAAGAAACACGAATCCCTTGCTGTTTTTTCTTATGACGGAACGTGAATCCCAAAGAAAAACACTCCTCCACTGCCTTTGAAACCGAACTGGTACGAATGGAACTCACATAAACCTTGCGACTAAGTGCATCAGCAACGGGGTTTGAAGAACCTGGATGGTACTTGATCTCACAATCGTAATCCTTCAACAGATCCATCCATCGACGCTGCCGCATGTTCAACTCAGCCTGAGTGAACAGATACTTCAAACTCTTATGATTGGTAAAGATATCGAATCTTTCTCCGTACAAATAGTAACGCCATATCTACAGAGCAAAGACAATGGCTGCAAGCTCTAGATCATGTATGGGATAGTTCTCCTCATGAGTTTTCAACTGTTTGGAAGCATACGCGATCACATGGCCATTCTGAGTCAACACGCACCCCAAACCATGGAGAGAAGCATCAGTGTAGACTACAAACCCACCTGATCCAGACGGCAAAGCAAGAACTGGAGCTGTCGTCAATCGACATCTCAACTCACAAAAACTGTCTTCACAAGAATCAAACCACATGAAAGAAGCATCTTTCTTCGTCAACTTTGTCAAAAGCCTAGCTATCTGAGAGAAATTCTCCACAAAACGCCGATAGTACCCTGCCAAACAAAGGAAACTACGAATCTCAGAAGCTGTGGACGCGACCAATTCAGAATAACCTCTGTCTTGCTAGGGTCAACAGATACTCCCTCCTGAGAAATGACATGACCAAGGAATACAACTTAGTCAATCCAGAAGTCACACTTGCTCAACTTCGCATACAACTGTCTCTCCCTCAAGACCTGGAGTACTGTGTAGAGATGGTAGGCATGCTCATACATGCTGCGAGAATAAACCAAGATATCATCGATGAACACTACCACGAACTTATCCAAAAAGTCGCGGAACACCCTGTTCATCAGATCCATAAAAATAGCTGGAGCATTCTTCAGACCAAACGGCATCACTAGAAACTCATAGTGCCCATACCGTGTACGAAATGCTGTCTTAGGAACATCCTCTCGCCGTACTCGCAATTGATGATACCCAGACCGAAGATCAATCTACGAATAGACAGAAGTACCCTGCAACTGATCAAAGAGATCATCTATCCGCGAAAGAGGATACTTATTCTTCACTGTCACTTGATTCAACTGACGGTAATCGATACACAACCGCATCGAACCATCCTTCTTCTTGACGAACAGCACTGGGGCTCCCCATGGCGAAACACTGGGTAGAATATAGCCCTTATCAAGTAGATCTTGCAATTGCTTCTGCATCTCTTTCATCTTTGATGGTGCAAGACGGTAAGGAGCTTTGGAAATCGATGCAGTCCCTGGCAGTAACTCAATTCCAAACTCGATCTCCCTCACTGGTGGTAAGCCTGGAATCTCCTCCGGAAGCACATCTGGAAAATCATGAACCAATGGTATCTCCTGGATATTTGGCTCCCCTAAGGATGCGTCAATGGCGTAAATAAATTAGTCTTCCCCGCCAGACTCTAAAGCACGTCGGGCTTTCAGAGCAGAAACCACTGGCATCGGGGGTCGCGCTCCCTCACCATAGAAATACCAAGACTCGCCATCCTCTGGACGGAACTGAACAAATCTCTGATAGCAATCCACTATTGCGTGGTAGGTAGTCAAGAGATCTATCCCAATGATGCAATCAAAATCCTCCATTGCTAGAACCATCAGGTTAGCACTAAGCTGATGCCCCTCAAAGTCTAAATCACAACCCATCACTAGACGCTTGGCTAAAACCTCGCTACCCATATGAGTAGAAACTACTAGCAAGACGTCTAAAGGAATGAATGGCAACTTATACTTCTTAGCAAAACGTTCTGATACGAAATAATGCGATGCACCAGTATCAATCAAAACATATGTAGGAAAACCACATAAACTACAGATACCTGCAATTAACCGATCACTGTCAGCCTCTGCCTGTTCCTGGTTATGCGCAAAGACCTGACACTGGGCACGTGGCCGCAAAGAAGAATGACCACGAGAAGGAGTCTGAGCAGGCTGCCACTGAGACTGCTGCGTCTGCTGACGCTGCTGCGAATACTGCTGCTGAAAAGGTGGATGCTGGTACTGAGGTGGCTGAACAGATGCCTGAGAACCTCCGGAACCACTCGCTGCCCCAATCAGCATTGGACAATTTCTCTTCATGTGACCCTCCTGGCCACACTGGAAACATGCACTGGTCGATCGACCACACTATCCTAGAGGATGCATGCGTCTGCACTGACTACATCGGTTCGGTCTCTGTCCACCAAAGTGATGCACTCCACCGGATCCAGATGAAGAAGAAACAGCACCTCCTGTCTTCTTGAAAGACTGGCCCTTCGGACCCAAAGGACTAGAACTTGCTGGTCTGGAAGAAGAAGAGAAGAGTCCCCTATTTCTCTGGATACTGTCCTCCGCCTGGCGAAAACGGTCCACCAAGCCCTCGTAGGTCATATCACTACCCACAGCAACCATCCGATGAATCTCAGGGTCCAGACCCTGAAGAAAATGGTCGTACTTTGCTATAGAACTATCAGCAATGTGAGAACAATAAGGTAGCAGATCAAAGAACTTCTGCTGGTACTCCTCGATCGTCATCGTACCCTGTTGCAGACTCAGTAACTCACTGGCTTTCGCCTGTCATAGAGCTGAAGGAAAATACAGTCTCTGATAAGCTGTACGGAACTCGACCCACGTAGCTACTCCTCTCGCTGCTATGAATGGTGCAGAAGTAGATCTCCACCACTTCCTCGCGCGTCCCTCAAGCATAAAGGCAAGAATCTCCATCCTATCCTCGTCTGTGCAACAAAACTCCTGAAAACACTGCTCCATCCTCTCAAGCCAATCCTCAGCCTCCTTAGGCGTCTCACCACCTGTCAATGGCTTTGGGCTAACCTCCTTAAATCTACGCATGCTCACTCATTTGCGCTCCTCAGGATGACCTCGACGACGTCTACGATCATTCGGATTGCCCCATTGACCGTCGCCTTCGCTATCATGGCTCTCATCATAATCTGCCATCTGTTGCATAAGAACAGATAATTACTTAATCTGCTTTTACAAATTCCCAGTGCAATGCGCTCTGATACCAAAAAGTGTAGTGAACCTACCCGGATCCACTATCTAATCAGAGTTAATTAGCGCATGCAATAAAATATTAAAAGCGTAAAGAGCGGATAATCAAAATACAACAAATCCAATCGGCAGAATACAACCGACGATAACAAAAGTGTATAAATATCATTATACAACCAAATCGAAGGTTCACGGTAAACAAATTTCTACCCTCTAAAACCTCACACCCTCGGATCCTCAATCCTGCTGGGAGCCGCCTGGACCGTCCAGCCTCAAACCTGCCCTGCCACAAGGTACACCACAATACCCAAACACAAGGGCATGAGCGACAATGCTCAATACATAAGCAATGATATATGTACAAATATGCGCACACAGGTGATTTAAAATCCCAGGTAAAACACTTGCTCATGGCGCCAGAAATATACAGTACCGGCTAGAGAGCGACTCCGCGGGATACTCGTATATTCTATATCAGGGCTGAGCCAACCCCATCCTGACCCGAATCCAAAACAGGATACAAGTCCCATATGAAAACTTTCATGCTTGAGTCGAGTCCAACATGAGATCACTGTTCCCTATGGAGACTGCCAATGACTTACATCTCTCCGGATGCAGTCACACGTAAAATCATGCATGTGCTAAGGCGGTAAAACAGGCTAAAAAACATATAGCACATACTCATGCAACATACATGCAAATATATCATGCCGGCTATCTTGGTCAGTACTTACGTACCTCTAACACTGCTGGTCAAAACCTAGTTCCGCTGGTCTAGACTCCAAGCCTACTAGTCCAGTCTACTGCTACTACAATGAAATTACCCATGCATCACTAATTAAGCTCTAAAAGCCTTAACTAAACTATAGCATACTCCTAAATATTTTTAGGATGCCAAAATTATACCTGCGTCCGTCGTTAGCCCTTTGCTGTCGATAGCCTCAAAACTAGGCCACAGCTCTGCTACGACGTCTGGATCACTGCGCCACTTCCAAAATCCCGATAGGACGCCTAGATCTCTCTAGATTTGAGTTTTAAGGCCTAGAATTAGAGAGAGAAGAGAGGAAAGAGGTGCGAGAAATGAGCTCTCGGACCCTATATTTATAGACACGGAATGAAACGTTCGTTCCCCATCGTTGCGTCCGTTCTGCCGAACATTGCGTCCATTCCTCTTCGTTGCTTCAGATGTCCCATCAAGTGATAAGAAATGACGTCATCTTTCTGACGCCACGGATGACATCAACTGCCAGAACGTTGCATCCGTTCCATGAGCGTTGCTTCCGTTCCTGGTCACCCTTCGGGCCATTTCCGATCATTCTGAATCCATTTTTGAAGTCCGTTAATCCAACCGAAACTTTTTTAATCATGTATTAATAAATAAAAACATGATTACACGATTAATATACTCATTAATCATTAATTATGGATACGAGTCACTACAGCTAGTAATTGGATTTTATGTATAAGTTGGGATAAGTATGTAGTTGTACTTTCATATAGTACTAAAAATTATATGAATGTAAAAATTTGTGTTACAAAGAGATGTAAGTAAGTTTTAATAATTCTCTTTACTAGTATTCATCAGCGAAGGTTTATATATCTAGGCTTGATAAAGATAAAGTAGATACATGAGACAGATAAAATATGTTGTTTATTAGAGTGCGTTGCGGAAACATATTTTTGGAATACTGAAACTTTGGAATTAGGTATGTAGATGAGGATTTATTAAAAGACCTCTCTATTAGAATTTGATCATTTGAATTTCGAGGACGAAATTCCATTTAATGGGGGGGGGAGAATTGTAATGCCAAAAATTCGTTTACGTAAACCCGCATGCATAACTAAGAAAATAATTAAATTAAATTTTAGAAAATGGGTTAAACGACTTTATGTGAATTATGTGAATTTATTTGCATGATTTAATTGTTATTTTTAGCATTTAACCCGCAATTTTATTATTTATAGAATTTGTAGAAATATTGTTTTTTCGATCGTGTAGACAGGACCGGGGATGAACGAGGTATAGAAATTTTATTCCAAATATTTTTATGAGAATTTCTTGAGCCTTAAAATATTATTTTAAGGTATTATTTTAAGAAAATTATAGTTTTAATATATATATATATATATTTTTTGGATCCCAATTTTTACCAAATTTAGCCATTTTAATAGTTTTTAATAGGCTTTTACATACCCATAATTAATTATTACGAAATTATATCAGAAAAATAATAATTTTTAAGGGCTATTTTTATATTAAAATTGATAGATTATTTATCAAAAATCTAAAATAATATCCTAATAAGTAAATAATATATTAGATCCTACTTTCTCATATTCTTCAAGTTAATTCACCCTAGCCGCCATCTCTTTTCTTCTCCATCACGTTCATCAGCAAATTTCACACTTGCACACACGATTTTGAAGATTTAAGCAAAGGATATTAGCTCATTCATCCCGGAGATCGCCGTACGCGTCAAGAACATGAATTTTGCTTCAAAAATCTTCAAGGCACGTTTGAATTATCTCCTTGGCCACCATTTAAGCCATATTATCTGTCATGAGCACGAAAATATTGATTTCGCATGGTAGGATCGAATTGCATGAAGTTTTGTTGGTATGCATATGTATCTCACGTTGTTTCTCTTTTAAAGCCACGAATCTCATGTTTTTATGGTATGGATCGGCTATGGATGTTGGCTCACGCCTATGTGGGTGTCTTAGGGTCCCTAGGATTGGGTTTGATTAGAGTTTGGGGCTGGAAGAGGCTGTGTAACCGAAGCCATCTCTTCTGATGTGCACCATGTCATGGGTTGAGCAGTTCCGGGAGATTTGTTCGTTTACACTGTAGGGTATGAGTTTTAGGCTTGTTCTAATTGGGTTAGAACCCCAAGACCTTGGGGAAGGTTTTACAGGTGGTTATCCGGCCGGTGGTGGCGGATATGGGCGGCCAAATGGCATGAAATCAGGCATCGCGCGCAGTGCTCGAGCCGAAACTAGGGTTGTGATGTTTTGGTTCGTTATCCTTCTACATGGGTCGGTTTGAGTTCAAATTTATTGGGTTAGAACCATCTGGATGTTGGCTAAGTATGGGAGTTGGTTTCATGGGAAAAGGTGGTCGGAGCAGTCGGCACAATCAGTTTTTCCAAAGCCGCTTGGGGCTGCCGTGATTTGGGCATAGGGAAAGGAAGGCTAGGGTTGTGTCTTGTTTCTAGGGGAGCGGGCTCGGGTGTTCGGGACCGGATCGGGTCTAAAATTTCACGGGTCAAGTTAGTTGGGTTCGGGTTTAGGTTGTGTTAGATGGGCTCGAGTATTTTATTTTTAAGTTAATTATTAGTTTAAGAATTGTAATGGGCTTAAGTATAAGTAATTAAATTATTTGGGCTTAAATATTTAATTATGTCCACTAATTTTTAATGGGCCTAGGGCCCATGGAAATTATTGGGCCAGTTTTTGGGATATTGGGTCCATTGGGCCAAACTAGGTGATTAATGGGTCTGAGCTTTGTTATTGTGCCAGATATGTCTTATTGGGCTTGAATAAATTATTTGGGCTTAAATGTAAGTTAATGGGTATAAGTTGAGTTATTGAGACAGTCTAAAAGTTATTAGGCCTAAGTCTAAGGAGTCAGCAGCAGCCTGAACCAATCATTGAAAAATATGCATGTTCCGTAAATATATATTTAATTATTGCATGAATATTTTAAGTACGAAAAAAATATTATTTTTATATTTATATTAATAATTAATTAAATATATATTTAAGGACAATATTTTATGAAAATGATATCATGAAAAATTTTATGTATGTGCATGACGATATATGTATATGTGTGATGTTGGGCAATGAAAAATATTTTAAGGGAGTTGAAGTGAGTGTGTGGCAACCTACGAGATTGGAGATGGGATGCCTAGGCCCGGAGACCTTTGCATATGACACGGGACTGTGGGTCGGGATATTGGAGCCCGATTGCCTATCCATACGATTATGATTATGATTGCCTACAGATCCGGGTTCAACCTGGTGAAGGGGCCAAGAGGTGGAGATCACACCGCCACGTACACTGGTTTTAGATTGATCAATCGACATGACACGTCACACGACATGGATATAACCTTCAAAGTTTTAAAATGATGATATGCCCTTATTATGTTGCATGATGATTATGATATGAGTATGTATGTTATGTTATGAGATGACCATGAGTTATGTATTTTAGGACATGCATGTATATATATTATTTATTATGTATCATGCATGTGTTATGTGTTGCATTATTTTAATCATGTTGTTATTATGAAATAGAGCGTGCTGAGCCTCTAGGCTCACTAGACTTAAATGATGCAGGTGAGCAAGTGGACTATGATGTAGAGAACTTATCCCCGACTGACCGTGGGGATGTATGAGCTCCCGGCGGTTTGCTAGCCCATGACCTATGCTCTAGTGATCATTTTTTCAGTGATTTAGATGAATACTATTTTTTCCGCACAAGTTTATTAATTAATTATGGTTTATGGATTTTATTTTGAGTATTTCATGATTTTAATAAGGTTTGAATGATTATATTTGAGGCATGCAATTATATTTATTTTAAGATATTTTATTTTCGTGCAAAATATTATAGATTTTTAGTTGGGATATTTTTATAGCAAAATTATTTATGTTTATGAATGTTTCCGAAATTAATTATTTAATATATATATATATAAATACACATTTTAATTATATATATTATATTAAGTATTTAGTTATTTATTTATTTATAGATTATATATGCATAATTTTTAAACATATTTTATATTAAATATTTAGTTATTTATTGTTATATATATATATATATATATATATATATATATATATATATATATAAAATTCAGTAGTAGTAGGAACGAGTTGTTTCAGTTGGCATCAGAGCAAGGTCCTTGGAGGGTACTAGACTGCTACGTGGAGCCTAGAAATCGCACTACCAGTCAGTAAGTTTTAATGTTAATTTGAATTATTTTTATGTTATTGAGCTTATGATTTTTGCTTTAATGATTTACGTTATGAAAAAGTTTTAATATAAAATGCTTAGTTATGCATTGTGGTTACGTAAGGGATTTATGAAAATTACGACATATATCCGAATCGTGTTTTACGACAGGATGACCACAAGAAATTTAGAATTTTGGGAATTTGATTATATGTTTTTTGAATCTAAGTTTGATATTTCTAATATATGGGTTTAGACTTAAATATTTGCATTAACTTATTGATTTTGTGTTAGAATAATGTCATGGGTAAATTATTGGTCAAATTGATAGCGAGATTAGCACTTAGAGTATATTATAAATGTAATTATTTAACTCGTGAATTTGAGACTTATTAGGAATTCTTTGGGAACTGTGGTTTACTCGTACATGTTATGATTTTTGGGATTTAGTTATGACAAGGAATATAATTGATATGCGATGTTATTTTTGAGTATGCATGATAAAGCCTTGCTAAGTTAAGTTTATTATAAGAGTTGATATTTTAAGTGTTATGTTTAAATGCCAAATTTGGTAACAAAAGTTCGGCTCTGATTAAATGTTGGGGGATATATAAATGAACTGTATAAGCATATGTAATCAGTCAAGTTTTGGTATAATGCGATTGTTGTATTTGGAAAGATGAGCAGTAGAGTTATTAATTGGATTTTATGTATAAGTTGGGGTAAGTATGTGGTTGTACTTTCATTATAGTACTAAAAATTATATGAATGTAAAAATTTGTGTTAAAATGGGATGTAAGTAAGTTTTAATAATTCTCTTTACTAGTATTTATCAGCGATGGTTTATATATCTAGGCTTGATTAAAATAAAGTAGATACATGGGACAGATAAAATATGTTGTTTATTAGAGTGCGCTGCGGAAACATATTTTTGGAATACTGAAACTTGGGAATTAGGTATGTAGATGAGGATTTAGTAAAAGACCTCGCTATTAGAATTTGATCATTTGAATTTTGAGGACGAAATTTCATTTAATGGGGGGAGAATTGTAACTCCGAAAATTCGTTTACGTAAACCCGCATGCATAACTAGGAAAATAATTAAATCAAATTTTAGAAAATGGGTTAAATGACTTTATGTCAATTATGTGAATTTATTTGCATGATTTAATTGTTATTTTTAGCATTTAATCCGCAATTTTATTATTTATGGAATTTTTAGAAATAATATTTTTCGAACG
This sequence comes from Henckelia pumila, assembly GCF_033568475.1. Classification (NCBI taxonomy): domain Eukaryota; kingdom Viridiplantae; phylum Streptophyta; class Magnoliopsida; order Lamiales; family Gesneriaceae; genus Henckelia; species Henckelia pumila. The sequence continues at coordinate 197,226,433 of NC_133121.1, forward strand.
TGTAGACGGGACCGTGGATGAACGAGGTATAGAAATTTTATTCCAAATATTTTTATGAGAATTTCTTGAGCCTTAAAATATTATTTTAAGGTATTATTTTAAAAGAATTATAGTTTATATATATATATATATATATTTTTTGGATCCCAATTTTTACCAAATTTAGCCCTTTAATAGTTTTTAATAGGCTTTTAAATACCCATAATTAATTATTACGAAATTATATCAGAAAAATAATAATTTTTAAGGGCTATTTTTATATTAAAATTGATAGATTATTTACCAAAAATATAAAATAATATCTTAATAAATAAATAATATATTAGATCCCACTTTCTCATCTTCTTCAAGTTAATTCACCATAGCCGCCATCTCTTTTCTTCTCCATCACGTTCATCCCGGAGATCATCGTACGCGTCAAGAACACGAATTTTACTTCAAAAATATTCATGGCACGTTTGAATTATCTCCTTGGCCACCATTTAAGCCATATTATTTTTCATGAGCATGAAAATATTGATTTCGCATGGTAGGATCGAATTGCATGAAGTTTTGATGGTATGCATATGTATCTCACGTTGTTTCTCATTTAAAGCCACGAATCTCACGTTTTTATGGTATGGATCGGCAATGGCTGTTGGCTCACGCCTATTTGGGTGTCTTAGGGTCCCTAGGATCGGGTTTGATCAGAGTTTGGGGCAAGAAGAGGCTGTGTAACCGAAGTCATCTCTTCTGATGCGCACCAGCTCGCGGGTTGAGCAGTTCCGAGAAATTTGTTCGTATACACTGTAGGGTACGAGTTTTAGGCTTGTTCTAGTTGGGTTAGAACCCCAAGACCTTGGGGAAGGTTTTCTAGGTGGTTATCTGGCATATCCGGCCGAACGGCATGAAATCAGGCGTCACGCGCAGCGCGCGAGCAGAAACTAGGGCTGTGATGTTTTGGTTCGTTCTCCTTCTACAGGGCTCGTTTTGAGTTCAAATTTATTGGGTTAGAACCGCTGTATATTGGCTAAGTATGGGCGTTGGTTTCATGGGCAAAGGTGGCTGGAGCAGGCAGCACTATCAGTTTTTCCAAAGCCGCTCGAGGCTGCCGCGAGTTGGGCTTAAGGAAAGAAAGGCTAGGGTTGTGTCTTGTCTTTAGGCGGGCCGAGTTTGGGTTTTCGGGTCCGAATCGGGTCTAAAATGTCACGGGTCAAGTTAGTTGGCTCCGCGTCCGGGTTGTGTTAGATGGGCTCGGGTATTTTATTTTTAAGTTAATTATTAGTTTAAAAATTGTAATGGGCTTAAGTCTAAGTAATTAAATTATTTTGGCTACATGAGTTTAATTATTTGGGCTTAAATATTTAATTAAGTACACTAATTTTTAATGGGACTAGGGCCCGTGAAAATTATTGGGTCAGTTTTTGGGATATTGGGCTCATTGGGCCATAATAGGTGATTAATGGGCCTGAGCTTTGTTATTGGGCCAGATATGTCTTATTGGGCTTGAATAAATTATTTGGGCTTAAATGTAAGTTAATGGGTATAAGTTGAGTTATTGAGCCATTCTAGAAGTTATTAGGCCTAAGTCTAAGGAGTCAACAGCAGCCTGAACCAATCATTGAAAAATATGCATGTTCCGTAAATATATATTTAATTATTGCATGAATATTTTAAGTACAAAAAATATATTATTTTTATATTTATATTAATAATTAATTAAATATATTGTTGGGATCGGTTCAGAGGGTAGAGGGGGGGTGAATACACTCTGAAACTTATTTTCTTTCTTTTCAAAAATGATCAAGTGAAGTTTAGTTCACTTAATCTGTTTTCTCAACTTCTAAAACGTTTTGAACAACTTAAATAGTGCGGAAATAGTTCAGAGGTTTTAGTGATGCAAAGGCAAGTTATAACACGATGTATGAGCAATATATAAGATGAATATGCAGTAAAGACTAAGGGACGATTTATGGAAGTTCGAAGGCTTAATCCTTCTACGTCTCCCCTTCTTCCACTTAGGAAGGAATTCACTAGAAGACTTTGGTTATTACAACGTCTTGCAATACACCCACTTCAGACTTAGGACTTATCCAATGCCTAATCCGAAACTCCTAGATTTACACAGATAAGATTCTCAGTTCTTATCAGACTGGTGGAAGCTTTCAGAGTAGCTTCAAGTCTCTTCAATAATGAATACAGTCCGGTTGAGCTTCTCAAACTGCAGAGCGGTCGAGAGGCTTGGAAACCCTAGGATGATCCTTGAAGATCAGATATGTAAACTGTAGGCGAGGGTTTATTTGAGCAGCAAGTGAATGATCTTGTAAGTGTGCTCAAGTATTGCTTCAGGATATCAGATGAGGACTTCTGATAGTATTCAAGTGATTGAGTTGATTGAGATTTTTCGTGTTGCTTATCTTCCCCCCTTTACTTCTTGAGCAATCTTCCCTTTATATAGGTCAATCATCAACGTCTTTATTTTTGAACGTTCTGATGCTGCATTGAATGCACATTTAATGCTTCATAAATGCATTGATGATTCTGCATGAAGATCGTACACTTCTTTAAATGCAGACAACTTCCAGGGTCCAAAACTGGTATAAACGGTCGAATGCTTTATCTGTAGCCATTCTGCGTTTTTGCCATTTTAGTGCAACCTGTTGTCTCGATGCAAGAGTCAACAGATCTTCTGATACGCCGGTTCTGCTTTTGATAAAAGATTTTGCAATGAACGTCTTGTCACAAGTACTTGTCTTGAGATATCTTGATAAGCAGTTGGCATTCTTCCGGTAGATAGATTTATCCTCTGCTGGTTTGAATAACCAGTCGATAGGCTTGTGACTGCAACCGGTCGAGAGACAAAGGCGGTTGACAAGCTTCCGGTAGATAACTTGAAGGGTTTAGATGGTTGCGGTAGGAGTTGTAGTAGATTCCTGAAATACAAAAGATTGGTAGCACATTCCTATACAATGAGTCGTTGTTTGTTATCACCAAAATGTCGGATTCAACATATATATTTAAGGACAATATTTTATGAAAATGATATCATGAAAAATTTTATGTATATGCATGACGATATATGTATATGTGTGATGTTGGGCAATGAAAAATATTTTAAGGGAATTGAAGTGGGTGTGTGTGTAACAACCTACGGGATTGAAGATGGGATGCCTAGGCCCGGAGACCTTTTCATATTACACGGGATTGTGGGTCGGGATACTGGGGTCCGATTGCCTTTCCATACGATTATGATTATGATTGCCTACGGATCCGGGGTCAACCTGGTGAAGGGGCCAAGAGGAGAAGATCCCACTGCCACGTACGCTGGTTTTAGATTCATCAATCGACATGACACGTCACATGACATGGATATAACCTTCAGAGTTTTAAAATGATGATATGCTCTTATTATGTTGCATGATGATTATGATATAAGTATGTATGCTAGGTTATGAGATGACCATGAGTTATGTATTTTAGGACATGCATGTATATATATTATTTATTATATATCGTGAATGTGTTATGTGATGCATTATTTTAATCATGTTGTTATTATGATATAGAGCTTGTTGAGCCTCTAAACTCACTACACTTAAATGGTGTAGGTGAGCAAGTGGACTATGATGTAGAGAACTTAGCCCCGACCGGCGGTGAGGATGCATGAGCTCACGGCGGTTGGCTAGCCCATGACCTACGCTATAGTCATGTTTTTCAGTGATTTAGATTAATACTATTTTTTCGCACAATTTTATTAATTAATTATGGTTTATGGATTTTATTTTGAGTATTTCATGATTTTAATAAGGTTTGAATGATTATGTTTGAGGCATGAAATTATATTTATTTTAAGATATTTTATTTGCATGCAAAATATTATAGATTTTTAGTTGGGATATTTTTATTGCAAAATTATTTATGTTTATGAATATTTCGGAAATTAATTATTTAATATATATATATATATACACGTTTTAATTATATATATTATATTAAGTTTTTAGTTATTTATTTATTTATAGATTATATATGCATGATTTTAAACATATTTTATATTAAATATTTAGTTATTTATTGTTATATATATATATATATATATATATATAATTCAGTATTAGTAGGAACGAGTTGTTTTAGTTAGTATCATAGCAAGGTCCTTGGAGGGTAGTAGCCTGCTGCGTGGAGCTCATAATTCGTACTATCAGTCAGTAAGTTTTAATGTTTTAATTATTTTTATGTTATTGGGCTTAGGATTTTTGCTTTAATGATTTACGTTATGGAAAAATTTTAAAATAAAATGCTTAGTTATGCACTGCGGTTACGTAAGTGATTTATGAAAATTACGGCATATCTCTGATTCGTGTTTTACGACAGGATGACCACAAGGAATTTAGAATTTTTGGGAATTTGATTATATTTTTTTTGAATCTAAAAGTTTGATATTCTAATATATGGGTTGAGACTTAAATATTTGCATTAACTTATTGATTTTGAGATAGAATAATGTCATGGGTAAATTATTGGTCAAATTGATAGCGAGATGAGCACTTAGAGTATATTATAAATGTAATTATTTAACTCGTGAATTTGAGACTTATTAGGAACTATTATTTGGGAACTGTGGTTTACTCGTACATGTTATGATTTTTGGGATTTAGTTATGACAAGGAACATAATTGATATGTGATGTTATTTTTGAGTTTGCATGATAAAGCCTTGCTAAGTTAAGTTTATTATAAGAGTTGATATTTTAAGTGTTATGTTTAAATGCCAAATTGGGAACAAAATTTCGGCTCTGATTAAATGTTGGGGGATGTATAAATAGACTATATATGCATATGTAATAAGTCAAGTTTTGGTATAATGCGATTGTTGTATTTGGAAAGATGAGCAGTAGAGTTAGTAATTGGATTTTATGTATAAGTTGGGGTAAGTATGTGGTTGTACTTTCATTATAGTACTAAAAATTATATGAATGTAAAAATTTGTGTTACAATGGGATGTAAGTAAGTTTTAATAATTCTCTTTACTAGCGAAAGTTTATATATCTAGGCTTGATAAAGATAAAGTAGATACATGGGACAGATAAAATATGTTGTTTATTAGAGTGCGCAACGGAAACATATTTTTGGAATACTGAAACTTGGGAATTAGGTATGTAGATGAGGATTTAGTAAAAGACTTCGCTATTAGAATTTGATCATTTGAATTTCGAGGACGAAATTTCATTTGGGGGTGGGGGGAGAATTGTATCGCCCGAAAATTCGTTTACGTAAATCCGCATGCATAACTAGGAAAATAATTAAATTAAATTTTAAAAAATGGGTTAAATGATTTTATGTGAATTATGTGAATTTATTTTCATAATTTAATGGTTATTTTTAGTATTTAACCTGCAATTTTATTATTTATGGAATTTGTAGAAATAATATTTTTCGATCATGTATATGGGACTGTGGATGAACGAGGTATAAGAATTTTATTTCAAATATTTTTATTAGAATTTTGTGAGCCTTAAAATATTATTTTAAGGTATTTATTTAAGAAAATTATAGTTTTAATATATATAGATATATAAGAGCCCAATTTTCACCAAAATTAGCCATTTTAAGAGTTTTTAATAGGCTTTTAAATACCCATAATTAATTATTACGAAATTATCAGAAAAATAATAATTTTTAAGGGCTATTTTTATATTAAAATTGATAGATTATTTACCAAAAATTTAAAATAATATCTTAATAAGTAAATAATATATTAGATCCCACTTTCTCATCTTCTTCACGTTAATTCACCCTAGTCGCCATCTTTTTTCTTCTCCATCACGTTCATCTGCAGATTTCACACTTGCACACACGAGTTTGAAGATTTAAGCAAAGGATATTAGCTCGTTCATCCCGGAGATCGCCATACGCATCAAGAACACGAATTTTGCTTCAAAAATCTTCAAGGCACATTTGAATTCTCTTCTTGGCTACCATTTAAGTCATATTATCTCTCACGAGCATGAAAAATATTGATTTAGCCGGCCCTGGGGTAGGGCTCTAGGGCCCTTGACCAAGGCCCAAAAAAGTTGTAAAAAATTGGGGCCCAAAATTTTTAGAAATATATATATTCAAAAAAATATGATAAGCCCAAAATAAAACCCATTATATACATGAGAAACCTTAAGTGGCTTAGTGCCCTACTGCCCGTACGTTTCTCAACAATCTCAGATTCTCAATTTGACAATTTCTCCTTTCTCACTTCTCACTTCTCAATGCCGCAGTGCGTGAAGAATTTCTTTTAACGTCAAGTCCAAATGTCCAACAGTCCAAGTGCCTAGGTATGTGGTTTTTGTCCTTTAATTGCTTTGATAATCAATTTTTCAAAATAATTTTTTTTATCAAATTTTTAAAACTAACAGCCTTCATTCTTCAAGAGACAAGAATTCTGGGTGACTGGTTATTAGGCCTTAAAGAAGTGGATTTCGAATTCTTCATCTAGTCATCAATATCCAGGTTTTATCATTCTTTTCTCATTGTTAAGTTGTTTGTTTTTGCTTCTACTGTAATTCTTTTCTTGATTGTCATTTTTTTAGTTTTTGCTATAAAATAGAAATTTATTAATATGAAACAATTATCTGGATATCAAAAAAGACAAAAAAAAAAAGAAAAAAAAAAGAGATAGCCCAAAGTATGAGATGTTCACTAAATAAATACTTTAGTAAGGCACAACGTGACACAACCAAAATCTTATTGAATATTTTAACTAATGAATCTGATGCAAATGAAGATTTTGTTGAAAAAAAGAATGATGAAAATGAAGAATTTGTGAGAAACGAAAGTGATGAGCAAATTCAGCATGAAACTTTTGTAGAAAATATGAACGACAATACTAAAGATTTTAATGCTTTGGATGAAAGTGAAACTGAAAATGAAAAAAACCAATCTTGATAGCTAACTTGATGAGCTTGCAATTGAATATCAATGCTCGACATTTAGGTATGATATGAACATATTTGATCCAAGAGTTTGAGATAGTCTTGATACAAAAATGAGAGAGTTACTTGTAGAAAAAGGTCCTAAAAGAGAAGAGATTCTCAAGTTTTCTTTGGATAATGAATCTAGACATTTTTCTCATACTTACTATGTTCAAATGTTACCAAATGGTGAGACTCATGATCGAAAATGGTTAGTGTACTCGAAGGAGTTGGACAAAGTATTTTGTATTTGTTGTAAGTTGTTTAAGGTAATGCACACAAAAAAGTAATTTAGCAAGAGAAGGAATTAATTACTGGAAATATTTAAGTAAAAAACTTAAACAACATGAAAAATATAGTGTTGGACACCTCACTAATTTGAGAGCTTTTGTTGAACTACAGATGAGATTAAAAAAAACATTGACAATTGATAAAGAAATACAAGAACAAATTAAAAGGGATACAAAACATTGGAAACATGTTATGATAAGAATTGTTGTTGTTTTCAAATGTCTTGCCATACATAATTTGGCATTTCGTGGTGGGCATGATAAAACTTATGAAGATGGTAATGGTAATTTTTTGGGTCTACTTGAAATTATTGCAGATTTTGATCCAATAATGCAAGAAGATTTTCGACTCATTCAAGATAAGAAGATTCATCATCACTATCTTAGTCATAAAATTCAAAATGAGTTGATTTCTATTCTAGCCTCCAAAGTCAAGAATGCAATAATTAAAAAAAAATAAAAGAGGAAAAGTATTTTTCAGTAATTCTTGATTGTACACCAGATGCAAGTTACAAAGAACAAATGACACTGATATTAAGATGTGTGGATGTTTCAGTCACTCCAATTAAAATAGAAGAGTACTTCTTAGAATTTTTAAATGTGGGAGATACATCTGGTTTAGGTCTTTTCAATGAATTGCAAGCTGTCTTACAATCTTTAGAGCTTAATATTGATGATATGAGAGGGCAAGGTTATGACAATGGATCTAATATGAAAGGAAAAAAATCAAGGTGTGCAAAGGAGATTGCTTGACATTAATCCCAAGGCATTTTACATGTCATGTGGTTCTCATTCTCTTAATTTAGTTGTCTGTGACATGACAAATTCTTGTGCTAAAGCAAAATCATTTTTTGGTGCATGTCAATGCCTGTACACCGTGTTTTCTAATTCAACAAAGTGTGTTGGGTGTGAATTTGATTCCAATCTTTGAGTTTATGTTTGGATGGGTTAATTTTGAAGTATTATTTGATGGGTTATTGAAGTTTTAAAGTGCTTTTACTGGTTTTAGGAAGATTGATCGTTTTAGGATTCAAAAATCCAATTTTACGTGAAAACTGGTTGCAGATTCGTAAATCTGTAGAATTTTATTCGCAGTGTCCAGACCCTAGAAGGGGGTCTGGACACAGGTCCATGCATCGAGGTGTTTATTTTAAAACGATTGACCTGGGCACGGGGTCCGTGCAACATTCGTGTATGGGTCCGGAAGGGGGTTCGGACATAGGTCTGTGTCTCGAAGTAGACGTAAGAAATTATTTTGAAAACTTAATGCACGGACCCTGGCACGGGGTCCGTGTCACGTCCGGATAAGGGTCCGGACTAGGGTCCGGATCGCTTCGAATTATGAAATTTTAAATCCTTTGTTTCTGGATTCTAAAAGTTATGTTTATGATATTTTATGGTGTCTTAAATATATTTAGGATGTTTTATGTAAAAGTTTTATGTTTTCAATGTCCGGGACGGACGAAACGACTCACACAAATCGGTTAAGCTATGTATGACATGATTATGTGAATTTCTCATGAAAATCATTTCTCTCATGAAAAGTTTTGAAGAACTTTGTGCATGTAGTATCACGAGGAGCTTATAGAGCATGCTTTTATGAGATGTATGACAATGGCATGATACGTTATGTTATGATACGAAGTATGACATGGTGCATGAAAAATATTTTGATGACTTATGCGTCTTGTGATTATTATACGGGATATGCAATTCGGGATGAGTTATGGAGCAACTATCTAAACATGGCTCACGGGATGGTTATACGGGATATGCACTTCGGGATGAGCTCCGAAGCGGCTATCCAAAGAATGAAAGTTTACGGACATAATTCCATATGCTTGTTGATCACATGAAACTATGAATAGCTAATTATGACGGTTGCCACACTACTCATACTTCATCACCCCAAATATTTTTATGTTATGGCTACATCAAAGTTATGTTTATTGAATGAAAGCTTAAGTTAATGTTTTCTCTTTTAAAGTTTAGAAGGATATTTTTTTATGCATTTTCTTGCTGAGTCTTTAGACTCACTATACTTGAATGGTGCAGTAACGATGATGTTGATGCATTCATTGATGATTATGTGTGCAGACATGAAGAAGAGACAGAGGTCGGTCCAGTGGGTGATGCATGAGTGCGAAAGATTTATGAATGGAAGTTGTTCAAACCAATTTATGTTTTGATGGGAAATAAGTTTTGAATTTTGAGTTGATGGCCATGTTTGGCATAGTCTTTTAAATGTTTATTTCATTATTTGTGCACTTTTTAATCCGTTTATTTAATAAAGAAGATGATGCTTCCGCAAAATTTTTTAATTTTTCTCAAAATTTTAAGTATGTATGTTGAATAACGCTCCGATTGTAAAATTGGAACGTTACATATAATGACTAAAGAAACGAAACCATATAAAATGACTAATTTGTTTAATAATTTAGATTTTATTGAAAATTATGTTAGAATATAATAATAATTTTTAATCAAGTTCCCAAATTAATTGAAAATTATAGTTAATTAGAGGCTCATAGTAATATAATCTAAAACATTAAATTATTATTAATTAATTCAATTAACTATTTTTTTAATAGTTAATTCAATTAATTATTAACTAGTAATCCACGACGCGAAAATTCTCGTGCATAAATAGTTTAAATTACATCTAAAAATAATGAACATTTTTTATATTTTTAAATTGAAAAATATAATTGAAAGATGATATTTATAAATAGTAAGGACAATTTTGTCAATCCATTAATTTGACCAATGTGGTTTTTCTAAGGGGCTCATCCATCATTATATTGTATTGTATGTATTGTATTATTATATTAACTAGCGGGATAGGCACACACTTTGCGTGTGAAAATATGAATAAACGTGTTGGTGGTACAGTTTTTTTTTTAAGAAATGTTGATAGCTCAGTAACTGAATTTTATTTTTTGGGAAATGTGGGTTGTAGAAATTGATGTATTTTCAAGTGAGATGTTTTTCAAAATGGGCACAATTTTTTTTTTTTTCACGAAAAGAGTAAAGTGAATGGTAAAATGAAAAAAAAACTTTGTGTTCCCACATTAGATGAGAAGAAGTAGTTACTATACTTATTTCAACTTCAATAAAATACTAGTGAAAAACGCACACGTTTTGCGTGTGTAAAAGAGAAGTTTAATTTTTTATATTTATATTTTTTTAAAAAGTAAAACATGGAGGGATGTAAGGGATTTAGAGGCTGTTTGACTAAGCTTATTAAAAAGAGATTATAAGCTCGTAAAACTTAAAAGCTGTTTTACGAGCTTATAAGATGTTAGAACTTATTTTAAAAATAAGCTGTTAAAGTGCTTGGATAAACTTATTTTAAATAACTTAAAGATGTTGATGTGTTTGGTATTATAAGATCTTTTTATCGTCGAAATTACCAAAAATGGTATAATTATATGAAAACAATGTTTCGAGTTATACATATATGAAAATAGTTTTAGAATAAACATATATTAAAAAATAAAATTGTTATAATATTTTATTTTAGAAAAATTTATGTGATTTGGACTTTTTTTAATAAATAATATTTAATATTTAATGGGTGGAGGATATGGTGGAGATTTATTAAAATATTTAAGGATATTTTAGAAAAATAGAATGTTAAAATAAGATCTTTTTTTAAAAAATACCTCCCCCTTACTTTTTTAAAAACAGCTTATAAGCTGTCAAACAGCTTATTTTGACAGCTTATAAGCTGTTTCTAAAAAATTTACCAAATAGATCCGGAGAGCTTTTAAGTCTTTTAAGAGCTTAAAAGCTCTCCCAAACACCCTCTTAGCGGGTAGTTGATAAAAAAAGGTAATTACGAAATAAATAATTTTGATGTTCTTATAGTGATTATAGTGTGCTCAACTTTTATATAATAATAATATATATAATATAGAATAATGTAGAATACTGCAGTATAGATAAAATAAAATAAAATATTAAAGAAGTAGAGATATTAATATTTAATTATTAATTAAATTAGTTAATCAATTTGTTTATTGAAAAGGTCGAGTGATCAAAGCCCCAAAAAACACAAACCCACTTACGGACAGCGACGGGGCCTCCATCGATCCGCCATGGTTGAAGCTGAGCAGCCGCTAAAGAGGCAAAGGTTGCTCTCCCCACGATCGTCTCATCCGTCCCCACCCTCAGCTCCGCCGCCGCCTCAACCACCTCCACCGCCAACGCCGCCGCCTATATCTCCGAACGAGATACTACAGAGGCGCAGAAACAAAGAAGAGATTCGTAATGTTTTTGAGTGCTACAAGCGGATTAAGTTCTGCGTCGATCACAAGGATAAGCGTGAGACGGAAGAAGCCTACCTTTGTCTCATTTCTGCTGCGAGAGGTTGCAATTGCACTTCCTCTATGCTCGCTTAATTAGTAATACGATGTTCTGCCCAAATTGGGATTTTTTTGGGGTTTTGCAAAGAATTTTATTCCTCTCGTTTCAACTTGTTTATTTATGAATATGTTCTGTTTTTTGTCTTTTATTTTCTTGTTTGTTGTTTGCTTTGATTTATTAAGTCTTAGGGTTCGAATTTATGATTCTTACTCTAAGCTTTTTTCCCCTATAATTTAATCGGGCTTGTAGGGACAATGAAACTACTGAATTTGGTTGAAAATGGCATATTTTGAATCTCATTCATTTGGGGAACTAGAAAATTTGAAAGTGTGGTGGTGGAAGATACGATATTAGAATTCATGGTCTAGGTGAATAGCTGAATAATTGCCAGTCACCGCATCCGAATTGAGACCAAAAATGAGATTTCTCCTCTCCCTTCCTTTTAAGGAAATTCCTTTATGAGACAAACAAAAACTTTGATCCAGTAATGATTCTGAAGTTGCAGTAACAGCATCAATCCAACATTTTGGAGGAAATCTGGTACTTGCATTAAGAAAGACAATATGTACTGAAATTTTAGCCAGCTTAAGGTTCAAGTCAGGTCAGAAATGAATCTATTATTGTGGAAGCGATAGAAAGTTTGAGGCAGGTGAGGCTTGCTATGTATATTTGGAAGTGATCCATGAATTATCTTAGTCTTTGCTGAAGAAAATGAGTAGAACAGTGACAAATCTATCATACTTGATTGTTGCGCTAATAGTTGTATTTATCTTTCTTCTAGCCTTGCCAATTTTCAATAATTTAAATAGTTTTAAAGAAATTGAAGCCACTAATAGGTGAATATTCAAGTATGTTAGAAAGTATATAGTTGTATGTGGAGAACATTGGCATGCCAAGCTTGGATGCATGGGAAGATGATATTCGACAAGATTTCAAGTTTTTTTAATAAAAATAAAAAAAATTGAAATTAATAAGTTGTGGCTACTTGATGTATTCTTTGGAAAAATTAAATTAATTATTCTTATCAATAAGTGTATCAAAGAGACTTTGGCAGCAGTAGTTATGGCGTACCATGTATTTTAAGTTATTTTTCTTTGGCTTCGAAGTTCAACCTTCTCAGGAGTAAATTTTAATGGGTTTAGTTACTTGATCTATAGGGCCTAATTAGTGGAGCAAATATGATTGATGGTGAAACAATAGGTAAAACCTTTGAAATTTTTGTAGGACTTTGGTGTCACCCAGACGGCCAGACCTTTTGTTAGAGATCTCTTTGGCTTCGAAGTTCAACCTTCTCGGTAGTAGATTTTAATGGGTTTAGTTACTTGATCTATAGGGCCTAATTAGTGGAGTAAATATGATTGATGGTGAAACAATAGGTAAAACCTTTGAAATTTTTGTAGGACTTTGGCGTCACCCAGACGGCCAGACCTTTTGTTAGAGATCCACATTCAAACAGCATACCAAACCTCTTTGGGGAATTAGGAGCTGGAATGAAGTTAGAATGATAATGAAATACAAATCCCATCATGAAAATCTATGTAATCTTATGATGCTACTCTAGAACTAGATATAGTCTAGTTAATAATGAAAGCCAATCAATGTTGGGCCATCACGACATCCTGATATGTGCTAATTTCCGTTCAATCCAAAAAAAGAAGAGTTACAAACTTTAAAAACAAAATATTGATGAAAACAGCCTGATTCATTGAGCATTAATCCGAGTAAATAAACTCATTGCATTCAATCCATTTTTTATGTTAAACCAAGACATTGCATGTATTTCCGTTCATATGTTGTCTCTGATATTTCAGTATGCTAATGTTATATTGCTGCATAGTTTCTGAGATTTTGTGATTTACAATGAGGTATTTGCAGGTGGCACAAGTGTACAACGCCTGTTAGCGAATTTCATTCCGCGGTATGCATCATATTGTCCTACTGCTCTTGAAGCTGCGGCAAAGGTTGTCATCAATATCCATAATAGGTGTTTCACTGTAATAGAAAGGGGAGAAGATGTCGATGGAGCTGCTTTCGAGATTGCTATGGCCTGCATTTTAGGTCTAGTTGATATATGTGAAGCTGCTGCCTCAGAAGCTTCAGCTTCTCCAGTTATTCAAGGAATATGTTCTATTATGTTTATCAATGCATTTACTTTCTTTATATCCTCGTTTGAGGGGCAGGACATATTTCAGATTGTAGACCAGAGAATCTTGAAGATTCATGATGTTGCTGAATCTTTTTTTGAGTTCAAGAGGGAGTTTTTGGAGGAAGATAAATATGTGTTGCACAAGCTATCCAAGTTACGTGCACTTTGTTTCTTGAGGATTTTATCCAATCACCCAAAAAATTCAATTGCTTCTTGTTTTGAACTTCTTGAATGTACCGAATCAAAGGATTCGCAGAAAGGTGCTTACTTTTTAAATCAGTTGACTATTGGACTGAATGATTTGCACATTGATTGTTTGGACAAGAAAAACGACAGAAATAATTCATCAGTGGACACCTCAGAATCAAATGGTGAAAGCAAGCATCTTAATGATGTTTTTTCTTCTTCAAATGAGCATCTTTTTACAAATGGCACCTCAATTGTATTGAAGAACTGCTTGTTGGGAAAGGTAAGGCTCATTAATAAAGCATTTCATTGGTAGATGGCATGCCTACAAATTTTGTCTGGTGTAGTTTAGTATTGTCCTCCCATTGGCTATCTATTTACTCCACCTTATTCTGGTGAGAGAGACTTAGATTGTGAAATGAATGTGCTATTTAATTGGGCTTCAAATGCTCATTCATTTTCTCTTTGTCCAGCGCGACTAGGTATTTACAAGCTCATGTTCTTAATGAAGCCTTAATGTGCCAAACTATGTAGCAATTTATTCACACACATTCTTTCATCTATGTCAAACTTTCATGCATTTTATGATATAATAATAATAATAATAATATATAATATAATATAATTATAATTAGAATAGATAGATGTGCATCGAGGTGTTCTAGTTTCAAACTTGCTTCCATGGTCTCTAGAACTGTAAATAAAATTTCCAACCAAGTGTGATGCTGCATAACTTTTTATTTTAATTTTTACTCGATAACACTTCTTCCTACTCCATGTGTGGATGGTGTGGAATAAAAATACTTGTCATTTAAAAGGGACAAGGGCTTCAAGGTTACTTCAGCGTCTCTTTGGCTGTTGCATTTACGTTTCTGTTGTTCTTTGTACAGGTTTTACGCAAAGATCCTTCGTATAGACGTTGGATTTTTTCTAGGTACAGGAGGCTATGTAATTCTGCATCTCCTGAAATTGTTACGTATGTTACTTCAGTTTTAGAAGGAGTATTTAAATCTTTTATGCAGCAACTCACATCTGAAGGCAGTCAAGTAGATGTTGAGGAAGATCTATCTGGTTCATCCAAGTATGTTAGTCAGTACTTGGCTTCTGGAATACCTAGCCAACAAGGGTCTCCTTCTGTAGCTTCTGGGAGAGATTGTCCAGATAAAGGTGTAGGCATCCAGTTGAAAAATCGTAGTATGATCAAGTCAGGTATTGATCTTATTGACAGTGGACAATCAAATTCTGAAGATATGTCAAAAGCTAGAAATTTTGTTGTGCCAGTGGAATTGCACAGTCATCAAACGTTCTCCCCTAGAGAGAGAACACCAAGGGAATTCAGAAGTAGTTCACTCAATGGAAGAATCCATAACTTGCAGATAGAGAAGAGCCCGATTCCAAATCTGGACTGCTCGCCAACTTCTTTCAGATCCTCCACAGGAACTTCGAATTCTTCGTTTGAATCTCCCAAGCATGATTTCCCTGTGCCTCATACTTCAGCAAATCACGTGACCCGGTGGTTGGATGGAGACCCAGATGCCATGGATGTATTTCCAGCTTCAAAACAACTCTGGTTGGGATCATTAGGTCCTGATGCATCTGAAATGCTTATAAGGTTTCTGTTTGAGAAGTTCGGTCCTATAGGTCAAATACGGTATTTTCAATTTGAAGGGTATGCTTTGATTGAATACAGATACATTATGGATGCCATAAAGGCTAGGGAAGTAATGCGAGGACGCACACCTTGGGGTGCACCTCTCCAGATAAAATTTCTGGATTCTGGTTTAGGAACTCGAGGAGCTGCAAATAGCATCTCCGTTGGTTCTAGTTGCCATGTTTACGTAGGAAACGTTAATAGCAAATGGGCCAAGGATGAGGTGATGCATGAACTTAAGAAAGTACTTCATAAGGGCCCTCTCATGGTTTCTGATCTTAGTAGTGAAGGTGCGTTATTAATGGAATTTGATTCACCAAAGGAATCTACCATCGTCATGGCTCATCTGCGATGGAAACGCAAGGAAAATGGTAATTTTACCCTTCCTCCTTCCAGTCTATGTCCGGCCAATTTGATGGTGAATGTTGAAGGTGCAAGGCCTGCTTCTATCTCTGTACTTATGGATGCAAGAAACAACTATTCTGCTAATAGTATGATTGGATCACCTCATACTCAGAATGTATTTGAGAAGCCTTACGACAGTTACATGACAAGGACATCAGGGTTGTCTTCTTTACTCTTCCTTTATGTCCAAATTTAATATAATTTACCCCAAGATCCTGTTGAGATTTAGAATCATATTCACGTTCCTTGAGAGCGACTGGGACAACTGGACAAGTACTGATGAACACAATTTTGCATTAATATTTTCACTTGTAATCTTGTAGGCATCTTATTTGCTGCAGATTATGAACATTGTTCTCTTGATATTCTGTCCGTTGTCTGATAACCGATGCATCAGTCTGGATATCCATTTTTCAATTCAATGCCCACATCTGATATAAAGTTCAGTTATTTTCCCCTACTTTGGAAATTCTTTTAATTTATATTTTTATTCTGCTTATGTATTATGGGCTTCTTTTTTTATTTTTATTTTTTTTTCTCTTAACAAATCCATGTCTTTATTCAGTTTTGCATCTCTCTATATTTTTAGGAGTTACGCATTGATTCAACTGAACAATACATTTGGAGCAAGTTTGACACGAGATTTGTAGAAGAGTTATATTATCTAGTTTTGTGTTATGCAGCAATCTTTTTGTTTTGGGGAAAAATGCCACTCTATATAATAATATTTTGATTCAACATTGTTAGTTAAGGCAATTTTCTCTGAAGTGGTGGTATTATAGGTTCGTGATTATGAATAACTACCCACTTTAAAGCATCCTTTCTTGTATGTAAAGAACTATTTGTATTTCATCTATAGCTTAAACTTTGCATCTATGTTTTTAACAGGAATCGGGGAAGGCATCATGGAGCTTCTCCCCCTGTCAGATCAGATAACAGTGCTCTGGAGCTTACATCACCAAGAACTGGTCAAGAAACTTTTAGACCAATGGTTCAAAATGTGCATACATTCCAGACAACTTGGACTGATTCAGGAACGCTTGAAGTTGGAAGATTTTCTAATGCCAAACAAACATGGATGTGTGGAAAACCGGAAACTGGGATGTCTTCTGGGCAAGGAAGCATGGGACCGATGCCCACCCATAATCAGGGACCACCAATTACACCACCACAGCTGGTTCAGTCATCTACATTTGTTCGAACTTCATACGCACCACCAAATAGTATGTGGGATACACGTGGGTTGGGTCACCATCTGCCTCCAAATCCGATTTCTTGCATAACGCCTGCCAACGCTCATGTTAGTCTGCAGGCTCCACCATTTTTACCTGCTTCAGTGACTCCACTGTCAAAAATGCAAGCAAGTCCTGTGCCTCCATTTGATCAGATGTATGCTCGTCCTGTTGTGCCTCCTCCATTATCATCTTTGCCTCCTCTTAGTAATGTGCCCCCTCCATTGCCGCCTCAGTCCGATTTCCGGCCTCCATTGCCTTTTGCATCTGAGTTTCGGCCTCCATTGCCGCCTCAGCCTGAACTGCGGCCACCATTACCTCCAACACCTCCGCCTCCACCTCCTCCACTCCCCCCTCCTCCAAGCTCCCCCCCGCCCCTTACCCATCCCCCTCCACCTCCACCATCCGAGTCACTAAATGGTGGAGGTTCTAAATTGTGCCAGCAATCAACTTGGCAGGGGATCTTGAGTAAAAGTGGTGTTTATTACTGTACTTTGCTTGCACAAAGAGTAGATTCTGATATTTGCAACTATTCAACTGATGTTGCTGAGCCTGCTGAGTAAGGATTTTAGTCTTGTTTTGGTATTTTTGCTTAAGAAATGCAATTTCTGATGATTTTCTCTTGATGCATCTTCAGATGGCCTATTAAGTTGGATATGACAAAGAGGACAGATTTTCGCCATGTGAAATCAACATTTTCTAGCTCCCCACCTCACAGAGTTAGTTCAAAATTGTCGTCACCCCCCTTTTTTCTTTGTGCATATGTGTGCAATATCTTGCAGATCCAATCCAATCTTATGCGACACCTCGCAATTTGTTTATTTAAGTTCACTTGTCTCAGAAATTTGCATTTACTTTAGTTGTATCAAGGCTTGAAACTTCTATTTTCCTTGTGATCTAAGCTCCCGGCCTCCTCAACGACATCGCGAGTGCACAATTTGTGATTAAAAGTTTGCAATGATATTTTAAAGATGTATATAATTATTGTTTGGATCACCTATATGAGCTCGAGTTTTAAAAAAATGATGTCAACATGGTTTCTCGAGTCAAGAAATCCTACATCGCTACCCTTAGATTGCAGTCCTTATATGTATCATTAAATTGGTTTTGGGTGGCCTTTTTCATCTAATATACAACCAACTTGCATGTGGACATCTTGCATACTAATTATGACATGTTATTTCATGGTATAAATTTAGCATTGGAACTATGAGCATTGCCATTATCAACCTTTATGTCGTTACTGGGTTCCAAGATTGAATGGCCATATTAACATTTACATTTTGTATCAACATTCTGCATGGGCCATGGGGCTTGGCTGGATCAGCCTATCAATTTACGTTAAGGATGGAAATAAATGCGTCTGTTCACCAAGCTCGCAAACAGCTCTGATTTGTCATAAATAATCTGTGATGCAAGGTTTGGATTCTTTATGGATCTATGAGATGATTTACAAATTCTCACTGTTACGGACCTGGGAATTGGGTTTAGAAAGTCCAATATTGGACAGAGGCCCATTTAACAGAAAGTTTACTCTAGACCTATATTATTATGGGCTTACGATAGTTGGGCCGCGTAGTTACTGATGGATGGGTATATATTCTAAGGGGTGAGCTAGTTGTAGGATTCATTCAGCATGTTATCATTTTGAGAATGGACTAGCATAGCTAGGGGCGATAGAGGCTTTGCTCTGGGTTTTTCATATTTGTTGTTTTTGGGTTTTTCATATTGAATATAAGAAAACATGAGAATGAAATGCATACAATTACAAAAATGAAAAACCCAGAGCAAAGCCTCTGTTGCCTCTAGCTATGCTAGTCAATTCTCAAAATGATAATATGCCGAATGAATCCTACAACTAGCTCAACCCTTAGAATATATTCCCTTCCGTCAGTAACTACCCGGCCCAACTATCTGCCCATAATAATTTAGGTCTAGAGTAAACAATTATGTTAAATGGGCCTCTGTCCAATATTGGACCTCTAAACCCAATTCCCAGGTCCGTAACAGTCGGTCTCAACCCATCCATCAACACAAAGGTTGAAAGTAAAATGTTTCACATTATGAAGCCTGCAAAGAGCTCTGATTTCATATCCATCCCGAGGCTTAGTTTCTCCTACTGGACGTTATGCTGATCCTGCTATACGATTTGTCATTTACCAATACCCAAATTGTCGCTGCCACCCTCTTTTAAAGTGACCGTCCTTCCACCAATTTTTACTCGTTTCACTGAGCACTTCATGTCCTCATCCCATAGACGTTATGTCATTTGAACCTACCTGTAATTAGTGGTTTGAAGCCCTAGTATTTTCCATTCCCAAAATTAGGCCATCTCTTTTAAATTTTAGCATGTCACGTAGAATTCATATGAAAGTTCAAAATGTTCTCATCTTGCTTCCAAAGTATTAACATTTGGTATCCAGTAAAATTTAAGGTATATGCTTTTGCATAGTCAACTGTTGAGCAACCTATTTATATTAACTTTAATCGTGACAGAGAGAGGTTTGCTGGCTGCTTCCTTCTTCTCAAGGAGATCACAAGGGGGTAAGTTGGCCTTCTGATCAATTTCTTTGTTTTGTTTCTTCCCACACTGAAACTTGACCCCTCAAGTAATGCATACATGCAAGTGGAACTTTACATAATTTTTTTGGTTTGTTTATTGATGAAACATTTATCACCGCAGGCACAAATTGGCCCTTACTGAAATAATTTTTTTCTCTGCTAGAAAGAGACTCTGTTTCATGTTGGCTGGTAACCCAAAAGTACGGTCATGATTGTCACTGGTTAGGTAGTAGTGGGAAATTTCCTGTTCTAGATTTGGTGGGAATGGCACTCTCTTGTTGTTCTTGTCCTAACTAGGTGGATGATTTCCAGTGCAAATTTATCTGTTCCAGTGTAGTTCAGGTCTGAATCTTGGTTGGCCTCATTTAACTGGAAGTTAAAGTCACATCTCTTTTCTTTTTATTATTTTAAAAGTTCTCTAGTAGGATATTTTGTTGAATAGCATGGTGAAACATGTGTTTCATTATTGCAGGGTTGATTACAAAAAAGTGTGTTTTTTTTAAAAATTAACCAGTTGATTGTTCCATTTTCCTACACTAGATATTTATTGTTTGGTTTAGATAGAATCTTGTTGAACTAGAACAATTACCGAGCCAATTTGATTACTTGAATTTCCAATTAGACCCTTGCGTTCTTTTCTTACATGATAGCTGCTGGAGCAATATCTGCGCAGATGCAAGCAGGAATAAATTTCACGTGATTGAGGGAGCATGAAGATTTTCTATATTTTGTTTTTTATTTGAAGTTTCCAACAAGCAATCCAAATTTTGAAGCTTATTGTTAAAATGCTGTCCATCTGCTCTTTGACTCAAATTGTTGCGTGTGTTGCCTGATATTTCACATCTCCCAAGTAATATATCAATGGTTACTCCAAGGGCTGTGGCTGCTTGGAGTGCCCTTGTAGTAAAGACTTGTCGTCACTCAGCAAAGTGATTGAATTGCAATTCCATGTTTTCAGTTTCAAGATTTCGTATCATACTTGAAGCAGCGAGACTGCGCAGGAGTAATCAAAATCCCAGCTGCTAAATCCATGTGGGCCAGGCTTCTCTTCATTCTTCCATGCTCTCCTGATACATGTTCCTTGCTATGCATTCCTCCTAATCCTTCGCTTTGCTTGATTGGATTGGTTCTTCCTAAAGAAACGAATGCTGAGTTGGTATGATCCATGCACACAAATAGACTCTATATTTAAGTGATGCTTCAGACAAGACAACTAGGAAATGTATTCGAGTCTACGTTTCTACTGTATTCGGTAAGTATCTTATCTATTAAGTAATTGAGATGAAATTCGTTGCAAACTGAGAATGAAAATTTTGCAGTGGTTGAAGTTAATCTAGCGTGCATAAAATTTTTTATTTAAGAGCCGATTTACATCCCTGGGCTAGCCGAAACACAATTTTAGATTCTCAATCATGCTCAATGAAATGCAGTCAACATCGAAGTTTTACTGAAGTTGTCTCCATTTTTAAAATTTTTGAGCAGAGAGCTTTCCATTTTTGTTCTGTCATAAACTCTGCTTAGAGGAGGGAGGAATATAATTTTATCAAATAAAATTTTGGTTGTCTGTTTTAGGGAGATCTTGGCCTCATCTCCGTCCCTTACATGTTTTTTTTTCTTCAGTTTTTTATATTATATACAAGTACGCCTAGCAGTGTTTGTGAAAAATAAAAGAAGGGGTTGATTCAGTTCTCCCCATGTGTTCGTTATAATAAGAAATGAAATTGACGTAGATATTAGCACATGGAAGGGTCGAACCTTGATTTTTTGCATCAGTGATGGTGTAGAAACTACATGGAAAGCGTTACAATGTGAAAACCGTGATCATCTATCTACTTGCAACTGTGGGCATTGGAAAGTACTTTCTTGCTTTTTTCCTTCGGGTGCATGTTTTCTGTTGCTGTAAACTCTCAAAACTCGGCTGTTGTATCATGAAATCTTAATAACTTAATATTTTCCATGAAAAATCATCGCAGTAGACCGTAGATTGGAGCCAGCAATTTTATAGCAACCATTCCTGTTTTGTTTAGTGACATTGCATGGAAGTGGTTTAAAGTTCAAGGCTCGGTTCTTGGATCCGGGCCATTTATGTTCATTCAATTTAATGTTAGTTGTATTTATGGCAATTAGATTTCGTTGGTGCTTGAAACTAATACCATCGATGGTTTATTGATAATTGAACTTCAAGTCTTAAATTTGGGTTTCAAGACCCAATTGTGATAAAACTCCTCCCCTAAAAAAACTACACTGATACTCTGCGTTTAACACACACACACACACACACACACACACACTCTCTCTCTCTATATATATACATGTATATAGGGTCTGTATATATATATATATATATATATATATATATATATATATATATATATATATATGTATGTGTGTGTGTATATATATATATATATATATACACACAGAGTTTTGATATTATGGACAACCACCATGGGCACCTACATGGGCAACAGCTGACGTGGCAATCACTATTTGGATGTACAAGGTGCCGCGTCAGCTGCTATCCATGTAGGTGCCAATGGTGGTTGCCCATAATATCAAAACTCTATATACACACACACATATACATATATATATATATATATACAGATCCGGGGTGCAGGAAATTTTAGTGCGACCACTAAAACCCGATAGTGAGTTTTAGTGGTTTTTGTTTTTGTTTTTTGCACCACTAAAATCTACCACCGGGTTTTAGTGGTCGCAAACAGGGTGCAGGGGATCAAAGTTATATATATATATATATTTATATATATATATATATGTTATAAATTTAGTGGAGAAAAAAAAGGAGGAGAATGAAAGAGTAGAGAAATATAATAAAGAATGAAAAGTGTACAATATATGAACTAAACACCTCTATTTATAAGGAATAGAGATTAGTGTAAAGAAAGGAAAATCTCAATCAAATCAATCAACTATAAATCATCTATATATAATACTTTCCATTAGATGATTGATGAAGAGTCCAATGTTGCCTTTTTAAAATCTTGTCAGTAAAACCAGTGGGAAAAACCTGAACGAAAAAAAAATAGTACAACAATTGATACTCCCCCTGATTTCAATCATCGAATATCTTTTAATTGATGCATCCCTATTTTTTGCACCAATTTCTTTAATGTTGATGTCGGTAATGCCTTTGTGAATAAATCAGCTACATTGTCACTTGAACGGATTTGTTGGACATCAATATCACCTTTATGTTGAAGTTCGTGCGTGTAGAAAAACTTTGGTGAAATGTGTTTCGTTCGATCGCCTTTGATATACCCTCCCT
Source organism: Henckelia pumila (assembly GCF_033568475.1). NCBI lineage: Eukaryota > Viridiplantae > Streptophyta > Magnoliopsida > Lamiales > Gesneriaceae > Henckelia > Henckelia pumila. The sequence goes on from NC_133121.1 coordinate 197,249,502, forward strand.
TTAGTTGTGCAATGCAAGAAGCATTATCTTCAAAAATAATCGTCGGACTATCTTTCGTTGTTGGTAGTCCGCATGATTCTTGAATATGTTGAGTTATAGATCTCAACCATATATATTCTCGACTTGCTTCATGCATTGCAATGATCTCAGAGTGATTTGATGATGTCGCTGTCAAAGTTTGCTTTGTCGACTTCCATGAAATAGCGGTGTTCCCTCGTGTGAACACATAACCCGTTTGAGATTTGCTTTATACGGGTCTGAAAGATAGCATGCATCTGCATATCCTATTAAAGAGAAATTTGATTTTTTCGAATAAAATAATTCCATGTCAGTTGTACCACGAAGGTAACGAAATATATGTTTTACACAATTTCAATGTCTTCGGGTTGGAGTAGAACTATATATTGCTAGAAGGTTAACAGAAAAAGTTATATCTGGTCGGGTACAATTTGCAAGATTTGATAATGCACCAATTGCACTTAGATATGATATTTTCGGACCAATGATATTATCTCCATCTTCAAGTGGAAGAAAATGATCTTTCTTAGTGTCAAGTGATCTAACGACCATTGGTGATGCTAATGGATGTGCTTTATCCATGTAAAATTGTTTTAATATTTTTTCTACGTATGAGGATTGATGAACAAATATTCCTTCTTGTAAATGTTCAATTTGCAAGCTAAGACAAAATTTTGTCTTTCCCAAATCCATAATCTCAAATTCACTTTTTAAATAATTGGCAGTTTTGGTGAGCTCTTCGGGAGTTCCTATGAGATTTAGATCATCCACATATACTGTCACGATTGCAAAACCTTCATCCGTCTTTTTCGTAAAAACGCATGGACAAATAACATCGTTTGTGTAACCTTCTTGTAATAAATACTCACTAAGGCGATTGTACCACATGCGCCCGGATTGTTTTAATCCATATAATGACTTTTGCAGTTTTATTGAGAACATGCTCTTAGGGATTGTATCACTTGCTTCTGATGGCTTAAATCCTTAATGGATTTTCATGTATGCGTCGTTATCAAGTGAACCATATAAATATGCAGTAACCACATCCATAAGTCGCATGTCCAATTTTTCTGATACAACCAAGCTAATCAAGAATCGAAAAGTGGTGGCATCCATTACAGGTGAGTAAGTTTCCTTATAGTCAATTCCAGGTGATGCGGATTTAGGATGCATGAAAGGCAAACACGACTATATTAAAATCGTACCTTCAATTCAATAGCAAAAATATTCTTTGATGTTGTCCCGACCTTTTGAACAAGTAAGTTTCGGATATCCACCACTAGTTCAACCCGTAACTAGCAACAGATAATCACGAGGATAAACAATTAATCACAACTGAATCTTCAGAGGAACCTGTCTCTGACAATCCACGAAGATAATCAATTGACAAACGTCACAAAGTAATTAAACTTTGATAAGTTTGATTTGATACACAAAGCAAAGCTTTGTCATAATTTTAGAAAGAATTATAATTGATAAAAATCAATTTTCATAATTTTCAATCTATTCTCAATAATGAATGTATTATGTTGTATTTATAATACAATTAAAAAATAATAAAAGAAAAAAAAATTAATACAAAAGATATCAAAAGATATCATCTAAAAGTTTTCTAATAGACTTATAATACTTAAAATAATAAAAAATACTCAAAATAATAAAAAATACTCAAAAATCCGAAAACACACACTACACGCCGAGTGTGTGTAAATCACGTACTAGCGCTTAGGCGCTGAAGTTGTTCAAATTGTGCATAATTCTTTAAAAATTCATATCTTGAGTTCTAGCCGTCGGATCGAGCCGAAATTTTAACCGTAGCTTCATAACATCCTAAACTACATTTTGGATGGTGAATATTGGATTTTGATCTCTCTAAAATCTTCATAAAATTTCAGTACTCCATCACGAACTCCATGCATTCCAACTTGGCTTCCTTGCTCCCCTACTTGATTGTCATGGATCCCAATTCCTTCTAATCTCGATGAAAAATTATGAGAAAAATCTTGGAACAATATGAATCTTCGATAGCTTTTTAGATTCATATCACCAAGTCTTTGAGAAAAACCTTGGGCTACAAGTCTGGCTTTATATCTTACAATTTTGCCATTTTCATTTCTTTTTCGTACGAACACCCATTTGTATCCTACAGAGATTATATTTTTAGGTGTTTGAACTACGGGCCCAAACACTCTGCGTTTCTCTAAAGAATCTAATTCAGTTTGTATAGCCGCCTTCCATCTTGGCCAATCATTTCTTTGTTGGCAATCTTTAACAGATTGTGGTTGAGGATCATCATTGTGTTGCATAATATCAAGGACTACGTTTAGAGTGAAAACATCATCGATGTTTGTATTACTTCGATCCCATATTTTACGAGATATCAAATAATTTGTCGAAATCTCGATATTTTCATGTGATTGTGATTCTTCATGAATCATGTTTTTCACATCTGTTTCATTTATTTCTCTTGTTGTATCATGTAAAGTTGCTTCTTCTGGAGTTGTAACTGCTTCTTTATCTTGTACCTTTCTTTTTCTAGGTACCGTATCCTTCGAACCAATTGGTTGACCACGCTTTTGGCGTATTTTAGATTCGTTTGCGGGTAAAGTATTACTTGGTCCTACATGGACATCAATCTTCACCGGAGTATTCTCTACTTGTGTATATGATTTTGTCACATTTTTTGTATTAACAAAAGCATCGGGTAATTGATTTGCAATTCTTTGCAAATGAATAATTATTTCAACTTCTTGCTCATATTGATTGTTTCGGGGATCATAATGAGATAATGTTTTCACATTCCAACAAATTTTTCGTTGTTCCTCAGGATACAACTTTGCTCCCCCTAGATTTGGAAAATCAGTTTCATCAAAGTGGCAATATGCAAATCTTGCAGTAAATAAATCACCCGTTAAAGGCTCCAAATATCTAATGATAGATGGTGAATCATATCCCACGTAAATTCCAAGTCTACATTGTGGACCCATTTTGGTCCGTTGTGTAGGTGGGATAGGGACTTGTACCGCACAACCAAATACTCGAAAATGAGAAACTTCAGGTTCTTGACCATATGCAAGTTGCAAAGGTGAGTATTGGTGGTAAGTAGTTGGTCTCACACGAATCAATGATGCAGCGTGTATTATAGCATGATCCCAAGCTGCATATGAGAGTTTTATTTTCATGAGTAGCGGTCTAGCAATCAATTGCAATCGTTTAATAAATGATTCTGCAAGACCATTCTGTGTATGAAAATGGGCAACTGAATGCTCAACTGAAATCCCGATCGTCAAACAAAATTCATCAAATGCTTGTGATTTGAATTCAGCAACATTATCAAGACGAATTCTCTTGATTGAGTGATTAGGGAACTGAGCTCGTAATTTAATTATTTGCCCAAGTAATCTAGCAAAAGCTATATTTCGAGATGCTAACAAACTAACATGTGACCACCTAGTCGAGACATCAATCAATATCATGAAGTATCGAAATGGTCCACCTGGTGGTTGTATAGGCCCACAAATATCTCCATGAATTCTTTCCAAGAAGGTTGGAGTTTCAATATCAACTTTTTGTTGGGAAAGGTCTTATAATTAATGTTCCTTGTGAACAAGCCACACATAAAAAATCATCATGTAAGAGAATCTTCTGGTTCTTTAAGGGATGTCCACGAGAATTATTTATTATTTTTCGCATAATTGAACTCCCAAGATGACCAAGTCGGTCGTACCATAATACAAAACCTTTCTTGTCAACAAACTTTTTATTTGTGACTGTATTTGCTTCAATTGATTTAATTATTGTGTAATACATTTCTGAAGGAAGTGCACTTAATCTTTCTTTTATCTGCTTCTGGCCAAATATAATGGATGTAATGCAAAGATATTCAACATTGTTTGCATTCAATGTTTCAATATGATATCCATTTCAGCGGATATCTTTAAAGATAAACAAATTTTACTTGATTTGGTTGCATAGAGTGCATTTTCAATATACAGGTTTGTCTCATTTGGTAAAATGATTTTTGCCTTCTCATGACCTTCAATAATTTTTTATGCACCCGAGATTGTTATAACATTATTTTCAGCTAATGTTAATTTCAAAAAATACCTTTTGCTTTGAAGGATGGTGTGTGTTGTACCACTATCAACTAGACATTCATCGTAATATTCCTTCATTAATCTAAAAATAAATGTATAATTTAGATAAGTTATAGCTCAAAGAAATTACATCCAAGACATATATAATTAACGCAACAAAATAATATAACTTATATCATTATTTTCATGAAGGATATGAACATCTAAAAGATTAAATAATGAGCTACCAAAATAAATAAGTTAAATTTATCTAAGGTATAGATCACGATTTGTGCAAAGAAAATATAAATAAACATGGTATCTCGTAAACTATGAAAATGTATATAAACTTGTCATGTTGTCATAGTTACTAATCAATCAAATATTTGTGTTTAACTAAAAAAAATATATTAGCAACTAGTTAAATAAACAAAATTAAGAATAATAAACAAACATGTCAAAATTCTGCTGGAATATTGATATATATTAGATCTCGAATAAATATTGTTTGTTAATATTGATATATATTAGATCTTATATCATTATCGTTGGCAAATCTAATATCAAAATTCTTCTAGAATTTTGAAAAATCTCGGAATGTTTAATTCTTCATAAATATTGACAAACTCTATATATTGGATCAATATTCCATCAAAAAATATTGATAGATCTACAAAAATATGAATAGATCTTAAATCTTGAATCAATATTCTTCAAGAATATATGTTTATAAGTTTGTCTAGTTTGTTAAAATCAAATCAATATTCTTCTAGAATATTGATGAATATTAATATATCATGTCATCAAGTCAATATTCTTCAAAAATATTGTCAAATCTTAAATCATATATCAATATTGACATTTTTTTTTATCTCGTATCAATATTCTTCGAAAATATTGATAAATTAAATGATGATATTGTACTCGTAGATCTATAAAATGTCAATATAAAAACATGTTGTGTTATATCAAAAAATCAACATAAAATTAAATGTTGTGCTTTTTCAGGAGCATCAATGATTAACTAAAAGTATGAACATAAAAATAAAATCTATGCGATTTCGAGAAGCATCAATATAAGATCGAAATATTGTGCTTCTTCGAGTGCATTCATGCAAAGATGATAATAAATTTTTTTTTTCTATATTGAAGAGCACTCGTGCTGATAACGTGTTATAAATTTAGTGGAAAAAAAAGTGGAGGATAATGAAAGAGTAGAGAAATATAATGGAGAAAGATAAGTGTACAATATATGAACTAAACATCTCTATTTATAGGGAAGATGAATTAAGGTAAAGAAAGGAAAATCCCAATCAAATCAATCAACTACAAATTATATATATATATATATATATATATATATATATATAATTTTGATCCCCTGCACCCTGTCTGTCAGCGACCACTAAAACCCGGTAGCGGATTTTAGTGATGCAAAAAAAAAAAATCACTAAAATCCGGTACTGAATTTTAGTGGTTTTAGTGGTCGTACAATCATTTATATATATATATATAGACACCCATACCCACCCACATGTTAATCATACAAAATAAATGGGATTGTCATTTAGCGAGGCAAATGAAGGGAGATGTCGTTCGTTGTTGTACTGGTACACCAATTGCAAGGTATATAAGAGCACTAATTGTTCGATCTTGAAATGCTGATCCTAATGTGGTGTTTGGGTCGTTTACCACATCAAAAGAATTGAATAGCACAATTATTGGAAGTTATAGTGTTTTCGTAAAATGTTAAAACGGGATTTTCATACTATTTTATATGTATTCAATGGTCTCGGCTGCAAAAATATAGGTCCTTTGATCAATCACCCTTGAGGCGGTGCTCGAAGGTGGTGGGGACTGCGCTAAACATGTATTCCTGTTTGAACATCTGTTTAAATATAGTACTTAAAATGTTCGGTATATAATCTCGGAAAATAAAATGTTCTGTATATTTTAAAATAATTGAATTAATATATTATCAAGAAAATCGACATCTAGCGATGGTTGATATTGTTCGCCCTAATTCCACGGTTGCCCACAGTGGTGGCAAAAATTCTCTAAATCTCTACCTTTCATGAATATCGTCTCATTTTCGTCTCGAAAAAATCTAAATCCGACTTTTTCTTGATCGAATTTTTGGGATTTTTTGGATCGAGAATATAATCTTTTCTCGACGGGATTCCCGATTTATCCCGAAACAATACTATAATATATTTATTAATAATTTTATTAATAGATTGAGCTAAATATTATTGAGTTTCATCCTATATAACAATTAATTGTGGACTTAATTAGCATGCTTGTTTATTATTGGAATGATCGAATTGTACACGAAATGACATTTCTTTTTGTATTTTTTTTAAAAATAAATTAATAATTTAATTAATTCATATTTATATTTATTTAATTAGAACACATGTAGAATGAAGAGATGCAATTTGACAATCTAATTAAAAAAAATTATCTAATAATTTGTATCCAAACATTTTATTAATAACTAGCTATCGAGGTACACGCATTGTGTGTGTCACGAAGACATGAGAAAAGGAGTTTATAATTAATTTAAATAAAAAATAAAAATTTGTATCTTGTCAAGAAATACACATGCATGATATATCATATTATGCAATGATAAAGTAAAATCTTGTTAAAAATTGACATAAAATCTCCATAAATTGCACTTACCGACAAAACAATATCTTGTAGATTGAGTAGATAATATCTTATTTATCCATATTCTTAAATTTATGTTATGATTTCTTGTAGACTACGATAACAGCACTTTCACCAATCTGGCAATCTGTCACCTATCCAAACACATAAAATCTTGAATGAGATAACTGCAACGAAAACAATATAAAATCTATATAAGAACACTTTAACATTAGGAACTTATTATGTAGCAGAATTTATGATTTAAAAAAAAACAATGAAATATATCTTCTTTTTTTTTTTAAAAAATAAAACAATATCAAATCCTTTCAAATGATGTTAAACATAAATAAAGGTAAATATTTGTGAATGAGAAATAAATCAGTATTTGATCAAAATATATACTAAGAAATTGAGCAGTGGAACTTAATTCATGTTGTAGTGACCCTGCATGGAATCACCTACTAACTCGCAACTAATAGCATACATTAAACTTAATACAACAAAATACTTAACAGAGTAAAACGTGCGAAAACATAATCCATAAATTACATATCAGCTTAGTAAAATATATCCAGGCTTAATACTATAGTGATACAACCATATCGAAAAATTTAAAAGTAAACATTATACAGCTATATCGAATCTTGCTGTATAATAAACTCCTCAAGGCTCCTGCTCCCTAGTCCTGCCTTTAACTACCAGCTCCGTCCATCCTGCGACCTGCCCCATGGAATAGGGTGTCCAAGATAATAACTAGGACGTGAGCGCTAACGCCCAGTACATAAATATGAGTAAACATATGTATATAATGCATGCAACATGATGACTGGTAAAAGGGTCATCTGAAAAGTCATGCTCAGTACCGGCGCCACATGAGTGCTACCACCGCGCGGATCAATTTCTGGGTGCAACCACACTCGTCTAGTACACTAGAGTAGTCAGACATAAATGTCCCTGCCGTCGCGGTACCCTCAGTGACAGACTATCAAGTATAGAGCTGAGCGGCTCAATAATCAGGTATATCAAGGTATAGGCTCAACATGTATATGCACATGACATATGAACATAGAAAGCGGTAAATCATATATCATGTCATATAATAATACCAAATAATAGCAACATATAAACATGTATACTCGCTGGAAATCTCAGTCATTGTGTACGTACCTCTAAGCTAGTTCAAGTATAGTAGGATCCTAGGTTCAAAGCCTATATTCAGAAGTTCACCGTATCACTATACAAGTTCTATAAGCCTTAACTAAGCTAATAAGTACTTCCAAAACTTAAATAGATTCCCGGACCATACCTTTGTCCGTAGATAGCCCTTTGAAGTCGCTAGTCCCGGATGACTATAACCACTCCTTGGTTATTCCAGAACCTCTATTATAACCGATAGGGCCATCAAGTGTATAACTCACACTATATAACTGAAGAAGAAAAATCGGGAATTCATATTCAAATTATGACTCCGAAGAGCCCTATTTATAGGAAAATTTTCGGACGAGTTCGGGCCCTCCGAACTGGGGTTCGGATAGTCCGATCCAACTCACTGCCTGCATGCGAGACACATCGAGTTCGGACCGTCCGATCACCACTTCGGGTCGTCCAAGTGTCCTAAATTTGACACTTGTCAAAAACCATGGCTGAGTAATCCTGCCTACTTGGCATAGGTGAAGTTCGGGCCGTCCGATCCTTAGTTCGGATCGTACGAACTTGCCTTAACTCCGAAGTCAACAAGCCATCTTCGGAGCCCCCGAGTTTCTGAGTTCGGGCCGTCCGAAGTCCTCTTCGGATCGTCCGAACTGGCTCAGAAAATGAAAATCCAATTCTTGATTCTGAAGTCCGATTAAGCCCCCGAATTGGTTAATTACCAACCCTTAATCATGTTTACCATATTATTATCTTAAAATGGAATATGGGTTACTACACATGTTGTTGATACCTTGTAGTATCACTGTTTGTTGAATTGGAAAATATTCTATTGCATCAAGAAAGAAGTGGTTAAACATATTTTATAGCTGACCTGCATTCCAAAATTAGGTGCATCAGTTGTGCATCAATATTTATATTCAAATATTATTTTCACTATATTAAGAAATTATAATGTCTCACCTTTATTACTGTAATCATCTATGTGGTAGCAATGCATCTTTGTATACACTATTTTTCGTATACATATCAGATCGATTTTGCAACTTTCCATCTTTGACCAAAAGCTTTGTGCTTTGTTGAGAAATTCCTCTTGAAAGTGTCACATATAGTTGTCCATGACTAAACATATGATTATGCAAGAGAATACCAATATTTGGTATTGTTTGCCCTTGTGACTTATTTATTGTGAGAGCAAAACTTCACCGTATAGGGAACTTGATATGAATTCTCGTTGTATGGAAGGCAAACACGATTATATTGAATCGTACTGTCAATCCAATAACAAAAAAAAATCAAAGAATTTGCCCGATCTTGAAACAAGTAACGAATTTGGATTATTCACCTCTAGTTTACTTAAAACTAGCAACAAATAATCACGAATAAAACAATTGATCTCAACGGAACCTTTTGAAAACTTGTCTCTGACAATCCACAAAGAAGAACAATCGACAAACGCCACAAAGTATGAACTTTGATAATTTTGAATTTTGAATAAAGCTAGAAAATACCTCAATAAAATTCTAGAGAGAATCTTAATTTGAATATAATTAAAAATCTGAATTCTTATTGAATAATGAACAAAAATAATGTATTTATAGTTTACAACTCAAAATAAAAGAAAATGCAAAATATTGCAAAGATATGCTAGAATATTGTTGTGATAATTTCCTAACAAAACTAGAATACTCAAAAATAGGAATATATCACAAAATAATAAAAATAAGTAATTAAGTCTCTTTCACACACAATACGCCGCGTTGTGTGTTTCTCGAAAGAAAACGCAGAAGCGCAAGAATTCCCGCAGTAGCGCAACTTTGCGAAACAATTTCCCGCAGAAGCGTAAGAATTCCCGCAGTAGCGCACAAGTACGTACAAGCTCTTCACGCACGCGCAGAGGCGTGACCGCTTAAATCGGTATGATTAAGAATCTACTGGCAAGCTTATCAGGTCAAGTAATAGTAAATTGAACAAAGGTCCAAATGTCGAACCCACAGAGACTGTATAATTATGAATACCAAAATATGATTATTCCTACTTAATCTAGACTAATGAATAACAATGATTTCAGATTTTAAACTAAGAAATTAAATAGCAAATAAAATTCAACTCAGTAAAAACGCAGCAAAGATTTTGGATTACAATTCAATTTGGGAAAAGCTCAATCAAGGACCAGACAAATTATGTAGCAAATAGTCGATTAAAGACTCAGATTTAATCTTAATTCACGGGAATTATCCTAATTTTTTCAAAGAACTTTTTCTAGAACAATCAAACCTATTCAAATATTGACGGATTAATCTTTCGTAATTCTAATCAAATTTGAATGCATGAATAACTGTGAGAATTCAGTAAACACCTAAACCGCACATTGAAACCGAATTCTATTTCTAGTTGGTTTTACAATATGTTGATTATCAAAGTGATCGAAATCGAAACCTCCTCCGTCGACTTGGAATCGATTAAAATGCAAGCAAACAGTTGATCAGGCTATTCACAAGATAAATATAAATCTGATAATCAATAAAATAAAATCAAGTCTAAAAAATCCCAAACAAACTTCCAAGTTTTCTACATAAATTTGTCTGGCCCAATCACGTGGCCTTGATCAAAAGAAAAACTACTCACGAACCAAATCATGATTCAAACAATGTTTTAATCATGAACTAAAAATAAAAATATGAAAAGAAGAAGAAACGAGAAATATTCTCTCCCAAGTTGTAGTAGCCGCCCTCTGCGTTCTCTGCGTGTTGGAACCCTTTAATCTGATGATTAGATTTGTATTTATATACCCAAGGGTCTTCAAAATATAGCATCCAATCCGAGGAAGAGTTTCCAAAAATACAAATTCTGCACGATCCGCTCGCTCGAGCGAGCACAGGTCTTGCTCGAGCGAGCATGACTCTGTTTCGAAGGATTTCTGGGCTCGCTTCCCTCGCTCGAGCGAGCATGACTCTCGCTCGAGCGAGAAACTTTCTGTCTCGGAAGATTTTTGGCACGTCTCGCTCGAGCGAGTGGATTTTTTTGCTCCGCGCGATAATTTTGAAAAATTTATATCTTGAGTTCTAGCCTTCTGATCGAGCTGAAATTTGTACAGCAGCTTCAAAACATCTTGAACTTTGTTTTGAACGGTGAAGATCGGATTTGGGTCTCTATAAAAATAAATTTGAATTTTTTACCAAGGCTGCTCCGTAATTCATTCTTCAGAAATTCATTTTCCTACAAAATTAACCCGGAGAGTGAAATACACAAGTATGCACTAAAAAAAATAAAAACACATAAAAATAATATGAATGCACACAAAATAGACATAAACCTATCACGAACTAATGCATTCAAAATGCAATCATCAACATCCCCATACTTAACTCTTGCTCGCCCTCGAGCAAGACATATAAAAACAATATGCAAACAAAAACAAAAGTAAGAATGAATCATGAACAACATAGCCTCCGATAAATCCAACTTCAAAAATTAAAAACCACAAACTTCTGATTGTTCACAATACATTGTCAGTTTAACGTAAACGTGTGTGTGTGCCACGTTATTCCAGTTTCGTGCAACTTCAAAAGATTCCATCCTAAGAATGTTTAGCGACCTATGACAATTCAATGCAAGTATCACAATCCAGCACTCCGTCATCTCAACAATCCCAAACAAAAACATGCACTTTCTTGAGATTAATTACGTACCTCTGGATTTTGCACCCGGTATTTTTTTTATAAGCCCCAATAATTACCCGCAAACTTAGCTATAACTAAGATAGGATTCGGATTTCAATCCCCTCGTCTAAAGCCCGGATGGAGCATCAATCCCATTTAAGCCGCAAACATAGCTATGGAACAATGATTAGGATTTCAATCATTGTCCAAGCCCTGATGAAATTGTTATTTTAAAATTTCAAAATTATTAACCCCATGGAATCCGCATACTTAGCCAAGAACAAGAGATTAGGATTTCAATCTCTGCTCGTAACCCGGATGGAGTTGAGTTAATTTTCAACAAAAGTTTTTTTTTTCAAAAATTTTATAGGTACGCCCAAGATCACACATGCAATGTCTAACAATCGTCAAGAATCCAAAGACACTATCATGATCAACAAGCATCTATTTCCGTGCAATGGTCCAACAAACACGAACTTCATCAATTACTTCGCTACACTACACCAGTCTAACATGCGTGCTTAAGATGATTCACGATTCAACCAACAGTTTCTCATGTTCAATCTAAAGCAACATTTTCCAAAAACATTTTTTTTTCAACTCTATCCTCATCGGCTAACAGTCATCATTCTACTTTTATCCACAACACAAACAACAACACATTGATAGGCATGAACTATATGCAAAGAACTAAACCATATGAATGCAAAACACAATGATGAACGAAACAAAACTAAATAACACCCCCCATACTTATCCTAAGCATTGCCCTCAATGCTTCAGAAACAATGAACAAAATGCATAACAAACACACAAATGAAAGACGAACAAAAACAAAATGAAAAAGTAACACTCCCCTGGTTGCAGATTCATCCGCTTCCTTTTTAGTACTGGGACGGTAACAGCAGGCTGGGTAAATCAGTCAGGCACGACAAACTGGCATGAGAAAAAAATAAAAATAAAATAAAAAGAAACACAAACCAAAAACCAAAAACAAAATAAAAAGCAAGGTAAAGAACACTGGGTTGCCTCCCAGTCAGCGCTTAATTTATAGTCTATAGCCCGACTATAGTCCTCTCTTGAGTGGCGACATTCAAGGTGGCTTATCCACCGTCATGGAAAAACTCAAATCAGTCATGCAACTGCATTCTTCACTTCTATAGAGATTTTTCAAGGGACCAATTCCTGCGGAGAGCTGAACCTGCTGACAGCCCCCAACATAATTAATCACATAAATAAAATTAACAACAAAGCAAGATTTTAAATTCGAACTATCACTAGCCGACTTAAACATATGGAATACTACTTGCTCATCATTCAACCTCAAAACTAACTCTCCCTTTTTAACATCCACTAAAGCTCGACTCATGGCTAAAAATGAACGCCCAAAAATCAGAGACACCACACAATTTTCATCTATGTCAAGAATAACAAAATCTACAGTATAAATAAATTTGTCTATCTTGACTAAAATATTTTCCACAACTCCTCTTGGTTATTTAATAGATCCATCAACAAATTTAAGAGAAATATTTGCTGGTTCAATGTTGCATATACCCAATTTCATAGCAAGTGCACGAGGCATTAAATTTATACTTGATCCTAAATCACACAAAACATTATCAACTGATAAACTTCCAATTTGACAAGGTATAGAAAAACTCCCTAGATCTTGATATTTTTGCGGGAGCTTATTCTGAAGCACAGTCAAACACTCCTAATGCATTGTGACATACGTCATATCATTTGTAACACCCCGAATTTATCTTAATTGAGCTTAGTTGAGTTAATTAGAGATTTCAGAGTTCACGAGCCGACTTGATTTTGATCAGGATCCTTTTTGCAAATTTCGGAATTTTCAGGGACTAAAATGCAAAAATGGGTTTTGTTAGATATTTATAAGCCCTTTTGACTTTTCTTCACTCCATTCCCTTCCCCTCCAACCGCCTCCACCATTGAAGACAATTCCCTAGTCCTTTGAGCTTCCAGAATTCTTCCCGAGCTCAATCCGTCCGTTAGAATTTAATTCTGAAGGCAGATTAGCAATCACGGCAACGAGAGCTCCATTATACCGTAAGTATTTCTTCAATCAGATACGTTTTGTTTTTCGGATGTTGTTAGAATCGACTGAGTTTCGAGTATGTTGTTCTTGGCAGAGTTCTGATTGTTTATTCTCTTTCGGTTTTGAATTTGGACGTCGTTCGGAATTGTTTTGATTTTTGGAAGATTATTCGAAATTTGGGTTTTGGAGATTTGTTGGGTTTGAGCCATTTTTGGGTTTGATGGTTGATTTGAGTTTATTGGATTGATATTATACTGTCTGTATTTTCGGTTTGATCAGTTATAGCCGTTATGCCGCCAGTTTGAGTTTTGGAATATCAATCGTTTATATTGATGAGATTTTGGATTTAGGAGTTGGAATTGAGTTTGAATGGTTGATTTGGATGGATTGACATTGGAATTCTTTTATATCTCCTTTCAGATTCAGTTGCAGATTTGGAGCCCAGAAATTACAGAATTCGAATCGTTGACGAATTGATCGAGGTTTGATATCGAGGTTACTTTATTATTTGACTTGAATCGAATGATGTTTGATTGAGCATTTTGTGCTTGTAGCTTGTCCGGATTTCAGCTACGTCAATCAAAGAAGAGGTAAAAGACGACTTTGGAATGGAATAGGACGATTAACTCGAATTCGGAATGGTTCGAGTGTCCTAGGGAAAATCACATACTTGCATGCTTCTTGAATTATATGTTATTTGTTTTACTGGAATCAGTTGAATGAGTTTTGATTTGCATTGCATTCATATTGAGCCAATTACCTTTGTTTTGCGGGCAAGAGAGGCCCAGAAGAGTTAGATGTTCTGTGGACTATAGTTGAGTGACATTGGTTAGCATATTTTTACCAATTGTCGAGAAATACTCTCTATATGTGCCCAGAGTCTAGAGGAGAAAAATATGCACCGTCCACCTCGATCGGGAGAGTCGGTGTGTTGGTGATATTTTGTCCTCGGGATCCCAATTGAGAAAAGAGAACTTTTACCTTGTGATTATCCTGACTTGATAATCCTTGTTTTAAAGACATGCATTGCACTTTATGCATTTGATTTGGAGTTATTGACATGTTATTGGAACTCTTGTTTGGTTATTTCATATATCGTGTTCGATATATTATTTGATATGCATGCTTTGTCTCTTTTACTGGGAATTGTATTCTCACCGGATCTCTCACACTCGGCTAGAGAAGAAATTAGAAAAACTATAAACCCTATAGGTTGTCGCCACAAATTCCACCCCCAAAAACCATATTTTGATTGCGCTTCAACTATATCAACTGTACTTGAACTATTAGATAATCATAGTCGACGATAACATCACTGCTCCTGTCGCTATTACAGAACCGTACATGAGATTTTCACCTCATACGGCTCCTCATAGGTCACAAATAAGGACCTTTCCACATCATTTTGATGTGGTTATAAGATCGCTCGAGAGTCAAACGTTTATTCTAAGGTTTCGAATTAGACCAATGAAATTCTGTCTGCTAGATTTCCAATAAATAAAGTGCTTCTGAATTGATCTCATCTTTTAAGAATTTTCATTTTTCTTATCCGGCTGTCGTTTTGTTTGTATGTGTACTTGACGGCAGGTGGGACATGATCGAGTCAGAGATCGCATGGCTAGGTGGTCGAGTTGATAGAGTGAGACCTCGTTATTGTAGGAGTCGATTTTGTTTTCGAACTCGGTTGTACTTGTTGTATTTTGATTGTAGAACTTAGAAGTGATGCATGTTCTACTAGATTGATTATTGTACAACTCTAGAACTTCATGTATTATATTTTGACAGTCGGATATATCCATGCATGTTTATGATTAAGTTGGTTTATGGTTTTGCACTTTCCCAGGCTTTAGATTTGCTTTTTGGGAGTGTTTTTCAGTGCAGGTCGAAGGGGCAGCGCGCCCGCGCGACTTGAGGAGCTCCCGCGCCTCCCCTGGGCTTGGAATTTTGCATTTTGCGAAATTCCGGCGCGCCCGCGCCTATAGCTCGTTAAAAAAAATTTTTTTGATTTCTTTTCCGTAGCTCCTCGTGTTCGTTTGTGTTTAATTAAATGAGTTTAGATGATTGGAAATGGGGTCTCACATTAAGTGGTATCAGAGCGATAAGTTTTTTGGACTGAATTAGAGTGAGCAGGGTAGATCGAGTTCGCATGAATTGAATTCTCGCATGTGATTGAGTTATTTAATTGTTTGTTTAAATACCATTTGAGCATGCTTTATTATGTGAAGATTACTTGAACTACATGATTTGTGATGTTAATTGTAAAGCATGAATTATCTGGAATATAAACTATAATTGTTTCTCAATTGAAATTGAATATTTCTGAGATAGAAGAAAATTGTTGAATAGAGATTATGGACATGAGATGATTGAGATTGAGATTGAGATTGAGATGTTTGTGTCCTAATTCTCTCGAATTTGAAATATGTGTTCCTCGATAGATTTTGAAAAGGAACATTCTGTATCGAAATTCGATTGAACGAGGTTGTTCTACGACCGAAGAATGGACGTTACTCCGACGCCGATGGAAGCCTTGTTGATGAGGTTCCAGACCTTTCAACCCCCAACCCTGAGAAGTTCAGAGAGTGCAGTGGAATGTGTGAATTGGTTAGAAGAAATCGACCAGTTATTTGATTCTCTGGAATACAATGATGACCGTAGAATTCAGTTAGTTATGTACCAACTGCAAGGGACTGCCAAAATTTGGTGGATTTCTAGGAAGAAGGCATTAGAGAATCAAGGTTTGGTTGTTATGTGGAGTTTGTTCAAAGCTGAATTTCTTATGCAGATTCCGTTCCAAAAACCGACCGTGTACAGAGGGAGTACCACTAGAGATCGTTTGCAACCGAGAGGACGGTCATTCAAGAAGTATGGGAGTAGTTCTTCCAGCTCTAGCGGAACGAAACAGTCTGGTTCCGGACATAGTTCAGGATCTTTCGGTGTATCTTGCAATAACTGTGGAGGTAAACACCTCAGTGAGCATTGCCTTGGGATTTCTGGATGCTGCAACATCTGCCATCTACCAGGACACTTTGCTAGGAGATGTCCTCAGCGTTATACCAGTGGGTCTCATTCGGGGAGTTCTTTTAGACCGATGGTTCAACAGGAGGGACAAGATCGTGTAGTTCACTCATTTCAACCGCCGCACGAGAATCGGCCTAGAGGCTTTTCGATCATGAATCAACCTCCGATTCAACAGACATTGAATCTTTCTCTCCATGAGGATCCGCAGACTTGTGTTGCACCTGATGATGACACAACAGGTAATTGTTGAGTATGATTTTATGCTCTTATTCTGATAGTTCTGTTACGCTCCTTATTCTTAACTGAGGATATTACTATGATGCATCCTCTGCCTTTTTAGCTTTTGCATTCCATAGTTGCTGTTGTCTGTTGTATGATCGCTTGAATTCAGAATTGTACGGAGGAATTCTCTTTGTATACAGTTGATGTCTTAGAATCTAGCCCGAATTGGTTGATAAATCAGTGGTTAGAGAGTTTGCTGGTATTGACAGATGAGATTCCGGGATTGCCTCTGATTTATGAAGTTAATTTCAGCAACGACTTGAGATCAGACATCATCATTTGAGAGTAGTAAGAAAGAGGTATGGAAGAGTGGATTCGGAATGAGGTATGGCCGCTTTGATTCTGTTGTAGTACCGTTTGAATTGTAAACTCGTCTTCAGTTTTATAGACCCTTGGAACTCAATCTATCAGAGATGTTAGATGAATTCGTAAGTATTCGATCGGTGGATTTCTCATCCGTTTGAAGAGTTGTACTGATCTTTTAGGTTCTTGGTTGACGATCGCTGATTGCATGCCGAGCAGTGATACGCTATTTTACCGACGGAATTTTGATTGGTTTGAGGTGTTCTTATCAACCATGTTATCTGGAGGTGGAATTTCTGTTGATCACCTCACGACCGGCACAAAATGAATTGATCTATATCGACGTCTTTACCTAGAATTTGAAGATGTTTGAGTCTTATCGCAGATTCTGTGAGAAATTCTTATCGTTCGTAAAGCCGATTACTCAGCAGGATATATTCTTATGTCTGGACTTTATCTTATGAGACCAGTTCTTATAGATTTGAATAAGAGATTGACCGGCGCTTCAGAATTCTTTATTCTTCTGTATTGCATACCTTACGGTGCTTTGCACTTATTCTTATTGAGATTTGAGGTTTATTCTTGTTTGGAAGATTCAGTTATTAGCCTGAGCATCGAGACAGCTGAAGACGCTCGAGACTCAATGTCTGAATATAGACTTTGATCTCGTCACGATCTTATTGATTAGAAGATCTGTATCGCTTTTCTTATGAGGAAATTTCCGTAATCTTCCCTGATGTTGGTAGCTGTAGTAATAATTTTCCGTACAGACTGAGTATAAGAAAGAGAAGATGATTAGAAGTACTGAGAAATTTCTGATTGGAATCTTTTCATTGTGGGGATATCGAATGCAGCAGCTGTTGCTCTAAGCCGAAAGATATGTTTTTATTTTATCTACTATCGGTAATTCTCTTTGAGTGACGATTGATACAGTTTTGATTTTGAGTTTGAAGCAGGTATGAGAATTCGTTGAAGAAATTCAGATTGGGTTACAGTTTGAGTTTCAGTTCAGTGCCGAGATCGTATGTTGGGAGTAATTGTTTTGTTACGTTAGATGTTTTGAGAAAGCAGAGTATCTAGAGATTGGCACTTTTGAGTTATTCAGTATTCTTTCAGATGACAGACGGATATTCAGAGAATTGAGGGATTGATCTTTTCAGAACAGATGCAGAAGGAAGTTTAAAGAATAACTACTGATAAACTCGACTGTCCACAGCTGGTAGCTGAGAGAGAGATATGATTTCGGTGGTACAGCTTATTATTTCAAAATAGAATTGGGAACTTTCGACAGGTGTTGTTGCAGAGCTACCGGTCAGTCTGAGTTTGAATTGCCATTCGAGTTTGATTGACCGATTGATGAATCTGCTATTGTATTCCCTACAGAATGGTTCTCATTCATGATCAGATGTTAGTGTTTCTGTCAGAACTTTTGTTAGATTGATTGAATGTCGAATTTGGTCATTTTAGATAGAGATCTTGGTTATGGCCTTTCTTTTGGTATAGTTTTCGAAGAGACTTTTGTTATTCTAGTACACCTGAGTTCAGTGATTATCCTCAGAACGACGGACAGCCAGAACAGATGATATGGATTAGAGGTTTGCCTCTTGTTTAGAAAAAGTTTTTGTATGAGCAGTCTATGCCTTCTCTTAAGCTCAACCTTAACCAGACTTGGTAAATCAAGGTACCGATCCTGAAGGTCCATGGTTCTAATGAGAGGAAGATATGAAACTCCCTGAACCCGGGAGGGGAAAATCTGAAGCATGGTGCTTGACCCTTGCGCTAGCCAACGAGTGTCGCTAACTTTTATGAAGTTCTTGTACAACAAAAACTATCAAATGATTATCTGGATGGAATCTTTTGACGAGTTGTGCGAGCAGAATTGAAAACCTCCATTGTATTGGGATGGTTCTTCTTTTGAATCACCTGTTTTGGGACCAGAATTGTTTCGAGGTTTTGGATCAGTTGATGATTTTGTGTCAAGAATGAAGATGACTTGGACTAAGCGGTCGAAGTATTCAGATTTTAGATGCAGAATTTTGTATTTTGGTCGGAAAGATCGAATATTTCTGAAGACTCCGAGTTTCAGAAAGATTTGTCAGAGATGAGAAGAGAGATAAATCGTCTCTGAGATTGTTTGAATATCATTAGAGTTCGGAGATGATGGGCGATCTTTTCGACAGACTTGTTTTATTCCGTCTCTTTCTGGTTTTCACGTAGTGTTTTCCGTTTTGTGATGCGGATTATCACCGAATCCTTGTTGTTGGGTTACCAGATCAGAATTTCTTTTGCTCTTTAACAGATGAGACCGGATTTGTTGAGATGACAAATTGCTTGAGACTAATTCAGGGTTTCGACCTGAATCAGAACAGTTCTGAGACAAACCGTTTCATGTTTGTATTAGTACAGTGAAGTTGCTACGGATTTGAAAAAGCAGTTAGAAGAACAGAGTTTGTTTGGAGCAGCAAATTCAGGGTTAGTCCTGAGAGAAGAATCTTTATTGCAGTCTTGACTCTATCTAGTTCTTATGAGATTGAACCGTTTTGATTTCGAGGACGAAATCTATTTTTAGAGGGGGAGAATTGTAACGCCCCAAATTTATCTTAATTGAGCTTAGTTGAGTTAATTAGAGATTTCAGAGTTCACGAGCCGACTTGATTTTGATCAGGATCCTTTTTGCAAATTTCAGAATTTTCAGGGACTAAAATGCAAAAATGAGTTTTGTTAGATATTTATAAGCCCTTTTGACTTTTCTTCACTCCATTCCCTTCCCCTCCAACCGCCTCCACCATTGAAGACGATTCCCTAGTCCTTTGAGCTTCCAGAATTCTTCCCGAGCTCGATCCGTCCGTTAGAATTTAATTTTGAAGGCAGATTAGCGATCACGGCAACGAGAGCTCCGTTATACCGTAAGTATTTCTCCGATCAGATACGTTTTGTTTTTCGGATGTTGTTAGAATCGACTGAGTTTCGAGTATGTTGTTCTTGGCAGAGTTCTGATTGTTTATTCTCTTTCGGTTTTGAATTTGGACGTCGTTCGGAATTGTTTTGATTTTTGGAAGATTATTCAAAATTTGGATTTTGGAGATTTGTTGGGTTTGAGCCATTTTTGGGTTTGATGGTTGATTTGAGTTTATTGGATTGATATTATACTGTCTGTATTTCCGGTTTGATCAGTTATAGCCGTTATGCCGCCAGTTTGAGTTTTGGAATATCAATCGTTTATATTGATGAGATTTTGGATTTAGGAGTTGGAATTGAGTTTGAATGGTTGATTTGGATGGATTGACATTGGAATTCTTTTATATCTCCTTTCAGATTCAGTTGCAGATTTGGAGCCCAGAAATTACAGAATTCGAATCGTTGACGAATTGATCGAGGTTTGATATCGAGGTTACTTTATTATTTGACTTGAATCGAATGATGTTTGATTGAGCTTTTTGTTCTTGTAGCTTGTCCGGATTTCAGCTACGTCAATCAAAGAAGAGGTAAAAGACGACTTTGGAATGGAATAGGACGATTAACTCGAATCCGGAATGGTTCGAGTGTCCTAGGGAAAATCACATACTTGCATGCTTCTTGAATTATATGTTATTTGTTTTACTGGAATCAGTTGAATGAGTTTTGATTTGCATTGCATTCATATTGAGCCAATTACCTTTGTTTTGCGGGCAAGAGAGGCCCAGAAGAGTTAGATGTTCTGTGGACTATAGTTGAGTGACATTGGTTAGCAGATTTTTACCAATTGTCGAGAAATACTCTCTATATGTGCCCAGAGTCTAGAGGAGAAAAATATGCACCATCCACCTCGATCGGGAGAGTCGGTGTGTTGGTGATATTTTGTCCTCGGGATCCCAATTGAGAAAAGAGAACTTTTACCTTGTGATTATCCTGACTTGATAATCCTTTTTTTAAAGACATGCATTGCACTTTATGCATTTGATTTGGAGTTATTGACATGTTATTGGAACTCTTGTTTGGTTATTTCATATATCGTGTTCGATATATTATTTGATATGCATGCTTTGTCTCTTTTATTGGGAATTGTATTCTCACCGGATTATCCGGCTGTCATTTTGTTTGTATGTGTACTTGACGGCAGGTGGGACAGGATCGAGTCAGAGATCGCATGGCTAGGTGGTCGAGTTGATAGAGTGAGGCCTCGTTATTGTAGGAGTCGATTTTGTTTTCGAACTCGGTTGTACTTGTTGTATTTTGATTGTAGAACTTAGAAGTGATGCATGTTCTACTAGATTGATTATTGTACAACTCTAGAACTTCATGTATTGTATTTTGACAGTCGGATATATCCATGCATGTTTATGATTAAGTTGGTTTATGATTTTGCACTTTCCCAGGCTTTAGATTTTCTTTTTGGGAGTGTTTTTCAGTGCAGGTCGAAGGGGCAGCGCGCCCGCGCGACTCGAGGAGCTCCTGTGCCTCCCCTAGGCTTGGAATTTTGCATTTTGCGAAATTCCGGCATGCCCGCGCCTCCCCGGGCCTTGGAATTTCGCATGGTGCGAAATTCCGGCGCGCCTGCGCCCGCGCCACTAGTAGGCGCGCCCGCGCCTGTAGCTCGTTTAAAAAAAAAAAATTTGATTTCTTTTTCGTGGCTCCTCGTGTTCGTTTGTGTTTAATTAAACGAGTTTAGATGATTAGAAACGGGGTCTCACATCATTCAACTTCTTTTTATTACTCAGTAAATCCTTCAGAAATTTAGCATAGTTTGGCATCTGAGCTAAAGCGTCTGCAAAGGGTATGTTAACATGTAGTTTCTTGAAAGTTTCAAGAAACTTTTTAAATTGAAAATCAAACAATAACAACTTAGCTCTTTTAGGAAAAGGAAAAGTAGAAATATTAACAATATATTAACCTCAAATTTTAAAGTCTTACCTTTCCTACCTGCCATGGAGGAATTTTCAGTACGCACATCCTTCTTTAATTCTGAACTTTTTGGCCCCTCCATAGTGTTTTCTTCGTCCCTCTGCAGCTCAAGTTTTTCAGATTGTGATCTATTAACTACCATGATAGAATTCACGCCTTTGGGATTTGTTTCGGTGTTACTCGGCAACGCTCCAGTATGACGAGTAGACAGTTGGGTTGCTATCTGAGCCATCTGAGTCTCCAACTTCTGCAGCATAGATTCTTGATTCTGTAGCCGATCCTCAATACCAGCCACATATTTCATCATAATCTGCTCAAAACTCGGCTTCTTCTCCTCTTGCTTGGGCTGCCAGTTCTAATTGTAGTTGTTATTGTAGGAGTTGAACGGCTAACGTCCTTGGTTTCCTGCAAAATTAGCTGCTTCAACTTCAAATAACTGCTGTTCCTCTGGCAGATTCCCTTGTACTTGAATCGTTGGTGCTACTTTCATAAGTGCCACTTGGTGTGTCAGAGCGTCAATCTTTGCATTCAGGGCCATTAAAGCATCAAACTCTAGAATTCCAGCCTTCTTCTCCTTCTTCACATCCGGCCACCCAATGTTACTCTCTGCCATATTACCTATAATCTCCCAAGCTTCTGCCGGCGTCTTCCTGAATAAGCAACCATTAGCAGCAACGTCCAGCATAGAACGCACTGATGGATCAGCTCCATTATAGAATGTCTGCGTCTGCTGGCTCTGAGTGAGATTATGCTGAGGACACATCCTCAACATCTTCTTAAATCTGGTCCATGCTGCATGTAAGGACTCTCCCTCCTTTTTCTTGTAAGAAATAATGTAAGAAAATAACTTTGAAATATTTGGAGGAGGAAAAAGCTTTTTCAAAAAAGTTTGAACAAGCTCAGTCCAAGTAGTGATAGAACCGGTAGACATATCATCTAGCCACTCAAGTGCATATCCCTGTAGAGAAAATGGGAATAACCGCAGTCGCACTGCATCAGATGTTACCCCATTAACCTTGAACGTGTCGCATATTGACAGAAAACGCTCCAGATGAGTGCAGGGGTCCTCCACAGACGTACCCCCAAATCTCTCTTGCAGTTGGATCAGCTGAATAGTAGAGGGTTTCAGCTCAAAATTGTTCGCCTCAACAGCGGAGCGAACTATGCTAGATCCATAACCTTCAATTGGCGGCCTAATCAGATCCCATACAGTACGGTTGTCCGCCATCTCTTCTTTTGTTTCTGAATCGAGTTCCAGATTAATATCTCTCCTAGCTCTCCGAATCCTGCCAAGTGTGCGCTTGATCTCCAAGTCAAGTGGTAAGAGATCTTTGGTATGTCGAGATCGGTGCATGCACTAGCAGATGAGTACCTGAAAATCACCAAGAAAAGAAGAAAATTTCAGAATTTAATAAAATAAATTAGAATTAAGTCTAATCTCAAGAAAAATAAAAATTCTGATATCAAATAGTCCCCGGCAACGGCGCAAAAAACTTGACCGCTTAAATCGGTATGATTAAGAATCTACTGGCAATCGTACCAGGTCAAGTAATAGTAAAGTGGACAAAAGTCCAGATGTCGAACCCATAGAGACAGTATAATTATGAATACCAAAATATGATTATTCCTACTTAATCTAGACTAATGAATAAGAGTGATTTCAAATTTTAAACTAAGAAATTAAATAACAAATAAAATTCAACTCAATAAAAATGCAGCAAAGATTTTGGATTAAAATTCAATTTGGGAAAACTCGATCAAGGACACACGTAGGTACCAGATAAAATATGTAACAAGTAGTCGATTCAAGACTCAGATTTAATCTTTATTCACGGGAATTCTCCTAATTTGTTCAAAGAACTATTTCTAGAACAATCAAACCTATTCAAATATTGACGGATTAATCTTTCGTAATTCTAATCAAATTTGAATGCATGAACAACTGTGAGAATTCAGTAAACACTTAAACCGCATATTGAAACCGAATTCTATTTTTAGTTAGTTTTACAATATGTTGATTATCGAAGTGATCGAAATCGAAACCTCCTCCATCGACTTGGAATCGATTAACATGCAAGCAAACAGTTGATCAGGCTATTCACAAGATAAATATAAATATAATAATAAATAAAATAAAACCAAGTCTAAAAAATCCCAAAAAAACATCCAAGTTTTCTACATAAATTTGTCTGGCCCAATCACGTGGCCTTGATCGAAAGAAAAACTACTCACGAACCAAAATCATGATTCAAACAATGTTTTAATCATGAACTAAAAATAAAAATAAGAAAAGAAGAAGAAACGAGAAATCTTCTCTCCCAAGTTGTGGTAGCCGCCCTCTGCGTTTTCTGCGTGTTGGAACCCTTTAATCTGATGATTATATTTGTATTTATATGCCCAAGGGTCTTTCAAAAGATAGCATCCAATATGATCAAGAGTTTTCAAAAATACAAATTCTGCACGCTCCGCTCGCTCGAGCGAGCACAGGTCTCGCTCAAGCGAGCATGTCTCTATTCCGAAGGATTTCTGAGCTCGCTTCCCTTGCTGGATCGAGCAACTTCCTGTCTCGGAAGATTTTTGGCACGTCTCGCACGCTCAAGCGAGCACAAGTTTCGCTCGAGCGATTGGATTTTTCTGCTCCGCGCGATGATTTTGAAAAATTCATATCTTGAGTTCAAGCCATCGGATCGAGCTAAAATTTGGACCGCAGCTTCAAAACATCTTGAACTTGTTTTTGAACAATGAATATTGGATTTGGGTCTCTATAAAATTAAATTTGAATTTTTGACCAAGGCTGCTCCGTAATTCATTTTTCAGAAATCCATTTTCCTACAAAATTAACCCGGAGATTGAAATACACAAGCATGCACTAAAAAAAATAAAAAAACATAAAAACAATATGAATGCACACAAAATAGACATAAACCTATCACGAACTAATGCTTACAAAATGCACTTGTCAAAGCGCGTTTCAAAGTGCAGAAGCGCTACATTCTAGCGCGATAGCGCTAGAAATCCTTCAACAGCGCTATCCAGCAGCGCTCCTTAAGCACAATTGGCAACACTTAATCATGTCACGCCCAAATTACCCAACTCAACTCAGATAAATAAGATATGCAGTAGTGAGAGTAGGTATCGTTCCCACGAGAAAAGAAAAATTTAATGTGCTCTAAAATAAAATAAAGGGGTTTTGAGTTTGAGATTAACTACTAAAAATTTAAAAACAATATTTAATGGATTTCTATCAATTATCATGTAAGATTAAATTATAATGACGAAATAAATGAGAAACAAGCCTTGGTATCGGTCGACTACACCCTTGAAATTATTCATTCAATCATCGATTACATAGAAATAATTAATCCTATCAAATATTTAACATTGAAAATCAAATTCCTATTTCACCTTAATCTTAGTTAACTAGACACAAGCGTTTTAAGTTAACCCTTACCAATGAATTAACCCAATACAAGCGATTAGATTTAAATCACGATATCATGCAAACTAGTAAAACTAATGAATCTAGACAACACATACACAAGCGGATGTATTTAGCCTAGTAAATTGTTGTTCCTACAATTTAATAAATTCACAAGCGAAAAATATCAATCGTAGTTGCTTCGCAAATTAGTTGATTCAAACAATTATGGATTTGAATTTTAATTTAGCAGTAGATTATATAGCGAAATCCTAGGGTGATCTATCAAAAAATTTCACATACAAGCATGTAATAAAACAGAACAACTTTTGATACTTAATAAAAATCAAACAATGAAAATCAAAATCTCATGAATAAACAAAATCAAGGGCTTGTCTTCCTCAACCAAGTTTTGAGGTTTAGCCACAACGATTCATGAATAACCAAAGAAAAAATAAAAAAGAAAAGAAGAATTCTAAGAAAAGATAGAACACAAAACCTAGCATCCCCCAAGAAAACTTCAAAGTCTGATGATAATCTCTGAAAAACAGAATAAAAGTCTTAATAAAATGCTAGAGTCCAAAATAAAAGAGTTTTCAAAATTAAAAATTCCTCTTCCCGAACAGACCCGCTCGCTCGATCAGTAATGATTAACCGATCGAGCGAGACAAAATTGTAATCCTACTGTTCTTCAAATTCATGCGGCCGCTCGATCGGTAGAAGTTAACCGATTGAGTGGCTAACTTTTATTCCGAATCTGCTTTTTCTTTCACATGACCGCTCGATCGGTAGAGATTTGCAGATCGAGCGGTCAACTTTTCTTCAAAATTCCTTGCATCATTTCCCTTGCTCCAAGGTTCCGTCCAAATGTCCTCCGAAAATGCACAACCTAGACAACAAAACCGAGAAACAAATCATGTAGACACAAAATATGAAATACGAATAAAATACGTTATTAAAACACATAAACGAGTGCAAAACAACAAATGAACAAAATTAAAATATGCAACACACACACAACTATCAAATTCTCCAACACTTACTCCTTGCTCGCCTTCGAGCAAGTCATGCAAAAACAGAATGGAAACACAACAAACACATAAGCAAGGAAGAATCTTGCAAAACATAGCCTTAGAGAAACATTTTTTTTTCTCATAAAAACAAGCTCACAACTACTCTCGATCATCAATTATACACCTTCAGTCGAATGAGAATGTGCGTATGTGACATGTTACCCCAGCTCCATGCAACTTCAAAAGACAAGTTTCAAGACTATTCGCCGACCTAAAACAATTCAGTGCAAGTTTCATAATCAAGAACTCTCCTCCCATCAATCCTTAAACACAGCACAACTCTCTTGAGATATAATTATGCACCGTCGGATTTTGCACCCGACAATTGTAAAGTCCCAATAATTATCCGCATACTTAGCTATAACTAGATAGGATTCGAATTTCAATCCCCTCATATATAGTCCGGATAGAACTAAAATCCCATGGAATCCGCAAACTTAGCTATGAAATAGTGAATAGAATTTCATTCACCTTCCAAGCCCGGATGGAACTGTTATTTTAAAAATTTCAAAACATAACCCCATTTTATCTGCATACTTAGCCACAAACAAGATGAATAGGATTTCAAACATCTCGCTCGCAACCCGGTTGGAGTTAATTGCATTTTTTTAAACATGGCATAAATTTTTTTTTAAAGGTGCGCACAAGAGTGTATATGCTATATCAAAGATATCATCGAGATTTAAGAACTATCAAGTTCCACAAACACCTATTATCGTGCAATGGTCCAACAGAAATCCAAAATATCTAATACATCACTACACTTCACCGGTTAAACATGCGTGCTTGAAATATTCAACAATTAACCTACGGTTTCTCATATGTAATCAAGAGTAAATTTTTTTTTACTTCACCAGAAATCCAATTTTTCACTTCATCGTCATAGGCTAACAAATTCATCCTCAACTCATGCATTCGAAAAAACAAGAAACAGTGACACAATATTTTACAAACTAAATGCAACTACTCAACACAAACAAATGCAATGTAATGAATGCACCCCCCACACTTAAATGAAGCATTGCCTTCAATGCGTCAAAACACAAACACTAACAAACAACTAAACACAATGCAATAAAAAATGTAAAATGAAACTGCCCTGGTTTACGGGTTGGCGGCATCCTCCTCTTAAGCCTCAGGAGGGGGAACAGGACTGGGGTACTGAAATAGAAAGGGCAGAGGATATGGGAGAGAAGCAAGAACAACGGTCGTATCAAGGCCGAGATGCAAGGTGATATTCCGCGGGAGAGCATCCACAACTTGAGAGTTATGAGCCACCACAGTATTGTATGCATCTTGGTGATGTGCAAAGGCGGTAAGCTCACGGATGGAATTGTCCTGGGAGCGACGCGGAGGCGGAGGTGGCCTTTGGGGATCCGGACGAAGAACAAACCGGCCATCTTGCACAAAGTGCTTTACTCGGTAGACTCTCTTGGCCTTAATTGCAGCTGCTTCCATTGTTCGCATAGGTTGCAACCATTCTTCATCGGAATTAGAGGAAACTCCAGCGCAGATACACAAGGCTGTGATAATCATCGGGAAGTAGAGACCCAAGGCGACATAAGCAATCGATCGACAGATCTCGTTGTGAATCACGCGTCCCACATTGATTGGCCAATCCATATCAAGAGCGTAAAAAAGTAGGGCACACTCAAGACTAACTTCACTTGAATGAAATATCGGCATCAGATGCCGAGTCATAAAGGTATACCATGTAGTAGCCCGTAACCAAAATCAGTGATTAAAGAATTAATCATAATTACTTGGGAAGGGTTCGGAAGCTCCGAAGGCAGGATCGGAAGCTCCGAACAGGATCGGAAGCTCCGATCGAATTACGTCAGGCATGACGTGTGGCAGGATCGGAAGCTCCGATCAGGATCGGAAGTTCCGATCACCTCTATCCGAAGTCAACTAGTGAGATTTGACACGTGGCAGATAAGCAAGATCCGAAGCTCCAATGTTGGGATCAGACGTTCCGATCGTGATCGGACGTTCTGATCAAGGAACGGAGGTTCCGATCGTCTTCTATAAATAGGGGGTGCCGAGCTCACATTTGAGTGCACCAATTCCTCTCTTCTCTCTCAATTCCTTAGCCTTCTAACTCAGATCTAGGGAATTCTAGGCGTCCCGTGGGGAATCCAGAAGTGGCATAGCGATCCAGGCGTCGTAGCGGATCTGTGGCCTAGTTTTGAGGCACTCGACATCAAAGGTCTAACGACGAATGAAGGTATAGCTTTTGCTTCCTATTAATATTTAGGAGTATGCAATAGCTTAGTTAAGGCTTTTAGAGCACTATAATGATAGTAGTATCATTTGGCAGTGTAGAGCAGACTATAGGCGTGGACCTAGAGTTGGTAGAGCTTGCACTGATTTGAGGTACGAAAGTACTGTTCGAGATATCCTGACTGAGTATGCATGTATTATGTGACTACATGATTTATATGTCATGATTTATGTTGTATTCATTTGCATATTGAGCTATCTTCTTTGAGATGTCTATTAGTAGGGTTGTACCCTATCCTGTTAGTGGATGGACTTCCATGGCTTTGGGTCCGGTAAATCCACTGGTATTATGGTATGAGAGCCACCTCCTAAAGCGACGACACAGCGTGCTACATACCAGGGCCCGGTCTGTCTCTGTTATCTGATCCTTGACTCGAGTTTATAGGGAGTTCACTTTGCATGCATGTATACTCATACTCTCGTACTGAGCGTTTTATGCTCACGTCTCGTACTCTGTGTTTCTGGACACCCTATTCCATGGGGCAGGTTTGCGATTGGATGAGGCGGGTGGATCCAAGAGGGGCTAGGAAGTGGTTGGCCAGCTGGAGCTTCGCCTAGGTTTTATTCTGTTGTTATTTGGATTGATACAGCTGTTCGATCTGGTTGTATAATATTTGGGTATTTACAGATTCCTTGCCTTGGGATTGTATAATGTTTATGGTTTCCGCAGTTTTATTCTGATATCCGTTTAATTAAGTTAATTGCATGCCTAAGTTCTATTTAGTAGGTGATCCAAGTAAGGGTCACTACATTTATGGTATCAGAGCATGCAAAGTATTCTTGGGATTTAGATTCTACATAAGATAATCGTTAGGTTAATTTTGTAGATGGCAGATCGTGACGACCAGAGTTCTCATGGCAGTATTGGTGGGCGTTGGGGTGATGCCGACCGGGAGCCCCGTCGGGAACGCCGCCATCGTCATCGAGATGAGGACCGTTTCAGTGTACGTCGATTCTTGCAGATGGGGCCTAAGCCCTTGGTTGGAGGTGAGTCTCCGGAGGATGCAGAGAACTGGTTAGACCGCATGGAGACGACTTTTCAGACTTTCCAATGCACCGAGGAGCAGAAGATGGAGACCTTGGTTATCTTCTGGATGGACGTGCGCGCAGGTGGTGGAGGTTTACTTATGCACCTTTTGTTGCGACGAGAGGAGTGGCCACCTGGGCCGAGTTCCGCACAGCTTTTCAAAAGCTGTATTTTCCTCCTGCACTCCGTCAATCGAAGGCGGGCGAGCTACTGAGTTTGCGACAGGGAGCCATGTCTATTGATGAGTATCAGCGGAAGTTCTTTGATCTCCTATCCTATTGCCCCGAGATTGCCGACAGCTCCGAGATGAAGTATAATCTGTTCCTTCAGGGACTTAACCCTGAGATCCATGACCGTGTGGCGGTTGGTGATGACATGTCCTACGAGGGTTTGGTGAGCCGTTGTCACCAGGCAGAGGACAACATTCGGCGGAACAGGTCTTTCTCTCAGTCGAGACCTGCTAGTTCTTTGGGTCCCCGTGCCCAATCTTTCAAGAAGTCTGGATCTACTTCTTCTTCCTCTGGCTCTACTAGTGTTGTTCGTTTCGGAAAAAAAAGACAAGTGTGATCACTGTGGAAAGAACCATCCATCCGAAAAGTGCCATAGAGCTTCTGGATCTTGTTTTCGTTGCGGTGAGGTGGGTCATATCCGGAGGGATTGTCCACTATCTGAGGGAGGCGGTTCTGGTTCTGGTTCAGGATCTGGTTCTCAGGCCACCGTTCAGCAGAGGTCGCAGGGACAGCCTGCTGGGAGTTCTCATTTGAGGCCACGAGCTTCTGGCTAGGTGTTTGCCCTGAGACATGATCAAGAAGTGGAGGAGAATGAGAAAGTCATCGCAGGTACATTTCTGCTTTATGGTATACCTGCTCTTGTACTTATTGACACTGGTGCATCTCATTCCTTCATTTCTGCACGTTTTGTTAAGAGGCATAAATTACCATACATTGCACTAGACGTAGTGATGTCTGTTTCTACTCCGACGGGCCAATCTGCTTTGGCTAAGCGTTTAGTGATGGGTTGCCCTTTAGAGTTCGAAGGGAACATTCTGTTAGCAAATCTCATGGTTCTTGCGATGGACGACTTTGATTGCATTTTGGGAATATATATGTTGACTACCTATCGAGCTTCAGTGGACTGCTACCAGAGATCAGTACGCTTTCATCCGGAGGGGAGTGATAGCTGGTTTTTCTATGGAGAGGGAGCGCGACCCCCGATGCCTTTGGTATCAGCTGTGAGAGCCTGTCGAGCTCTAGAGTCTGGCGGGGAAGGCTACTTTATCTATGCAGTTGATTTGTCCGTTGAGAGCGTTGGGATAGAGAGTATTCCTGTTGTAGATGAATTTCCAAATGTATTTCCTGATGAGATTCCGGGTTTTCCTCCTGTTAGGGAAGTTGAGTTTGGCATAAAGTTGATGCCGGGTACTTCGCCTATTTCTCGAGCACCGTATCGTCTGGCTCCGTCAGAGATGCGTGAGTTGAAGAATCAGCTACAGGATCTTTTGGACAAGGGTACATTCATCCTAGTGTATCTCCTTGGGGAGCTCCTGTTCTTTTTGTAAAAAAGAAGGATGGGTCTATGCGGCTGTGCATTGACTATCGGCAGCTGAATCGAGTAACTGTGAAGAACAAGTATCCTTTGCCTCGTATTGATGACTTGTTTGATCAGCTGCAGGGCACTTCAGTTTACTCCAAGATTGACTTGTGATCTGGGTATCATCAGTTGAGAGTCCGAGATCAGGACGTAGCCAAGACTGCATTCCGTACTCGCTATGGGCATTTTGAGTTTCTAGTGATGCCATTTGGTTAGACTAATGCGCCGGCTATATTTATGGACCTGATGAACCGTGTATTCAGGGAGTATTTGGACAAGTTTGTCGTGGTCTTCATTGACGACATCTTGGTGTATTCGCGTAATATGGAATAACATGTTTCTCACTTACGGTTGGTACTGCAGACTCTTCGAGATGAGTAGTTATATGCCAAGCTGAGCAAGTGTGAGTTCTGGATGGATCGAGTGGTCTTTCTTGGCCATATCATATCTTGGGAGGGGATTTCTGTTGATGCAAGCAAGATTTAGGCGGTGCTTAATTTGTCGCGACCGACGACAGTTGCTGAGATCCGTAGTTTTCTAGGTCTAGCAGGGTATTATCGTCGCTTCATTTTGAACTTCTCTCAGTTAGCTCGACCTTTGACGCAGCTTACCCGCAAGGGTGTGGGTTTCGAGTGGTCCTCTGAGTGTGAGGAGAATTTCTGTGAGCTTCGACGGCGGTTGACTTCTGCGCCGGTGTTGGCATTACCGTTAGGATCTGGAGGGTATGTGGTGTACACTGATGCTTCTATTCAGGGGTTAGGTTGTGTCCTGACTCAGAATGGACATGTGATCGCATACGCTTCTAGACAGCTGAAGCTTCACGAGGACAACTACCCAGTCCATGATTTGGAATTGGCAGCCATTGTGTTCTCTTTGAAGATCTGGCGTCATTATCTGTATGGCGAGAAATTTGAGACCTTCACCGACCATAAGAGTCTCAAGTATTTGTTCACTCAGGCGGAGTTGAACATGAGGCAGAGACGTTGGATGGACTTGCTTAAGGACTATGATTGCGAGATTAAGTACCATCCGGGAGCTGCTAATCTCACCGCTGATGCATTGAGTCGCAAGGTGCGATTATCCGCACTTCAAACTTGTTCGATGCCTAGTGCGATCAGTTACTATTGTACTTCAGGATATACTTTCAAGCATAAGAAAGGTATGCAGAGTATCCAGATGTTTGCGATATTATCTGAGCCAGCTTTGTATTCGCGGATTCGAGATGCTCAAATGTCTGATTCAAAGACCCAGTGTTTAGCTCGCCTAGCTAACGAGGGTAGCTCGTCTGGATTTCATTATCACTCAGATGGCTTTCTGTGTTTGTCTGGTAGGCTTGTGATTCCGCAGGATGTAGAGTTGCGGGAGGAGATTTTGTCTCAAGCGCATCGCACTAAGTTGAGTATTCATCCTGGGAGCAACAAGATGTACAAGGATCTACGTACTCGTTTCTGGTGGAAAGGAATGAAACGCAGTGTTTATCAGTTTGTTTCGAGATGTTTGGTGTGTCAACAGGTCAAGGCAGAGCACCGACGACCTGGAGGATTGCTTCACAGTCTGCCTATTCCTGAATGGAAATGGGAGTTTATCACAATGGACTTTGTGACCCTTTTGTCGGTATCCCCGAGGAACTGTGATGCTATCTGGGTTGTGGTGGACCGACTCACCAAGTCAGTGCATTTCATTGCCTATAGCCGGGAGTACAATGTGGGTCGTATGGCTTGGTTGTACATTCAGGAGATTGTTCGACTTCATGGAGTGCCTGTGAGCATTGTCAGCGATCGAGACCCCAGGTTTACTTCTAGATTTTGGGGGATTGTTCAGCGTGTGATGGGTACTACTCTCAGTTTGAGTACTGCCTATCATCCGAAGACTGATGGTCAGTCAGAGCGCACTATCCGTACTTTGGAGGATATGCTTAGAGCGTGCGTCATGGATTTTGGTTCAGCCTGGCAGGATCATTTGCCATTGATCGAGTTCGCGTACAACAACATCTATCATACTAGTATTGGGATGACACCTTTTGAGGCGTTGTACTGGCAACATTGTCGTACTCCACTCTTCTGGGAAGAAGTGGGAGAGAGACAGGCTTAGGGACCGGAGTTTATCCAGCAGGCGATAGACATTATTGATCAGATCAAGAAACGGATTAAGACTGCACAGGATCGTCAGGCCAGCTATGCTAACACCAAGCGTAGGCCTTTGCAGTTCGATGTCGGGGAGAAAGTGTTTCTGAGAGTGTCACCTTTCCGCAAAATTCTCAGATTTGGCCTTAAGGGCAAGTTGTCTCCCAGGTTTATCGGTCCGTTTGAGATCTTGGAAAGCATTGGCGATTTGGCTTATCGACTAGTTTTGCCACCGCATCTTTCCAGTATTCACGACGTGTTCCACGTATCTCTGTTGTGACGGTATGTGGTAGATGAGTCTCATATTCTGCAGCGGTCTGAGGTTCAGGTGAGCAAAGATTTGACCTATGTTGAGAAACCTATTCGTATCCTGGATTATAAGGATAAGGTTTTGCGGAACAAAGTCATTCCTCTGGTTTTAGTTCAGTGGCAGCGCCGAGGCATTGAGGAAGCTACTTGGGAGCTTGAGGACAGGATGCGTGAAGACCATCCTGAGTTGTTTTGATTTCATTCTTAAAGTTGTATTCAGTTGCAAACTCTGTAAACGTTTGATTTGAATAAAGAATGTTTTTGATTTCTGTATTACATTCAGTACTTAAGATCTGATTTCGAGGACGAAATATCTTAAGTGGGGGAGAATGTAGTAGCCCGTAACCAAAATCAGTGATTAAGGAATTAATCATAATTACTTGGGAAGGGTTCGAAAGCTCCGAAGGCAGGATCGGAAGCTCCAAACAGGATCGGAAGCTCCGATCGAATTACGTCAGGCATGACATGTGGCAGGATCGGAAGTTCCGATCACCTCTATCCGAAGTCATCGTCTTCTATAAATAAGGGGTGCCGAGCTCACATTTGAGTGCACCAATTCCTCTCTTCTCTCTCAATTCCTTAGCCTTCTAACTCAGATCTAGGGAATTCTAGGCGTCTCTGGGGAATCCGGAAGTGGCATAGCGATCCAGGCATCGTAGCGGAGCTGTGGCCTAGTTTTGAGGCACTCGACATCAAAGGGCTAACGACGGACGAAGGTATAGCTTTTGCTTCCTATTAATATTTAGGAGTATGCAATAGATTAGTTAAGGCTTTTAGAGCACTATAATGATAGTAGTATCATTTGGCAGTGTAGAGCAGACTATAGGCGTGGACCTAGAGTTGGTAGAGCTAGCACTGATTTGAGGTACGAAAGTACTGTTCGAGATATCCTGACTGAGTATGAATCTATTATGTGACTGCATGATTTATATGTCATGATTTATGCTACATTCATTTGCATATTGAGCTATCTCCTTCGAGATGTATATTAGTAGGGTTGTACCCTATCCTGTTAGTGGATGGATTTCCATGGCTTTGGGTTCGGTAAATCACTGGTATTATGTTATGGGAGCCACCTCCTGAAGCGACGACACAGCGTGCTACATACCAGGGCCCGGTCTGTCTCTGTTATCTGATCCTTGACCTCGAGTTTATAGGGAGTTCACTTTGCATGCATGTATACTCATACTCTCGTACTGAGCGTTTTATGCTCACGTCTCATACTCTGTGTTTCTGGACACCCTATTCCATGGGGCAGGTTTGCGATTGGATGAGGCGGGTGGATCCAAGAGGGGCTAGGCAGTGGTTGGCCAGCTGGAGCTTCGCCTAGGTTTTATTTTGTTGTTATTTGGATTGATACAGCTGTTCGATCTGGTTGTATAATATTTGGGTATTTATAGATTCCTTGCCTTGGGATTGTATAATATTTATGGTTTCCGCAGTTTTATTCTGATATCCATTTAATTAAGTTAATTGCATGCCTAAGTTCTGTTTAGTATGTGATCCAGGTAAGGGTCACTACATACCAAATGGCCGGAACCAAGTGCAAATAGCGCTCCTTAAAATTCAGTGAAGAAACAGGATCAACCCAAGAAGCTTCAGGGTAGGCCAGTTGGCCAATTATCTCATCCAAATCCGGGTCGAGTTTGAGGTTTTGATACAGTAAACCATCGACATCCTGTGTCTCAAGCAGCGAATTTAACTCATTGGGTCCAAATGAAATAAATTTCCTTTTAACAAAATCTTTACTATCCGTCCTCTCCGCTGCGTTTGCATAGAATTCACGCACAATTGGTACGACAGTGGGAGGAGGTTGCTTGCAAAATACTTCCCAACCACATTCTTGAATGAAACGAAATAACTCACTATCACCAAGATCTAGTTCAAAGCCACGCTCGGGAATGGGAGAGCAGGTTACCATGGCGTGATCATATCAATCACGAGCCGCTTGATTGACAAATTGTTCGGCAAGGTTGTGGGAAGAACGAGCCGCTGCCGCTCCTTGGGACGAGGACTCGCCGGTGACTCAAACACTCTTAGGCCCCATGAGTAATCAAAATTAAAGATGACCAAAAATCCAGCGAACTCCGAGGGATTCGAAAATCATGGCCGGTGAAATAGGTCCGAGATGGAGGTGATGGCGGCAGGTGAGGGCCGGATGAACAGGGGCCTGAAAATTCAGAGGTGGCGAAGATGATGACCGGTGGTGGAGTGGTGTGGCGGGGATGTGCAGCGTGGCTGATGGCGGAGAGGAGCCAGAGGTGGCGGAACCGGGTGGTAATGGCCGATTCCTGCGAGAGCAATATGTGAGCGGTGTCCCGTCGGAGAAGATGACTGGAGATGGTGATCGAAGCTTAGTGCTGCGGCCGCCGATTAATTCCCTGCGATGGAAGATGAGGATTGTGTGAGAGATTGAGAAGAAGGGTTTGGAGGTTAGGGATTTAGATAGAAAAGATAAAAGAGAATGGGAGATGGGAGAAATGATATCGCGATATTAATCGCGTAAAAAGTGGCTCGCTCGTTCGGTAAAGATTAACCGATCGAGAGAGACCAAAATTCCAACCTTTCTATCTGTCCAAAATAGTTCTCGCTCGATCGGTAGAAGTCTACGGATCGAGCGAGAAAAAAATGAAACTTTCTGCCTGTCCAAAAGAGTGCTCGCTCGATCGGTATAACTTGACCGATCGAGCAAGCCAAAAAAAATCCAAAATATTTTTTTATTTTTCTAATTTCCGAAAAACAAAATAAAAAAAGAAAAGAATAAGTACTAAAAAAATAAAAAACAAGGGAGAGGAAACGAAAAACACTGGGTTGCCTCCCAGTCAGCGCTAAATTCACAGTCAGTCCATAGCTCGACTGCATGCTGCGATTTATTCGATATCTGGCGGAGCATCAAGTGTTAGATCATTCTCATTATCTCCGTCATTTGCTTGGATCCCTTCATGATAATGTTTCAAACGCTGCCCATTAACCTTAAATATTTTCAAGGTCTCCAAGCTCTGGATCTCCACTGCACCATGAGTAAAGACATTAGCAATAACAAATGGGCCAATCCATCTAGAACGCAACTTACCTGGAAATAATCGAAGTCATGAGTGATAGAGTAGGACTTTTTGACCGACTTCGAATTCCCTTCTAGAGATCATCTTGCCATGGAAGACCTTTGTCTTGTCCTTATAGATTTTTGAGCTGGCATATGCATCATTGCGTATCTCTTCTAATTCTTTCAATTGCAACTTTTGATGCTCACCACTCTCGTCAATCTGCATGTTAAAGTTCTTGATAGCCCAATAAGCTCTGTGCTCCAATTCTACAGGCAGATGGCATGGTTTCCAAAAAATTAGACAATATGGGGACATGCCAATTGGCGTCTTTAACGCGGTTCTGTAAGCCCACAGAGCATCATATAATCGCAAGCTCCAGTTCTTCCTTGTCGGATTCACTGTTTTCTTTAAGATAGACTTGATCTC
The DNA here is from genome assembly GCF_033568475.1 of Henckelia pumila. Lineage (NCBI taxonomy): Eukaryota > Viridiplantae > Streptophyta > Magnoliopsida > Lamiales > Gesneriaceae > Henckelia > Henckelia pumila. The sequence goes on from NC_133121.1 coordinate 197,286,904, forward strand.
TCTGTTCGAAACCTCAGTTTTACCATTGGATTGTGGATGGTATGCAGTGGAGATCTTGTGCATCACGGTACTGTTTTAGCAAACTATCCACAGTTCGGTTACATAAGTGCGTTCCTCTATCACTGATGATGGCTCGTGGCATCCCAAACCTAGAGAAAATATTGTGCTCGATAAACTCTGCAATCACTTTAGAATCATCAGTACGGGTGGCCTTTGCTTCCACCCATTTTGAGACATAATCCACAACAAGCAATATGTATATAAATCCATACGAACTAGGAAAAGGTCCCATGAAGTCGATGCCCCAAACATCAAAGATTTCTCAAACTAAAATAGGTTGTTGAGGCATTTCCTTGCGCTGGGATATATTACCTGTCTTCTGGCATTGAGCGCACGACTTACAGAAAACGTAAGCATCTCGAAATAAGGATGGCCAGAAAAATCCACAGTCTAACACCTTCCTCGCTGTTTTTTTCGCTCCAAAGTGACCACCGCAAGCATATGAGTGACAAAATGTGAGAATAGGGATTACCTCTCTTGCAGGTGCACATCGTCATATGATTTGATCAACGCAGTGTTTCCACAAGTAAGGATCAGCTCTTCATCAACATGAACTAGACGGCTCAAGTGATAAGCGACTCGATTCTCTGTTCCTCTTTTGTCCTTGATTTCCACATCAAATTCGCTCAAGAGTAATATCCATCTTATTAGCTTTGGTTTTGCTTCCTTCTTCGCCATCAAAAAACGAAGAGCTGTATGATCAGAATAAACAACAACTTTAGCGCCAAGTAAATAAGAACGAAATTTTTCTAAAGCAAAAACTACAGCCAAGAGCTCTTTCTCAGTGGTAAAATAATTTCATTGGGCATCGTTCAGAATACGTGAGGCATAGTATATAGCATGCGATGCTTTCCCAATTTTATGTCCAAAAACCGCTCCGACAACATAGTCGCTGGCATCACACATGATTTCAAACGGTTTGCTCCAGTTTGGTGGTTGGATAATTGGTGCAGATGTCAATGAGTCCTTAAGTTTGTTAAAAGACTTTTTGCATGGTTCATAAAACTCAAACAGAACATCTTTCTACAATAGCTTGCACATGGGGCTGCGATCTTGGCGAAGTCCTGAATGTATCTCCTTTAAAAACCTGCATGGCCAAGAAAAAATTGCACTTTTCGCACACTTTCGGGGTAAGGTAGAGACTGAATAATATCGATTTTAGCTTTATCTACCTTTATTCCCTTAGATGAGACGACCTGGCCCAAAACAATACCTTGGCCAACCATAAAATGACATTTTTCAGAATTTAGAACTAGGTTGGTTTCCACACCGATAGGACTATAGCAAGGTGAGACAAGCATTTTTCAAATGAATCACCATAGACAGTAAAATCATCCATAAAAATATCTAAGATATGCTCAATATAGTCAGAAAAAATTCTAACCATACACCTTTGGAATGTATCCGGTGCATTATATAGTTCAAAGGGCAAACGTCGATATGCAAAGGTGCCGAACGAGCAAGTGAATGTCGTCTTCTCCTGATCTTCTAGTGCAATCGCGATCTAAAAATAACCGGAATACCTATCAAGAAAACAATAGTAAGAATGACATGATAACCTTTCAATCATTTGATCAATAAAGGATAAAGGAAAGTGGTCCTTTCGGGTTTCAGCATTTAATTTTCTATAGTCTATACAAATCGTCCACCCATTTTGAATGCGATGGAAACCAATTTGTCATCCTTGTTCTTCACCACAGTAATCCCAATTTTCTTGGGTACCACTTGGACCGGACTGACACACTGAATGTCAGAAATTTGTATATCACTCTTACTTCAAGAAGTTTCAGAATTTCAGCCTTCACCACCTCCATCATAGGTGGGTTCAACTTTATTTGCGGCTGACGCGAGGGTTGGCTCCTTCCTCCATCAATATTATATGCATGCACATAGAAGGGCTGATTCCCTTGATATCTGCTATTGTCCACCCAATAGCAGTTTTGTGCTCCTTGAGAACTTTGATCAATTGCTCCTCTTGTTCGGCCTCCAAACTATTGGATATGATTACTAGTAATATTTTTCCTTCTCCGAGGAAAACATACTTATGATATTTGGGAAGCGTTTTCAGTTCAACCACTGGTGCCTGCAAAACAGATGGAAGACGCCGAGTGTTAGAAATTGGTAAGTAGAGATAAGCAAGATTACCTGATTGAGGTAGCTCAGGAGCACTGTTCAGAATTTTTTCAATCTCTTTCACTTCTTCACCGCATCCAATTCCATCATCAACCTGCTGAATGGGTGCAGTAATATCCACCTCTAGCTAATCTTTTCCTGCATTCTCACAATAATCTTGTGCCAAATAATCCACAATATCAACAGAAAATACACAATCATCACTGTCAGGAAATTTCATGGCATCATAAATATTGAACTTCACAACCTCTCCATCAAATTCCATAGTGAGTGTGCCACTGTGAACATCAATTTTAGTCATAGATGTTTTCAAGAATGGTCTGCCTAACAGAATAGGACTGTTGTGATCACCGTTTTTCATGTCGAGCACATAAAAATCCGCAGGAAATGCTAAGTTATTCACTTGCACTAACACATCTTCTACTATTCCCCTAGGGTATGCATTAGACCTATCAGCTAACTGTATGACAATTCCAGTTTTATTCAAAGGACCAAGTTTCAAGGACGTATAAATAGAGTACGACATAACATTGATTGATGCTCTTAGATCTAACATGGCTTTCTCTAGTCTAACATTCCCTATAGTGCATAGGATAGAGAACATACCTGGATCCTTGCATTGGGCAGGCAATTCCCTTTGGATCACTGCAGATACATTCTCACCTAACTCCACCTTCTGACATGCCTTCAATGTCTGTTTCCTCTTTGCTATGCACAATTCCTTCAAGAACTTCGCATATCAAGGTACTTGCTTAATGGCATCTAGCAATGGAATGTTTACCTCACATCTACAAAAAGTTTCATAAAGTTCTTTTATCCTTTCATCTTTTCTAGACTCCTTAAGTGCTAAGGAAAAGTGGCAACATGCTTATATTCAGAAAGAGGAGAAAAATTACCTCGTGGTGCTTCTTCCTTGGTTGCTACTCCATCATTCACCTTCGGCTCTTCTTTCAGCTCCTCCTTGGGCGAAGCATCAACTCCTCTCTCCTTGACCTTCAACTCCTTCCCATTCCTTAGAGTAATGGCACTTGCGTTCTCTCTTTGGTTCGGAATTGTTTGGGATGGAAAAGCGTTAGAATGCTGTGCTTCCAACTTTTTGATTGCAGTGGCGAGTTGTCCCATCTGATTATTCAAGTTCTGGATTCTTTCTCGGGTTTTCTGTTGAAAATTTACAGTATTAGTAGCAAGATCCTTAAAAATATTTTCGAGAAGCTCACCTGGAGTTGGAATCTGAGGACGCTGCTGTTGTTGAGGATACGGTGGCCTATAAGCTTGATTGTGTGGTGGTGCCTGAGGCCCAGGTTGATTCGCCTGAGGATTTACGTATCTAAGATTTGGATGATCCTTCCAACCGGGATTGTATATGTTGAAATATGGATCATACTTCTTCTGTGGTGGTTCAGGAAATCCTCCAGTAGCATTAACCTGTTTGACTAATTTTTCTTTAAGTGTGGGACACATGTCAGTAGCATGTCCCACTGCAGCGCAAATACCACATGTCTTTGCAGCTTGTCCATTCCCTACAGCCATTTGATGCACAAGATACGTAAATTCAATCAATTTTTGCTCAAGAGAAGAGACATTTACCTCGCTATTCTTCCTTGGTGCATGATCAATTCTATTGGTGCCAAGTTGCTGAGAATTGGCAGCCATATTCTCAATTAAGTTCCTTGCTTGTATTGGATTTTTATCCACAAAAACTCCTCCACTGGCCGCATCTAACATACTCCTGTCATGAGGTAACAAACCTTCATAAGTATATTGAATCAACAAGTTTTCACTTATCTGATGTTGCGGACAGCTAGCACAAAGCTTTTTGAACCGCTCCCAGTATTCATGAAGTGATTCCCCTGTGTATTGCTTGATCCCATAAATTTACTTCCTGATATTTGCTGCTCGGAAGCTGGGAAGTACTTCTCTAGAAAAATTCTTTTCATCTCAGTCCAAGTCGTGATGGATCCAGAGGGTAAATAATATAGCCAATCCTTTGCAGCATTGTTCAAAGAGAAAGGAAAGGTTGGATCTGCTCCTCTGTCACTCCATGGGGTTACATACTTGTGCAAACCACAAGAAATTCTATCAAGTGCTTGTTAGGGTCCTCACATGCAAGACAATGAAAAGAAGGTAATAAGTGAATTAATCCAGATTTAAGCTCAAAAGTGGCATTATTTTCTAGAGTAGGAAAAGTAATGCATAAAGGCTGTTGGTTTGGATCAGGAGTGCCCAATTGTCTAAGAATTAGAATTGCATTTTCTGCCATCTCTTGCTCAGGAATTGCAGTATGAATCTCGTCCTCTTCCTGTCTTCTACGAGCTTCTCTCCTTCGCTTGTGTAAAGTTCTTTCGATCTCCGGGTCTTAGGAAAATTCTTCTTAAGAAAAATAACATGAAAGCATGAACGACAGAGAAAAACTAGAAACAAAGAAAAGAGACGAGAGTGAGATTAAACAAAATAAAAAGAACACAATAAATTAAACATCGCTCCCCGGCAACGACGCCAAAATTTGGCAACGCTTAATCGTGTCACGTCCAAATTACCCGACTCAACTCAGATAAATAAGATATGCAGTAGTGAGAGTAGGGATCGTTCCCACGACGAAAGAGAAATTTAATATGTTCTAAAATAAAAGAAAGGGGTTTTGAGTTTGAGATTAACTACTAAAAATTTAAAAACAATATTTAATAGATTTCTATCAATTATCATGCAAGATTAAATTATAACGACGAAATCAATGAGAAACAAGCCTTGAAATTGGTCGACTACACCCTTGAAATTATTCATTCAATCATCGATTACATAGAAATAATTAATCCTATTAAATATTCAACATTGAAAATCAAATTCCTGTTTCACCTTAATCTTAGTTAACTAGACACAAGCGTTCTAAGTTAACCTTTACCAATGAATTAACCCAATACAAGCGATTAGATTTAAATCCACAATAGCATGCAAACTAGTAAAACTGATGAATCTAGACAATACATACACAAGCAGATGCATTTAGCCTAGTCAATTGTTGTTCCTACAATTTAATAAATTCACAAGCGGAAAATATCAATCGTAGTTGCTTCGCAAATTAGTTGATTCAAACAATTATGGATTTGAATTCTAATTTAGCAGTAGATTGTATAGTGAAATCCTAGGGTGATCAATCCAAAAATTTCACATACAAGCATGAAATAAAACAGAACAACATTTGATACTCAATAAAAATCAAACACTAAAAATCAAAATCTCATGAATAAACAAAATCAAGGGCTTGTCTTCCTCTACCAAGTTCTAAGGTTTAGCCAAAACGATTCATGAATAACTAAAGAAAAAATCAAAAAGAAAAGAAGAATTCTAAGAAAATATAGAACAAAAAACCTAGCCGCCCCCAAGAAAACTTCAAAGTCCGATGATAATCTCTGAAAAAAGGAATAAAAGACTTAATAAAAGTCTAGAGTCCAAAATAAAAGAGTTTTTAAAATTAAAAATTCCTCTTCCCGAACAGACCCGCTCGCTCGATCGATAAAGATTAACCGATCGAGCGAGACAAAATTGTAATCCTTCTGTTCTTCAAATTCATGCGGCCGCTTGATTGGTAGAAGTTAACCGATCGAGCGGCCAACAATAGCGCTTGCGAGCAACACTATCTTCTTCTCCTTTGAAGCGCTTCTCAACAGCTCCAATTCCTTGTCTCGCGTTCGTTTCTTCTATTTATTTAATGGCTTCATTCCCTTTGTCTTTTAACACTTCAATGACATTTTCAAGTTGCCCTTTAAGTGCGTCAACTTGATTTCCATGCATGCCAAATCCTTCAACTCTCGATTGTACTTCATGGAGCAAATTTTGAAACAATATGAATCTTCGGACGCTTTCTAGATTCATATCAAACTCCCCTTATTCAAAAAGATTTGTCCTCAAATCTTTCCCCTTGTTTTTGTGACAGTGTAGTAACTACCACATTTTCCTTACCTCATTGGTACTTAATCAACTCTTCACCAACAATTCTAAATCCTTGAAAACTCTCACCATCCACAAGTAAAGCTAATTTTATTCTACACAACGCATTATTTTTCAAACTTTCACACAAACTCTCATCTCTTTGTGTTGACACCACAAGTATCAAATATTCGACATGCCCATTCAAAGTTTTGATATATACTAAAGATATAATCAAAGTATAACACAATAAATTTACCTCTAGACGCATGCAAAATACAATCCATCAATCCTATTAAAGTATTACGCATATTAGCTAGCCCAAAAGTCATTACTAGCCACTCAAACAAATAAGACTTACCACCTATACTATTCATGCACAATTGACTCACATCAACACAAATCAACTCATCAAATCTTTTAGTATGCACAAACTCAAGAGACTTAATATCAAGATTTGAAATCAAAGAATAATTCATAGCTAACACCTTCTCAAATCCTTCAACAAAGTAATAGAATCCATGAAACATTGAATTTAAATCATACCTTTGAAATTATACATTTGGTTGGTATTCAACTTTTAAAGTTAAATCGTACCTTTCAAACAAAACAACTCTCAAATCCCTAACCTCTCCAAGGATGTGACCAACCTCATACGGAACCAACTTGTTAATACTTTTAGTATTATTTCTCCTTTTCTTCTTCATCAATGCATTTCCAAAATCCAGCAAAGAAGAATAAACGATTTTCGGGATTGAACCGGCTAAATTATGACAATGAGATAAAACCTCCTTGTACAAAAGTACTTTAGGGATTTTATTCATTTGAACAAAATTTTCATCCTCACAAATTTGGACCATATACGTATTTTCTTTTTTTGTCTCTTTCCTTTAATTTTATTTCCTCTCACTCAGACTCAACAAAAACAATATGACGCGAGACAAATATTCTGCCAGAGGAAGGCTCAAGACATAGATAGGCACTCTGGGTAAGGGAGTAACCAAGGAAGACACAAGGAGAAGAGCGGTGAGAGAGCTTATGCGGAGCGTAGGGGCGAAGCCAAGGATAACACAGACATCCAAAGATACGGAGCTTAGAGAGATTAGGAGAAGCAGCAAAAAGAAATTCAAAATAGGATTCATAGGAAAGGTTGCATTTAGGTAGCCGATTAATGAGATAAATTGTAGTGGCAAAGGCATACGGCCACAAACGAGTAGGTACCGACGCATGGTGAAGGAGAGCAAGACCTGTTTCGACAAAATGACAGTGACGATTTTCGGAGTAGCCATTATGCTCAGGAGTGTGAGAGGGTGTGATTAGGTGAGAAATACCATGCAAACTAAGAAATTATTTGAGGGTCAGAAATTCACCACCATTATCAGTGTATAAGGTGATAATAGGACTATTAAACCGTTTTTCGACGAGAGATTTAAAACATAGAAATACAGAAAAAACATCCGATTTTTGTTTTATGAGATAAAGCCATATATATTTACTGTAATGTTCAACAAATATAACATAGTATTTATAACCATCTCAGGAAAGAACTGGCGAAGTCCAAACATCAGAAAAAATTAAATCAAGTGGAAATTGCAAAGAAAGAGATGAATCATGAAAGGGTAATTTATGATTTTTTTTGCGCTGACAGGAATTACAATTAAATTGACGCAACAGAGAACTAAAAGATGATAATGACTTAGACACAACTAACTGACATAAGACTTGATCAGACGGGTGACCAAGACGACTGTGCCAGACAGGCAAGGACACGATAGAGGACGAGAATGCCAGTGGTGGAGAAGGCGTGGATGCAGACCAGGAGTAAACACCGCCCTTAAATGGACCCTGATGGATAATGACCCCGGTTTGAGGATACTTCACCTGAAAGGCAGTGGAAGAGAAAAAAACAACAACATTATTAGATTTGCAAAGTTGAGAGACAGATAAAAGTTTCTTATTAATGGAGGAAACACAAAGGGCATGTGGGAACTTCAGGTAGCACTAATTAGAGGGCGATAAGAGACAACCTGTGTGAGTGATGGGAAGGCCAACACCATAACCACCAACAAAATCATCAGAGCCAACATAGGGAGCATGCATAGAGAGATTGGCAAGATCAGACGTCACATGGTGAGTGACACCAGAATCAAGGATCCAGTCAGATGGAGAGGATGGGGTAAGCGTGTAGGCAGCAGCATGGGAGGCAGATGGGCCAAGGTGAGGCGCATGCATAGGTGCAGAAGCTGGAAGATACTAAAAATCCGGACAGCGGCAGGCAGAGTGGCCCTGACGACTGCAGAGCTGGCAGCGCCCAAGATACGAGCGCGGCGTACGCTGACCAGGCGTTGACTGGTTGGGATTCGGCGGCGGCCGAGAGGGCCAGGAGCCAGGATGTGGCTGGCGGCAGTGGGTTGTGGGACGACAACAGACAGCGGTAGGAGCCGTTAGAGCGGGCGATGGATAGTGCCATGGCTGGAAGGGGGACGGTAGCATCCCGGTGAGCAGCAAGATGAGCTTCATGATTGAGGAGTTTTTCATGTAAATCCTCAAACGAGATTGCAGTGTCCCATGCCTGGATGGCATTGGTGAGTTCCTTGTAGTCATCATCCAGACCATGGAGAACCTTGATGGTAAGGTCCTCAATATGAAGAGGTGCATTCATGAGAGAGAGATCATCAGCTTTGGACTTGATGAACTGCATAAATTCAGTAATGGACTGAGCGCCCTTTACCGGATTTCAAAGTTGCGTCTTGAGTTGAGTGATGCGACCACGAGAGGGCTTGCCATAGGTGAGGGAAAGAGTGTTCCACGTGGCAGCAGAGGTGGTGGAAATCACAATAAACAGAATCAATGAAGGAGACAGCGATCCAATGATGATATTCAGGATCAACTAGTCTTGGCGGAGGTATACTCAGGATTGAGAGAGTGAGTGGCGGCGGCGGTGGTGATGGTCTTGGCCGGACAAGGATGAGAACCATCAATAAAGCCAAGGAGATCATGACCTATGTGGAGGGTCGTGAACTGCAGTCGCCAAGAGAGTTAGTTTGAAGAGGTGAGCTTCAAGGACGCGTGGGCAGCAACATTGAAAGAGATTGGAGAAGAAACAGTGCCGGTGGCAGCCATAAAATTGATCGGAAAAAAGAGGAAAATATTTCGGTGACAGGATAGCGGCGGCGGCGGCTGCTGCTGGAGGCTAGGGTTAGTGTTTATTGGCGTAGGCCGTGAGCTCTTGATACCATGTAGAAACTAATGAGAGAATAATATTTTTATATATATCAAGAATGATTACATAAGATGTTTATATACAACAATAAAAACTAAAGAAAAATAAAGATTACAAATAATAAAATATTACAAGATAAGAGAAAACATAATATACAATAAATATACAATATATTCCAATAAGGCCATCTCATTTTTTTAACACTTATTTTTTTGGCCTCTTTTTTATTTTTATTTTTCTTTCTATTTTTATTTTTATTTTTATTTTTCTTTTTCCATGGCTATCTCACTCTTTTTATCACTCTTTTTTCAGCCATATCACTCAAATTTTGAATTTTCAATTGATCCTCATGAAATTCTTTTGGATTCAATTGCAAAGAATGATTACGAGACTCATCAATAGACTTAGAAGTGATACCAACAAGATTATCATCTACAACATGCACAACAGAAGAATTCTCATCAAACAATGATTCACCCTCCACCGCATATATTTCAACACTCACATCATCAATAGTTGAAGTATAATCAACCTCAATTTTCTCAACTTCTTCAGCTTCAACTTTTGCCTCAACATCCACTAAAACATTGGCTTCAACATCTACTTGAGATCCCACCACTTTCATCACGGACTCCTTTAGACATTGCCTCATATCATGTTCATATTTTCTAGAACACCATAAGCATACAATATCACAAGTACTAGAATTCGAATGTTTAGATGTATCTTTGATAAGTGTATTTTATACATTTAATTTATATATGATTTAATTGTTAAATATTTGTTTCGAGCAGATTTATGTGGGTATTTTGTTGTTTTTGTGTTTACAGTGAATTATGGAATTTTGTAGAGAAAAGAATAATTATTGAATTTATTTGGAGAAATAAATTAAAGAGAAAAGAATTGAGAAAGAAGAGAAGAAAGGAACGCACAGAGATTGAGGAATAGTGTTGGGCTTTCTTTAATGGGCTAATATTTAGCGCTTGTTGTTAGCGTCTATTCAAGAGCAATCGCGCAATGTTTCTGAAATCTGAGAATCGGAAATTACGAGTTGAAGGCGCGCCCGCGCCGTCTATTGAGCGTCCGCCCCGTTGCTGATTTGGAAATTTTAATTATTTCGGGCAATTAATTTTATGGGCTTTTTGAAGGGCTTTTGCTGAGAAATATAAAAAGGAATTATTATCAGAGGAGAGGGGAGCCGCCACTCATAACACAGAAATCAGAGAATTGATCGTGATTTGCTGAGGATTTATCTGGAGCTTAACTGAAGAACGAAGATGGAGTTTGATAGTCCGGACACGGCGTCGACGACGGATTTGTTTCTTATCTTTTATTTAATTCTGAACATGTTTGGATTTATGATTTATTGTTTTCAGAATTTTATTATGAACTAATTTTAATAGTCTAGAGGTCGGATGGAACCTGGTGTAGACGCTTTCATGAATTCTTGATTTTATTGAATTGAGTTTCTTCTAGATTAATTGCTTTTTTTAGAATTGATTTTTTTTTTTCAATTATCTGATCAATAATTGATTTGTTATATTTATTTGAAATCATTGCTCGGGAGAGGGGATTTTGAATAGGACATTAGAAACTACACTGTTAATTATTTATACAGCTCGGGAGAGTGTATGATTTTAACAGAGCTTTTAAAAAGAACATTGTTTTGTGATAGATCACTGCGATAAATTCTTAATAGGGATATTGGAATTTAATTGTAGTTGATAAACATTATTTGTTGCTCGGGAGAGGGAAATAATATACGTAAGTGTACTTGACTATTAATTGATTGGAATTCATGAAGATTAATTAATTAGGATTGATTGTTGTTGAAACCAGGTGAAATCTATACCTCTAGACCGTTATTCTCTGATTGATTTTTAATCTGAAAGTTGTGTGCGTGCTTTTAAATCTCTTAATTATTTTATTTTTATTGCAAAATTCCTGATTATTGATTTTCTAGATAAAGTTTAGACTATTCTAATTATAAGTACTAAATATTTTCATTTTACTCCCTGTGGGATCGATATCTGAATTATTCACTATATTAAAACTTGATACTCGTACACTTGCGAGGAAATTTCACAACAAGTTTTTGGCGCCGTTGCCAGGGAGTAAATTTTGATTATTTTTTAGTTTTGTTACCAATTAGTCTAGATTTTAATTAGAGTTTTTATTTTATTTTTTAAGTTACTAATTAATTTTTTCTTATCTTTTAATTGTAGTCTATGCGACGATCTCAAAGTGCTAATTCTCTACTGTTTGATCCGGAGATCGAGCGCACTGCACGTGCTTTAAGACGAGCTAGAAGAGAAGAAATTGAAAGAATGGCTGAACAAGAAGCAAATCAAGCTCCCCTAGTGCCTATTAGAGATCACTTCAGACCGACGATCCAGGCTCACTATTCTGGAATCGCTCGAGGAACTATCAATGCAAACAATTTTGAGCTGAAGCCTGCATTGATCAACATGGTTCAACAGAACCAATTTAATGGAAGCACCACTGCCGATTCTTATCTACACCTACGTACCTTTTTGGAGATAACCGATACGGTAAAAAGTAATGGTGTGTCTGAGGATATTATACGCTTACGCTTGTTTCCGTTTTCTCTTAGGGATCAAGCCAGAAGTTGGTTGCAATCACTGCCGCTTGGAAGCATCACTACTTGGGAGGGGATGTCAGAAAAATTTCTTGCAAAATATTTTCCTCCTGCCAAAACCACCCAACTGAAGATCGAGATCAGCACCTTTCGGCAGATGGACACTGAACAGTTATACGAGGCGTGGGAAAGGTATAAAGAATTATTAAGATGTTGTCCTAACCACAATTTTGCAGATTGGGAACAGATCGAGTGGTTTTACAACGGACTGAATGCGCCTACAAGGATGAATGTCGATTCTGCTGCTGGAGGTACTATATTTGCGAAGGATCATGTTCAGGCTTATGATATGTTGGAGGAGATGACGGTCAATAGTTTATCTGAGCGTATAGGAGTAAAGAAGCTGGCTGGAGTGTATGCAGTGGATCCTCTCACATCCGTCACTGCTCAATTATCTGCACTGACTACACAGGTAGCTTCTTTGAATAAAATTAATGTTGCAGATTCAACTGGAGTTGAAGGATCACCGGCCATAGAGCAAGTCAATTATATAAATCCTCATGGCTACCGAGGATATGGAGGCTATAGAGGTAACCCTGTCCCAAATACTTATCATCCTAACTTGCGTAATCATGAAAATGTTTCGTATGCTAACAATAAAAATGTGCTGAATCCTTCGGGATTCAATACAAACAAGGATGAGGGTAAGCAGTTGTTGGAGGATGTGGTTAGTACTTTTGTGCAGGAATCAGGTAAGAGGATGGCGAGAACTGAGTCTCGACTTGACAGTTTGGAGACGCACATGGCCAACATGGGCGCAGTGTTGCAATCCATGGAGACTAGTATTGGGAAGTTAGCGAATGCACTGAAGGACAACAATCGCGGCCAGTTCCCTAGCAATACTGAGGTGAATCCCAAGGAGCAGTGCAATGCCATCGAAGTGCGGAGTGCCAAAGACGTTGGAGTTCAAATTCCTACTGTTGCGGATAAGAAACTTGAGGAAAAAGTTGAGGAGAAAGAGAAGGAGCTTGAATCTGAGCCAAAACCGATGTATAAGCCTTCACTTCCATACCCGCAAAGGTTCAAGAAGAAAGCATTGGACGAGCAGTTCTCCAAGTTCTTGGAGATTTTTAAGAAGATTCAAATCAACATTCCCTTTGCTGAAGCTTTGGAGCAAATTCCGAATTATGCAAAGTTCATCAAGGAGGTGATGTCCAAGAAGAGGAGGCTGCTAGAGAACGAGGTAGTGAATTTAACGGAAGAGTGCAGTGCAGTGCTCCAAAAGAAGATGCCACAAAAGCTTAAAGATCCAGGGAGTTTTACTATTCCTTGCACTATTGGCTCTTCTTAATTTAATAATGCACTTTGCGATTTAGGAGCTAGCATTAATCTCATGCCCTTGTCTGTTTTCAGGAGCTTAGGACTTGGTGAGGTGAAGCCCACCATGATCGCGTTGCACTTGGCTGATCGATCTATCACATATCCGCTTGGAATCATTGAAGATGTTTTGGTAAAAGTAGATAAATTTATTTTTCCAGCGGATTTTGTTGTGTTAGATATGGAGGAGGATGCAAACATGCCCCTGATATTGGGGAGACCTTTCTTGGCCACTGCCGATGCCAAGATAGAGGTGAAGAGAGGTGCATTGTCAATGGGTGTGGACGGTGAGAGTGTAATTTTTAATATATTCATGAAGTCATCTAACACCCCTATTGAAAAATTATGCTTGATAGAGCCGGTTATGAATTTGGAGGGTCGTTCAAAAGCCGACATTGCGGTTGATTCATCGAACGAGAGAGCGCCAAAACCACCAAAGAAGGCCACGGAAAAAGCAAAATTTAAAAGGCGGTTCGTGGAATTTATTTGGCGAGTGAAAGAGAAGGGGAAGAATTAATCCCGTTAAAGTCGGGCTGACAACTTTAAACCAAGCGCTACTTGGGAGGCAACCCAAGCATTTTATTTTATTTTATTTTATTTGTTTTTATTTTTAGTTTATTTAATTTTTGTTATTTAATTGTTTTAAGTATTTTTTAATTAATTTAAATTTTTGAGGTAATTTTTCTTAATTTTCAAAAATTTGCAGGCTCCAGAAATCTCAAATTCGAGCAAGAGGCGCGCCCGCGCCTTACTTGGACGAAAGTGGAGTTATTTTGCGACTTAAAGGCGCGCCCGCGCCACTCCATTCGAGCGCCCGCGCCTCCCCTTCGTTGCACTAATACATGAACAGCGCATGACACCTGCCTAACTTGTGCCAACAAGATCATGCGATAGCTCTTCCACCAGCGCAATCGCGCCCTTACAGGTTTCATCAGCACTGCATCCTAGCGCCAACGCGCTCCTTAATAGCGCACTCTTAGGCGCTAACGCGCATCCTCAACCACGCCACACTAGTGCTAATGCGCTCCTTAATAGCGCACTCTTAGGCGCTAACGCGCATCCTTTACCACACCACATCAAGCGCTAACGCGCGATTGAACAACGCATGATTAGGCGCTATCGCGCAAGTATTACTTCAGAAATTTAAAAGCCCACTCCAGAGTCTACTCCTTCCACAATTTAGAAATCACGATCCCTCGTTCGAGTCCATCTTTAAATCTCACACACTGGCACGATCATCGTAAATCTTCCACTCAACAAAATATCATCATCTCAAGGATTTTGATCTTGATTACAAGGCAGAGATTCTCAGAATTGGTCTTGCTCCATCTACGCTTGTCGAGAAAGGGGAATTTGGAGAATTTGGAAAATGTTCTTCTTGAACAGTACAAAAGCTGAAATTTTATCTATTACATTTGTTCCGTGATAAATGTCGTGATTTGAAGTTATTGGGTTGTCTGAGTTGTGGTGTAGAGTACGTTTGATGCAGTGAAATTCTATATCATTTTATTCGTGCCTACCAAGTGTTTGTTGAATTGCTTGGGTTATATTTGAACGTTGGTTGCTGGAATTGTTTGGAGTTTAGTGCATTGTTTGAGGCATTTGATTTGATTTGAGTTGAATTATTGAGTTACAATGCCACCGAAAACCAAAGGGAAAGGAGAAATTTCTTCGTCCTCTGCTGCTTCATATGATAGACACAGATTTTGGAATGCCACAGCAGAGGAGTATTGTTTTGATGTAATGGAGCGAGGGATGCACAAAGAAAGAGGAATGAGTTTGAGAGAGCATAGTGCGCCGGCGTTAATTGAAGCTAAAAGAAGAGGTTGGGAGACATTTGTTAGGAGTCCACCAGATGCTGTTATATCATTGATTCATGAGTTTTATGCAAATTTTATGGTCAAAGATGTGAATCTGAAAGTTCGAGTTCGAGGGAAATTGGTGCCTTTTGATAAGAGTACAATTAACCGTCTCTATGAAATGCCGGATTTGGACATTTCAGATGATGAGTATGAGGTATTTAAGAATGAGTCATATCCAGAGAATATTGTAATTCAGACTTTGTGTCATTATGGGGCGGAATCGAAGAGGAATGCAAAGGATGAAGCTGTTACATTTCCATCCATCTTTCTTAGAAGAGAAGCGAATAATTGGCATGAGTTTGTGGCTGCCAGAATGTTGCCATCTGGGCATACATCTGATGTGACTAAGGTTAGAGCTGGTCTTGTGTACTGCATTGTCACTGGAAAATCTGTTGATGCTGGGAGGGTGATTCAGGAGTCTATTGTTGCTGCAGTTAGGGGTTCCTCGACTATCAGTTTACCCCACTCGTCTTTGATTACTCAACTTTGCGTGTTAGCTAGTGTTGTGTGGGATGATACGGAGCAGATTCTTCCCATTCGAGGTCCTATAAGAATTACTGGTGCACTGAGACGGGACAAGAAGAAGAAAGCAGCCAGTACTTCTGAACAGACAGCTGAACCACCGCAGCCCTCTGAGCCACTACCACACTTTGAGCCAGCACCTTCCCATTTGGAAGGACCTATGTCACTACCGACGCATCCGGCCACAGAGTATTCTACTCGTGATGATTCTACGGTCGTGCTTACTCAGATGAAGAAGCAGTGGAAGATGATGCGAGCACATATGACATATATGCATGACTTCACTGCCGCTCTCGCCCAGAATTATCCGCCCACTGTTGTGCCTTATCCACCTCCTTCGCAGTGGTCTTCTGATGATACTGCTACTGCTGCACCTTCTTTCCATGGAGATGATGATGATGACGCCGAGTCCTGATGCTCGATGTCGAAGGTATGAGTCCCTTGTTCTTTTTATTGTTTTTAATCATTAGGGACAATGATTACATTAAGTTTGGGGGGGGGGGGGGGGGGGGGGGGGTGAATCAATGTTTTATTTAGTTGTTTGGTTGAGAGTTGAGTTTTGAATTTCATAGATAAAATTTTTGTTGAGTTTAGTTGTTTTTGGTTGAGTTGAATTTAAAAGAAATTGAGAAATAATGGATGCATGGCTGATAAAAAATATTTTTGTGCTATAACTGAAATCCATGATTGTCTACCTATTTGACAAATATTTTTGAAAATATGGAACCAATTAGATGAACAATTTCCTATATACTCTGTGATTAATACTTGAATCTGATTTTTGAGACATACAGACATAGATATGATTGAGACATTGTTTGAAATTTTTGGGCCTACTTTTCATTGAATTTATCCTTAGTTGCCCATTTGAGCTACACTTGTATATTAGTACATTGAGGTACGAGAAATATGAAATTTGTTGAAAATCATCTTTAACTGCTGATGATTATCTTTTCTGCACTGATTGAAATTTGTATGATTTAATTGTGGATTGAGACTTGTCTAGAACTAGTTCGAACACTCTTCGAGGCGAAATACGGGCAAAACTGAGATTAGGAATGATTTAGGCAATTTTTCTGAATTCGTTTGAGCCTTTCAAGCTACCTATTATACATTTTATCCCTAGTACCTTGTTTGAGCTTTATTAAAAATCGAATGGCATGCGTGTAAACGTGTGATAAACCCCCATTCGTCATTATTTCAAGGTCCTACATTGACTACCTGATAGCTTATACACTAATTCCTACCTTTAAGGGAGTAATTTGAATTCTAAAATGTTTTATACTCCTAGTTTTATTTGTGAGAAAAATGATTGGTGTGGTGGATGAATTGAAAAGATGAAAAAAAGGTAGTAGAAAAAAGAGTTGAAAAATGTGGTTGAAAAAGTTGTGAAAGAAAGAAAAAATTTGTGAGAGAGTTGTGAAAAAGTTGAGAAATGAAATGAAGGAAGAAAGAAGTGAATTGTGAAAGAAAAGGAGTTGAAATTAGAATTAGAGCATGAATGTGAATTACTCCTTATTTTTGAATTCTTATTCTTCTTTTGTAGCCATGAGCCAGACCTTACATTATAAGCTGAATAAGTCCTATTGACCGAGTCTCAGTTGCCCAATATACTAGTGGAGAAGAGTTGCGAGAATTTAGCCTATGGACTGTTGATTGATGCTTTTAATGATTATGAATTTTGATCTAAACACTTACACGTTTATTCGTTGCATTTACTTATTTGTGAGTGTTTTTGATTTAATCCTATTTTTGATCCTATTGCTACCTTGAAAAGACCTCATGATCTATGAATGTTTGAATTGAATTCGGATGAAGGTGTTTTGAAACGTGAGTTGCGGAGATTGTGAGTTTATGCGGTTATTATTTTGTTCTGGCTGAAACTTTCAAGTGTTAGTAGGTTGGATATGATTGGATTTGATATTTTTTTTTGAAATAATTGATGAGGCCATTGTTCCATAATATTTCTTGACTATTCTTGTTGGTTTTTGAGAGAATGAGTTTTTGGAATATAATAGTTTTGCTCGAGACTAGCAAAAGTCTAAGTTTGGGGGTATTTGATAAGTGTATTTTATACACTTAATTTATATATGATTTAATTGTTAAATATTTGTTTCGAGCAGATTTATGTGGGTATTTTGTTGTTTTTGTGTTTACAGTGAATTATGGAATTTTGTGGAGAAAAGAATAATTATTGAATTTATTTGGAAAAATAAATTAAAGAGAAAAGAATTGAGAAAGAAGAGAAGAAAGGAACACACAGAGATTGAGGAATAGTGTTGGGCTTTCTTTAATGGGCTAATCTTTAGCGCTTGTTGTTAGCGTCTATTCAAGAGCAATCGCGCAATGTTTCTGAAATCTGAAAATCGGAAATTACGAGTTGAAGGCGCGCCCGCGCCGTCTATTGAGCGTCCGCCCCGTTGCTGATTTGGAAATTTTAATTATTTCGGGCAATTAATTTTATGGGCTTTTTGAAGGGCTTTTACTGAGAAATATAAAAAGGAATTATTATCAGAGGAGAGGGGAGCCGCCACTCATAACACAGAAATCGGAGAATTGATCGTGATTTGCCGAGGATTTATCTGGAGCTTAACTGAAGAACGAAGACGGAGTTTGATAGTCAGGACACGGCGTCGACGAAGGATTTGTTTCTTATCTTTTATTTAATTCTGAACATGTTTGGATTTATGATTTATTGTTTTCAAAATTTTATTATGAACTAATTTTAATAGTCTAGAGGTCGGATAGAACCTGGTGTAGACGCTTTCATGAATTCTTGATTTTATTGAATTGAGTTTCTTCTAGATTAATTATTTTTTCTAGAATTGATTTTCTTTTTAATTATCTGATCAATAATTGATTTGTTATATTTATTTGAAATCATTGTTCGGGAGAGGGGATTTTGAATAGGACATTAGAAACTACACTGTTAATTATTTATACAGCTCGGGAGAGTGTATGATTTTAACAGAGCTTTGAAAAAGAACATTGTTTTGTGATAGATCACTGCGATAAATTCTTAATAGGGATATTGGAATTTAGTTGTAGTTGATAAACATTATTTGTTGCTCGGGAGAGGAAAATAATATACGTAAGTGTTCTTGGCTATTAATTGATTGGAATTCATGAAGATTAATTAATTAGGATTGATTGTTGTTGAAACCAGGTGAAATCTATACCTCTAGACCGTTATTCTCTGATTGATTTTTAATCTGAAATTTGTGTGCGTTCTTTTAAATCTCTTAATTATTTTATTTTTATTGCAAAATTCTTGATTATTGATTTTCTAGATAAAGTTTAGACTATTCTAATTACAAGTACTAAATATTTTCATTTTACTCCCCGTGGGATCAATATCTGAATTATTCACTATATTAAAACTTGACACTCGTACACTTGCGAGGAAATTTCACAACAATCTTGATATTCATGCTTTGGGACTCCACTTTTCTTCTCATTAGGAACAAAACGTGTCCGCATAACTCTCTTCATCTCATTCCATGTAGAAATAATACTCATTTCATGTATTTTTCTATTCACCATCACTTTATCTCACCAAGTGCAAGCATAGTCGGTAAACTCTTTTAAAACAAGTTTAACCTTAGCTTCAGAAAAATCATGACCTTCAAATATATCCTATACTCTTTTCTCCCGCTTCAAATACGACTCTGAATCCATATCTCTATTGAACGACGAAATTTTATTTTTCTTAAACAAATCCAAATAATAATAAAAATCTCTCATATCTCCTTCATCATATCTCCTTTCATCTCCATACCCATCAACTCTTCTCTCTCCCCTACTACTATCATCCCCATAGAATCTCCTTTCACACTCCCTATACCCATTGAATTTTTTTTTGAAACATTGTTCCTGCAAGAAAAAAAAATTAATAATAAAATTACCTCACACAGATTCTCACAAATCACTCCAAAGAAAATTCACTTAACCACTCCTTTTTTTCACTCAAAATTTATGTAGAATGCTTTTTGCTTTGTGTAGAAGTGAATCAAACTCTCAAGTTCATAACTTGTAGACACTTGAAGATTGACTCTCGAAGATTGACAAAAACAAGAAGAAAAAATTTATGGACGTGAATTTTTTACTTGCTCCAAGGATGAACAAGAGCAAAATAATTGACCACAAGTCATCTTGCTTCTTCTATATATATATATATATATATATATTTGAAGCTTTTCGGTCTTTATATTTTTTTTGACCGATTTTTGTCTCTTTTTTTTGACTTTTTTAAATTTTTCTTTTTTTTTCTATATAACTTGTAGCACAAGACACGAAAACTTGGGCGACAAGATTGACAAAAAAATGACTTTAAAATTTGGAAAAGAATAAACTCAGATGAAGAACGAAAGATGAAGAACGAAGAACACGAAGAACTGATATAGATGAAGATAAGATACTTACTTGATTCAAACTTTGGCTTTGATATCAAATGATATGAATTCTCGTTGTATGGAAGACAAACACGATTATATTGAATCGCACCCTCAATTCAATAACAAAAAAAATCAAAGAATTTGCCTTCCCGATCTTGAAACAAGTAACGAATTTGGATTATTCACCTATAGTTTACTTGAACCTAGCAACAAATAATCACGAAGAAAACAATTGATCTCAACGAAACCTTTAAAAAACTTGTCTCTAAAAATCCACGAAGAAGAACAATCGAAAAACACCATAAAGTATGAACTTTGATAAGTTTGATTTTGAATAAAACTAGAAAAAGCCTCAATAAAATTCTAGAGAGAATCCTAATTTGAATATAATAAAAAATCTGAATTCTTATTGAATAATGAACAAAAATAATGTATTTATAATTTACAACTCAAAATAAAAGATAATGCAAAATATTTCTAAGATATGCTAGAATATTGTTGTGATAATTTCCTAACAAGACTACAATACTCAAAAATAGGAATATATCACGAAATAATAAAAATAAGTAACTAAGTATCTCTCACACACAATACGCCACATTGTGTGTGTAACGCCCGAAATTATTTAATTTTAATGCGAGAATATTTAATTTGGAAATATTTGGAGTTTCGATTTAAATTCTAATATTCTTAAATTAATTATGATTGAAATTGAATGAAAGTAAAGGTTGAAGATCAAATTGCAATTATTGAAGACTTGAGGGGCCAAAGTGAAAATATTGGAAAATTGTTTGGACACTTGTGATTCTGATAAGCAATCACGTGTAGGAAATCAAATTTCATCAGAAATTCAGAGGAGAACCGAGAGAGAAGAACAAAGAACCTCAAGTTTCTTCTTCATCTTTAAATGCCAATATCTTGAGTTTCGGTTATCAGATTTTGATTCCGAAAAGTGTTCTGGACTCCTTGCAATGAGACCTTTGAATTAATGTAAGTTTTATTTTAGTTCATCATGATTTTAGAATTCGAAAATGGCAGAGATCAGATTTGTTTTTGAATTATGGTTGATGAGCTTGTATTCTTTGTTATGTTGAAGTCGGGCTGAAGAATGGATATCGATTATGTTCTTATAATTCCAGCTGATTATTCGATAGTATACCTGCTGATATGTGGAGGAATTATTGCTGGTTTTGGTGGATATGAGATATATATGATTGTTAGAATTGTTGTAATTGAGTTTCGGTTGCCGACGTTACGCCGTTACGCGCCGGACTTGTGGTTATGAACTGTTTTGCTATTGTATCTTGGACTAAGATGTTGCTGAGTTTTAGCTGATATTTAATTGGTTTATACGCTGTGATTTTAGTTGATAAACAGGGGACATCAACTCGAGAATCTCAATTGTGAAACCGTTAGAAGAAAGAACAAGGTTTGGAGCTTATTTTGTGATTAGATTTGGATTGAACTTGAGGGCAGCTTTTGATAGAGGTTTGGTTCTATTAATGTTCAGATTTGGATAGCCTCAAAGACACCTTGAAACCTCACAATCGAAAGGTAAAAGTGGACTATTACTTGAATGGGATTATAACTCGAGATGGTTTGTATCGAGTTCCCTAAATCACATACTTATTTGCTTATTTGCTTTTATGTGCTCTTATATGAATTCTTGAATAAGGCTATGATGTGAATGAATGCTATATCGATGTTATATGTTGCATTCATCTTGTGAGACTTGTTCTTTGATTTTGAAATGAACGGAAACGTTCGAATAGACGATTTGAGGAACTATATGTGTATGGCCTGGGTGATTGAGATAGCCTAGCATCTGATTTACATGTATGGTGGCTTCAAAGTTTAGAGAAGCAAGATAAGTAGCCCCACCTAGATCGGGAGAGTCGGTGGTTAGTTATGATATCTTTTTCTCGGGATCCCAGCCGAAGAAACGAGAGAATTTTTTAGAGCAACCTATTTTTAAATCATGCATTGTCTCTTATTTTATATCATGAGATTGATATATATGAATTGATTTGCATGTTAGTTGCTTTTACTGGGAAATATCTTTCTCACCGGAGTTATCCGGCTATTGTTGTGTTGTATGTGTCATGGCAATAGGTGGGAGTGGAACAGGGCACAAGCGAGTTTAAAGAACGAAGAATGAGAGAATAGAGTAGTGATTCGAGTTTAGATGTCTATTGTGCTGTCAATGCTGAAGGGGATCGATTAACTCGTGCTCGAAAACGCAGCGGATATTTTAAAATTTTAACAAAAGAGATCCGAGCAATTGTGTAGTAATAAAAAATTAAACAACCATAGGGTGTTTAGAATTTTACCTATCAATCTCAAAGATTGATTTATGGCTCCAACCAAGTTGATAAAAAACTAGGCTCTTGAAAAAGGTAGACTCAATCTACAAGCTTCCAAGAGCACTCCTTGCTCAAAATGGATTCAACACTTTGAGCCTCCGAATTAGGTCCACGACTAGACGATCTAGATCCGCTCTAAATATGCACTAGAATATTTAGAGAATTTTGCATTGAGATTTCTTTTCTTTCTCCCTCAAAAATGAAAAAAACTTGGAGAGAAATGCACTCAAAGTGTTCGGCCACCTCAAGGAATTGGAATGAATGAATTGTTGTGTATGTGTGTATATTATATTATCTTGGTCAAAGCTGATATGAATCTTATGTATGAAAGGCAACATGATTTCAACGAATCGCACCTCAATTAGCTAACAAAAGAATTCAATAATGTTGTCCCGACTTTGAAACAAGTAACAGATTTTGGAATCTCCACTACAACATTAGATTCAATCTCTACACAAGAATCCGCCACTTTCATCATAGCCTCCTTAAAACATTGGCTCATATCATGCTTATCTTTTCTATGACACCATAAGCATGCAATATCAAAGGTACTAGAATTTGAAAGTTTAGATGTACCTTGATGTTCACGTTTGGGAGATTCACAGTGATTAGGAGCAAAACGTTTCCGCATAGCTCTCTTCATCTCACCCCATGTAGAAATAGGACGCAATCCATGTCTTTTCCTATTTTCATCCAATCTATCCCACCAAGTGCAAGCATAGTCGGTAAACTCTTTTACAACAAGTTTAACCTTCTTAGCTCAAATAGATCACGACCATCAAATATATTATCTACCCTTTCCTCCCACTTCAAATACGATTCCGAATCTGAATAACCATCAAACGATGGAATTTTATTTTTCTTAAACATATCCAAATAATAATTAAAAATTTTTCCTCCACGACAACCATCATCATCTCTATACACATCAATTTTTCTCTCTCTCCTACTCCCATAATCAAACCTCCTTTCACTCTCCCTATACCCATTGAATTTCCTTTCAAACATTGTACCTGCAAGAAAAAGGTTAGTAATAAAATATTCCTCACCCAAAATCTCACAAATCACTCCAAAGAAAATCACTCAGGCACTCTTTTTTTTTTTCACTCAAAATGTGAAATAGCTTTATGCTTTGTTGTTTTGACTATCAAACTCAAAAGTTCAAAAACTTGTAAACACTTGTCAATCAACTCACGTAGATTGCACAAAAACAAGTCAAGAGACTTATGAATATTGAAAGAAACTTGGCACCCAAAAACTCACAAGATACAAGAACTTTTGACCACAAGTTATTTTGCTTCCTCTTTTCTTTTTTTTTTGACAATTTCGGTCTCTACTTTTTTTTTGACCGATTTCAAATCTCTCTTTTTTTTTTGAATTTATAACTTGTAGCACAAGACACGAGACTTGGGTAACAAGTTTGAAAGAAACGACACAAAATTTTGATATGAGATAGATAACGAACGAAGAACAAAGAACGAAGAACGAGGAACGAAGAAAGAATATAGATTAAAGAAGGATACGACTTACTTGAATCAAAACCTTAAGCTTTGATACCAAATTATGTGAATCTTATGTATGAAAGGCAACACGATTTCAACGAATCGCACCTCAATTCGATAAAAAAAGAAACAATGAATTTTCCCTATCTTTGAAACAAGTAAGTTTGCAAAATCCACCTCTAGTTGAACCTGTAACTAGCAACAGATAATTGCGGAATAAACAATCGATCTCAACGGGACCTTCAAAGGAACCTGTCTTTGACAACCCACGAATATAATCGATCGACAAACGCCACAAGGTTATTAAACTTTGATAAGTTTGATTTTGACAAAGCAAAAGCTTCAATAAAATTCTAGAGAGAACTTTAGGCTGATAAAAAACGAATTAATATAGTTCATATTATTGATTTTTATCAGTCTAAAGTTCTCTCTAGAATTTTATTGAAGCTTTTGCTTTGTCAAAATCAAACTTATCAAAGTTTAATAACTTTGTGGCGTTTGTCGATCGATTATATTTGTGGGTTGTCAAAGACAGGTTCCTTTGAAAGTCCCGTTGAGATCGATTGTTTATTCCGCAATTATCTGTTGCTAGTTACAGGTTCAACTAGAGGTGGATTTTGCAAACTTACTTGTTTCAAAGATAGGGAAAATTCGTTGTTTCTTTTGTTATCGAATTGAGGTGCAATTCGTTGAAATCGTGTTGCCTTTCATACATAAGATTCACATCAAAAGCACACAAGAGGTCATGCATGGGAATTGTGCCATTCAACACAACCCTTCATATTCCATCATACACACACATATATATATCATATATATATATATACACGTTCAAATATATATACATATATAAATATATATATTTAAATGTTTTTGAACTTATTTTAATTAATTATTAAACCTAAACCCATTTAAGTTTAATCAATTAATTAAATTCAAACTTGAATTTATTCAAGTACACTAGTAACAATAATTATATAACACTATTTTATTTGAGCTCTACTAGACTCAGTAGTGTTTAATTATTTGTTCATTAAAATGTCAACTAGTGTTAAATTAATTCAACACTTGAATTAATTAACTAAGTTCAAAATAATAGTTTAGAAAATCGTCATTTTCATAAACTAATTATTTTAAGTCAACTTTTAATCTTGGAACACATTCACAAATTAAAAGTTACTTATTCCATTCATTCTCCAATTTAGAAGTCAAACTTCTAATTTATTTTACTTATAAACTCCTTTATAAGTTGTTCAACACATTGAACTTATTTTAATCTCAACGGGATCTAGAAAGCTAGTACTTGTGTGACCCTCAATGGTTCACTGATACAACTAGCAGTGGGTTCACATCTCCATATGATTCGGGATCAACAAGTCCCTTATATGAGCATACCCTATATAGCTCCATTTTTATTGATCAACACATTGATAATAAGAACGTCAGAAAACTCAAGTCTGATAGTACCCAACCAGTCATGTAAATGTCTAGCAGCATCGATTACATGACTCCCTAGGTATCAAATGATAGTGCCTACAAGAACCAATCAATTATGGTTAGCGTACAGTACGGTCCCTTCAACTCATATATCCCGACCGATTCGACAACCATTGGTTTATCGAGAGTTGTCATTGAATCGATAACTATGTGTCATGTCGTAGTTACATCGAAGGTGTAATTCAAGAAACCCCTTTCTTAATTACCACCTACTCTGATCGGAGATTTCAAGCTACGTATGCATGAGATTACATAGGATATCCATACCCGTAGGTAAGCGGTGAATCCCCGACTACAATGCATTGACTCCTATATGTTTCATCACAACACCCAACATTGCCACCTGATGACCCCAGATGAGTCGGTAAACAAGTCAAAGTGAAGCACTAGCATATAGAGTCTCCATGTTGTCCCGGGTCTTAAGGACTAATGGTGTACAACCATAAACTAGGACTTCTCCACTCGATAAGTGATAACCACTTGGAAAGTCCTTTAGGGAGGGTTGTTCAGTGCACTCTACAAGGAGCACCTATTTGCATTCTTGGACATCTCCATGTCCCCTACCAATGAAACATGGTACTCACATCGCAAATACTATTCTCAAGCTCGAGCGGCATTTATCCTTCTTTATGGCGGCTGAATCGACTAGGAACAGTTTAGAATATACAGTATTCCAAATATGAGTTTCATGATAGTCATCACATGACTATCTCATATTCTTTCTACTATTTGTATATTCAAGGGCTTTATCTATGCAACTAGCATGTGTATATAGATAAAGACTTGCCAAATTAAATAATGTGAAATATTATTAAAATAAATATTGTCATACAAGAGTTCTCACAAGGACCATCGGCCAACACATTGGCTCGACGGGCACCTACTCTAACAATCTCCCACTTGCACTAGAGCCAACTACCCATATTCTTCAAACCCATTGATTCGCGATGCTTTTCGAACAATGGTCCTGGTAAAGGCTTAGTTAGTGGATCAACAACATTATCTGCGGAGGCGACTCTGTCTAACAAGACATCTCCCCGTTCCATAATTTCCCGGATGATGTGGTATTTTCTCAGTACATGTTTGGATTTCTGATGAGACCTTGGTTCTTTTGCCTGAGCAACGACACCAGTGTTGTCGCAGTACACCGAGACTGGATCAACTCTATTAGGAATAACGCCCAACTCTTGGACGAAATTCCTAATCCAAACAGCTTCCTTTGTAGCATCGGATGCAGCAATATATTCTGCCTCAGTGGTTGAATCCGCAGTGATGTTTTGCTTGGAACTCTTCCAACAAACAGCAGCACCATTGAGCATGAATATAAAATCGGAAGTTGACTTCGAATCATCAACATCGCTTTGGAAGCTAGAGTCGGTATCATTGCATACATGATATCTACTTGTAACACTTAGTGCAAAAGCCACGTCAGGACGTGTAGATATCATTGCATACATGATACTACCAATTGCAGATGCATATGGAATGCGTGTCATCGTCTCTATCTCTGCATCATTCTTGGGAGACATGGACTTGGATAGAGACACGCCATGACACATTGGTAGATGTCCTCTCTTAGACTCATCCATCGAGAACCTCTTCACGATGGTATCAATGTATCTGGACTGGGTGAGACCAAGCAATCTTTTCGATCTATCCCGATAGATTTGTATTCCCAATACAAAAGATGCTTCACCCTAATCCTTCATTGAGAACTTACTCGATAACCATACTTTAGTTGATTGCAACATTCCTACATCATTTCCAATGAGTAGAATGTCATCAACATAAAGTATTAGGAATGCCACAGCACTCCCACTGACCTTCTTATATACACATGGTTCCTCAGGATTCTTAGTAAACCCAAACTCTTTGATTGTACCATCAAATCTGAGGTTTCAGCTCCTAGATGCCTGTTTGAGACCATAAATAGATCTCTGAAGTTTGCATACTTTATGCTCACTTCCGATAGATGTGAAACCTTCAGGTTGAGAAATGTAAATTTCTTCCTTAATATCCCCATTAAGAAAATCTGTCTTCACATCCATCTGCCATATTTCATAGTCGTACCATGCAGCAATGGCTAGCATAATCCTTATAGACTTGAACATTGCGACTGGAGAAAAAGTTTCTTCAAAGTCAACTCCTTGTCTTTGAGTATAACCTTTTGCTACCAATCGAGCCTTGAAGGTCACGACCTTCCCATCCGTCCCAAGCTTACTCTTGTAAATCCATTTACACCCTATAGGAACAATTCCTTCAGGTGGATCCACAAGATTCCACACTTGGTTCGAATACATGGAATTCATCTCAGATTCCATAGCTTCAAGCCACTTGGATGAATCGACATCAGATAACGCTTCCTTGAAGGTTCTTGGATCACATCCATGATCAGGCTCATCAGGGCCCTCTTCAAGAAGCAGACCATACTTCACAGGTGGTCTCGAGATCCTCTCGGATCTTCTAGGAACTTGTATCTCCTCTCTTAGCTGTTCGGGTGTGGGTTCCACAATCGTGGGTGTTTCTCGAACTTCCTCGAGTTCCATCATCTCCCATTTTCTATCCAATAGAAATTTCTTCTACAAGAAGGTCGCATTCCTAGAAACAAACACCTTTGTTTCTTTGGGATGATAGAAATAATATCCAATCGAATTCCTTGGATATCCCACGAAGTAGCATAAAATGGATCGAGCATCCAATTTATCTCCCACTGTCTGCTTCACATAAGCAGAGCACCCCCATATTCTAAGATAGGAATACTTAGAAGGCTTTCCCATCCATATCTCATATGGTGTCTTATCAACTGCCTTTGAATGGACATTGTTCAAAACAGTGCCGCTGTATCAAGCGCATATCCCCAAAAGGATGGCGGCAACTCCGTGAACCCCATCATAGACCGAACCATGTACATTAAAGTCCGGTTACGACGTTCCAAAACACCATTCAACTGAGGTGTACCAGGAGGATTCCACTGCGAGAGAATCTCATTCTCCTTAAGATACTCTTGGAATTCAGCACTCAAGTACTCACCACCTCGATCCGATCGAAGTGCCTTGATGCTTCGTCCCAATTGTTTCTTCATTTCTGAATTCTTTGAACTTTTCAAAAGCTTCAGATTTGTATTTCATCAAATACACATACCCATACCTATAGAAGTCATTGGTAAAGGTAATGAAGTAAGAATGTCCGTGCTTAGTGGTGATGCTAAGTGGACCACACACATCTGTATGGATCAAATCCAACAGTCCCTTGGCTCGCTCCACATTGCCCTTAAAGGGAATTTTGGTCATCTTTCCTTTTAGACAGAGTTCACATGTAGTAAGAGAATTAATATCAGACATATCAAACATGTCTTCTCCCACTAGCTTGTTCATCATTCTAAAAGATATATGACCTAATCGAGCATGCCACAAGTGTGTTGGATTTAGAGTATCTTGTTTTCTTTTGGATGTTGTTGATATCATTTGGACATTAAACATAGGAATATCTTTCAATTTTAAATTATAGAGATCGTTTTCCAATTGTCCTGCACCAATTAAACATTCATTCTTGTAAATATTGCAAACACCTTTGCCAAATAAACAAGAATATCCATCTTTATCAAGCATAGAAATGGAAACAATGTTTTTCACCAAATCTGGTACAAACAAAACATCTCTCAAACATAACTTAAAATCATTGTCCAACAATAAGTAAACATCTCCAATAGCTTTGGCAGCAACTCTTGCCCCATTGCCCATCCTCAAGAAGGTCTCACCATCCCTAAGTCTCCTACTTCTTGCCATTACCTGCAAATCATTACAGAGATGTGAGCCACAACCGGTATCTAATACCCAAGAAGAAGAGTTAAGTGAAATGTTTACTTCATTGTAGAACATACCTTTTCCAGAACTATTCTGGTCTAGATATTCTTTGCAATTACGCTTCCAATGTCCAGGTTTCTTGCAATGATGACAGACGTCATTAATCTTGTTAGCCTTAACTGGTGTGGCTACCACAACGGGACTCGGAGCTTGCCTCTTCAAGGGCATATTATTTTTGGGAGCATGGAAAGAACACTTCTTTCCCTTCCCACGTGGTCTATTCTTTGAACCAAATGAAGATCCCACATAAAGAACCGACTTCTCTTTCTTGATTGTGGATTCAAACGTAACAAGCATGTTAACCAACTCGTCAAGGGTTGGATCTAACTTGTTCATGTTGAAATTCACCACAAAATGATCAAATGAGCTAGGCAGTGACAAGAGCAACACGTCTGTGGTCAACTCAGTTGGTAGCACAAGATCCATGCTGTAACGCCCAGAATTATTTAGTTTTAATCCGAGAATAATTAATTTGGGAATATTTGGAGTTTTGATTCAAATTCTAATATTCTTAAATTGATTAGGATTGAAATTGAATAAATTGAGAAATTGAGGACTGAATTGCAATTATTGCATAGTTGAGGGGCCAAAGTGCAAAATCCTTATTTGAGCTGGACACTTGTTATTCCTCAGCATGTTCACGTGTACTACACTATATTCCATCAGAAAATTCAGAAGGGAAAAACCGAGAGCAAGAACCAAAGAATTCCAAGTCTTTTTCTTCATCTTCAAATTGTGATATCTTGAGCTACGGTTATCCGATTTTGATTCCGAAAGATGTTTTGGAATCCTCTCAACGAAACCTTTGATTTGATGTAAGTTTCCTCTTTGTTCTTCAGGGTTTGAGATTTCGAAATGGACAGATATCAGATGTTGTTATGAAATTGTGTTGTTGAGATTTTATCTTGTATAATCTTGAAGTTGGGTTGAAGATTGATTTGTATATCATATTCTTATGAATTCCCAACTATGATTTGATCCTTATACCTGCTGATATGTTGGTTGTGAAGCTTCAACAGCTGATGTACATGTTAGAAATGTTGTAGATATGTTCGGAATCGCCGAGTTATACCGATATGCCGTCAACTTTATGCTTTGTAGCTGTTTTGCTATCTTGTATTGATCTGTGAGTTTGATGACTTCTAGCTGATAATTGTGAGCTTTCAAAACTTCATTTCAGATTTGTTTGACTGCCATCGAGCTCGATATCATCGACTCCGAAACCGATAGAAAACAGAACAAGGTTGGTAAAGTTTTCCTTGAAGTTGTTGTTGAAGTTTGGGGTTGATATTGAGCAGATTTTGATATAGTCTTGGTGGTTGATCTTGTACAGACTTTGACAAGTTTGAAGACATCCTAAACACCACATTTGAAAGGTAAAAGTGAACTATGGTTTGAATGGGACTATAACTCGAGATGGTTTGTATCGAGTTTTTCCTAAATCACATACTTATTTGCTTATATGCTTTTATATGTTTCCTATGAATGTTTGAATGAGTCTTGATGATAATGAATGTGTTTTGATTGATATGTATTGCATTCATCTTGCGAGACTTGTTCCTTGATTTTGAAATGAACGGAAATGTTCGAATAGACGATTTGAGGAATTGTATATGTATGGCCTGGGTGGTTGTTTAGCCTAGCGTCTGATCTACATATATAATGGCTTCAAAGTCTAGAGAAGTGAGATAAGTAGCCCCACCTCGATCGGGAGAGTCGGTGGATTCGTTATGATATCTACTTCTCGGGATCCCAACCGATGAATGACGAAATGAACCTTGTTTTAAAAACATGCATTGTATTTACTTTTATATCATGATCTTGATATATGTTGTTATGCATGTTTAGTTGCTTTTACTGGGAAATCTATTTCTCACCGGAGTTATCCGGCTATTGTTTTGTTGTATGTGTCATTGCAATAGGAGGGAGTAGAACCGGGCAAAGGCGTGCTTAACAAACAAGGGATGAGTTGAACATAGCGTGATGATCCGAGTTAGAAGTTGAATGAGCTGTCATGATGTATATTTGAGCCTTGAACATAATCATGTTATAGTTATAGTATCAAGACTTGTTGATGATGATATTATGATCTTGTTATTGTATTTAGAACATGTGAGATGTTGTAAGTCCTTTGAAAACAATATGATGTATCTTGAACTTGAATTGTATATAGCTTCTTGTGTATCTTGATGCATCTTGGTTATGTTTTAAGGTCTTGGAGTGATCTAATGGTATCCATTGTATAGCATGTTAGAATGCATGTTAGATGTTGCTATGGATTGGATCATGAATAAATCTTGGTTTGAGTTGATCTTGGATGGAAATATTTGGAGAACCATTTTGACAGCAGCTGAGCATTTTTCTGGTGCAGTGGCCGGCGCACGAGCGAGCAAGTACTCGCGCGCGCGCGAGCCAGCTCTTGAGATTTCGGTCTCATTGGCCGGCGCGCGCGCGAGGGGTGATGCCCGCACGTGCGTAGGGCAATTTATTTAAAATTTTTATTTTTTTTTATCTTTTGTTTAGACATTGATTATTGTCTATTATTGTTGATTAATGTTTATTGAGAGATTAGAACTCGGGTCGTCACAACAGGTGGTATCAGAGCAAGAACATTCTGGACTTAGATAAACAGTGAGTGGGGTAGATCGAGTCTTCTGCCTTACTTATTTATGTTTTGTTTTTATCATGCTATGATTTAATTACGTGATTGAATTACATGTTTTAAATGCTAGCATGATTTACTTTCAAGTATTTTATTACAAGATGTTGTATTTATTTTATTTGAAAGTATGATTACGATGATTAAAGATGCATGCTTATTGGAATATCTGAAATGATAGAGGCATGTATCCTGATGAATTATGACATGCTACCTGATTATCTGAATTGATTGGAAGCATGTTTTATTTGAAGATTGTGATTATTTATTTAAGATTGAATCAGAACCGAGTCTTGATCAGAGGTAAGATGATCAGAGGAGGACTGAGATAATTTGATGATTTGGTATCCTAACCATTTTGATAATCAGATATGTCTCGAAGACCAGGCCGACCTCCTCTGAGACCCCATGTTCCTATTTCTCTACCAGAACAGACAGTTCATACTCCACCGACAATTGTCACACCGATAGTGCCTGCAACTGCAGTTCCGAGTAATGAACAGGGCAGTACATCACGAGATATGATAGATATGACTGAAACTCCCATGGAAACAATACTGAAACGTTTTCAATCCTACAAGCCGCCAACGCTGAAAGGTACTGAGAATGAAATTGAATGTGAAGGATGGCTTGATGACATGGAAATGTTATTTGATTCACTTGACTATGGTGATGAACGAAGAGTCAGACTTGTTGGTCATCAGTTGCATGAGGTTGCTAAAAGCTGGTGGTTCACAACAAAGAAATCTCTGGAGCGTAGAGGAACTATTTTGACCTGGAATGTCTTCAAGACAGAGTTTTATCAACGTTTCTTTCCGGTATCTTATCGTAAAGACAAGGGTGCTGAATTTGCTAACCTGAGGCAGGGAAACTTGAATATTGAAGATTATGTTGCAAAATTCACTACATTGCTATGTTTTGCTCCACATGTTGCAGATAGTGACGAAGCTATGGCTGATCAGTTCATTAATGGACTGAATCCTGATGTTTTTACACTGGTGAATACAAGGAGACCGAATAATTTTGCTGATGCCTTGAACAGTGCCAAAGGAGCAGAAGCTGGCTTGATACAGCAGCGAGGAGCTTCGTATATTGCACAGCCTCCGAGACAGTCACAACCTTCAGCTTCAACACAGCAACAATCGTCTCGATTTGACAGTGGTGGCATTAGCAGTGGCAAGAAGGGATATTTGCAAGCTAGAGGAAAACAATTTAAGAAATCTGGAAGCAGTTCTTCAAGTTCCAGTGGTACGAAACAGAAGTCTGGGGTATTCTGTAACACTTGTGGTGGAGGACATCCAACTGATCAGTGTCGAGGTGTATCTGGGAGATGCCATATATGCCATCAGACTGGCCATTTTGCGAGAGTATGTCCTCATAGAGGTGCTGGATAGGCACGAGGTGCAAAGTCATCACGATCAGTGGCTCAACCCGCGAGGCAAGCCTCCTCTGTCCATTCCTTTCAACCATCACCACCTCAGCAACAGTCGAGGCCAGGAGGAAGTCAGACAGGCAATCAGCCACAGAGACAGCATGCTCATGTCTATGCACTGACAGAGGAACAGGCACAGGGAGCACCAGATGACGTGATTGCAGGTAACTATT
Source organism: Henckelia pumila (assembly GCF_033568475.1). Taxonomy (NCBI): domain Eukaryota; kingdom Viridiplantae; phylum Streptophyta; class Magnoliopsida; order Lamiales; family Gesneriaceae; genus Henckelia; species Henckelia pumila. The sequence continues at coordinate 197,320,487 of NC_133121.1, forward strand.
CTCTTTATGGTTATCCCGCATATGTCTTGATTGATACAGGTGCATCCCATATGTTTATATCTGCCAAATTTGTTGCATTGCATGCTTTGCCTGTTGAAACATTACCTGTTGTAGTATCTGTTTCTTCTCCTTTGGGGAGGGGTCTTATCTCGATTCAGATAGTTAAGAATTGTTTACTACAGTATGAGGGTAATGAAATTGAGATAGATTGCTTCGTACTTGTTATGTCTGATTTCGACTGTATTGTGGGGATTGATATGCTGAATAAGTACAGAGCGACCGTAGACTGTTTCCAGAAGATAGTAAGATTCAGACCTGAAATGGCTGGAGAATGGAAGTTCTATGGTAAGGGTTCACGTGCCAAAATTCCTCTTATTTCTGTATTATCTATGACCCGACTTTTGCAGAAAGGAGCAGAGGGATTTCTTGTTTATGCAGTTGATGTGTTGAAAACTAGCCCGAACCTGGCTGATTTGCCAGTGGTTAGTGAGTTTGCGGATGTTTTCCCTGATGAGATTCCAGGATTACCTCCGTATCGAGAGATTGATTTCAACATAGAACTGATGCCAGGAACTGCACCGATTTCGAAAGCACCTTATCGAATGGCACCAGTTGAACTGAAAGAATTGAAGGAACAGTTAGAAGATTTACTGGCCAAGGGATACATTCGACCCAGTGTTTCTCCTTGGGGAGCTCCAGTACTGTTTGTTAGAAAGAAGGACGGTTCAATGTGATTGTGTATCGATTACCGGCAACTGAACAAGGCTACGGTAAAGAACAAATACCCTTTGCCTCGTATTGATGATTTATTTGATCAGTTGCAGGGTTCTTCTGTGTATTCCAAGATCGATCTGAGATCTGGATACCATCAGCTGAGAGTTAGGGATTCTGATATTCCTAAGACTGCGTTCAGAACCAGGTATGGCCATTATGAGTTCATAGTTATGCCGTTTGGTTTGACGAATGCTCCATCTGTGTTTATGGCTTTGATGAACCGTGTATTTCAGAAGTATCTTGATGATTTTGTGATTATCTTTATTGATGATATTCTGATATATTCAAAGAATTTGATTGATCATTCTGAACATCTGAGAACAGTATTGAAGACTTTAAGAGCTGAGAAATTGTATGCTAAAATGTCGAAATGCGAGTTTTGGCTGAAACAGGTTGTCTTTCATGGACATATTATATCTAGAAATGGTATTTCTGTGGATCCAAGTAAAGTCGAAGCAGTGATCAGTTGGTCGAGACTGACATCTGTTCCTGAGATTCGTAGTTTTATGGGATTGGCTGGGTATTATCGTCGATTCATTAAAGATTTTTCCAGTATTGCGAAGCCGATTACTCAGTTAGAAGAATATTCCATTTGTCTGGTCTGATGCTTGTGAATCCAGTTTTCTGGAGTTGAAGAAACGATTGACCAGTGCACCAGTCTTAACGATTCCTTCAGGTACTGGTGGTTTCACTGTTTATTGTGATGCATCTCACCAAGGTTTAGGTTGTGTTCTAATGCAACGAGGTCATGTAATTGCTTATGCCTCGAGACAGTTGAAGCCTCATGAGACCAGATATCCGATTCATGATCTTGAATTGGCCGCCATTGTATTTGCTTTGAAGATTTGGCGACATTATCTGTACGGGGAACAGTTTGAAATCTATTCTGATCACAAGAGTCTGAAATATCTGTTTTCTCAGTCAGAACTGAATATGAGACAGCGAAGATGGCTGGATTTGCTGAAAGACTTTGACTGCGAAATTAAATATTATCCAGGAAAATCGAATGCAGCAGCAGATGCATTGAGTCGAAAGGTATGTTCTTTATCCTTATCGACGATTGGTGTATCGAATTTGATTGAAAACTGTTGTTTATCTGGATTAGTATTTGATACAAATTATCAGCCATTACGACTCTATCAAATGCAAGTTGAACCAGCTTTATTGGTAAGAATTCGAGATGCTCAGAAACTTGATCAGAATGTACAGAACTCAATTGAGAAAGTTAGATCAGGGAATGTATCTGAATACCGGGTTCGAGATAATCTTCTGTACGTTCACAATAACCTAGTAGTTCCTGATATTTCTGATGTACGTCAACAACTACTGAAAGAGGCGCATTGTAGTCGTTACAGTATTCATCCTGGTGGTAGGAAGATGTATAATGATCTGAAAGCTCAGTATTGGTGGAAGCAAATGAAGACTGATATCACTGATTTTGTAGCTCGATGTTTGAATTGCCAACAGGTGAAGGCTGAGAGGAAGAGACCGCCTGGTTTGTTACAGAGTTTGTCTGTACCGGAATGGAAATGGGATCATATTTCCATGGACTTTGTGACTAGATTACCTCGATCTTCTAGAGGCTGTGATGCTATCTGGGTGATTATTGACAGATTGACGAAATCAGCGTGTTTTATTCCGTATCGCATGACGTATAGACACGACCAGATGGCAGAGATTTATGTCCATGAAGTTGTCAGATTGCACGGAGTGCCGAAATCTATTGTATCGGATCGTGATCCTCGATTCACATCACATTTTTGGCACAGTTTACAGAGTGCTATGGGTACTCAGTTACACTTGAGCACAACTTATCATCCACAGACTGACGGACAGTCAGAGCGTACTATTCAGACATTGGAGGACATGTTGAGAGCTGTAGTGCTTGATTTTGGCACTAGTTGGCAAGAATCACTGCCTCTTTGTGAATTCTCGTACAACAACAGCTATCAATCGAGTAAAGAAATGGCTCCTTTTGAAGCTTTATACGGAAGAAAATGTCGATCTCCTTTGTACTGGGATGATATTTCTGAAGTACCTGATATTGGTCCTGATATGATCCGTGATATGAATGATCAGGTGAAGCTTATTCAGAAACGAATGAAGACAGCTCAAGATAGACAGACGAAATATGACAACATTCGACGTCGACCGTTATCTTTTGAACATGTAGATCGTGTATTTTAGAAGATTTCTCCGTTCAGAGGCACAGTCAGATTTGGCAAGCGAGGGAAATTGTCTCCACGATACATCGGTCCTTATGAAATTCTGGAGAAAATAGGCAATCTTGCCTATCGATTGACTTTACCTCCATCTTTATCTGGAATACATGAAGTTTTTCATGTATCGATGCTTCGAAAATACCTTGCTGATGAATCTCATGTGCTTCAATCTGATGAGGCTGAACTCGACGAGACTTTGAGTTATTTCGAAAAGCCTATTCAGATTCTTGATCGTAAAGAGAAGCAACTTCGAACGGAGACTATTTCTCTTGTGAAAGTTCAGTGGAATCGTCATGGTATTGAAGAAGCTACTTGGGAAACAGAATCAGATATGCGACAACGATATCCAGAGATGTTTCAATGATGTGAGTTTCCTTTAGTTTCTGTTATCTAATATATCTTATATGATCTGTTGATGTTCGTACCTGAGATTTCGAGGACGAAATCGTGTCTTAGTGGGGGAGAATTGTAACGCCCAGAATTATTTAGTTTTAATCCGAGAATAATTAATTTGGGAATATTTGGAGTTTTGATTCAAATTCTAATATTCTTAAATTGATTAGGATTGAAATTGAATAAATTGAGAAATTGAGGACTGAATTGCAATTATTGCATAGTTGAGGGGCCAAAGTGCAAAATCCTTATTTGAGCTGGACACTTGTTATTCCTCAGCATGTTCACGTGTACTACACTATATTCCATCAGAAAATTCAGAAGGGAAAAACCGAGAGCAAGAACCAAAGAATTCCAAGTCTTTTTCTTAATCTTCAAATTGTGATATCTTGAGCTACGGTTATCCGATTTCGATTCCGAAAGATGTTTTGGAATCCTCTCGATGAAACCTTTGATTTGATGTAAGTTTCCTCTTTGTTCTTCAGGGTTTGAAATTTCTAAATGGACAGATATCAGATGTTGTTATGAAATTGTGTTGTTGAGATTTTATCTTGTATAATCTTGAAGTTGGGTTGAAGATTGATTTGTATATCATATTCTTATGAATTCCCAACTATGATTTGATCCTTATACCTGCTGATATGTTGGTTTTGAAGCTTCAACAGCTGATGTACATGTTAGAAATGTTGTAGATATGTTCGGAATCGCCGAGTTATACCGATATGCCGTCAACTTTATGCTTTGTAGCTGTTTTGCTATCTTGTATTGATCTGTGAGTTTGATGACTTCTAGCTGATAATTGTGAGCTTTCAACACTTCATGTCAGATTTGTTTGACTGCCATCGAGCTCGATATCATCGACTCCGAAACCGATAGAAAACAGAACAAGGTTGGTAAAATTTTCCTTGAAGTTGTTGTTGAAGTTTGGGGTTGATATTGAGCAGATTTTGATATAGTCTTGGTGGTTGATCTTGTACAGACTTTGACAAGTTTGAAGACATCCTAAACACCACATTTGAAAGGTAAAAGTGAACTATGGTTTGAATGGGACTATAACTCGAGATGGTTTGTATCGAGTTTTTCCTAAATCACATACTTATTTGCTTATATGCTTTTATATGTTTCCTATGAATGTTTGAATGAGTCTTGATGATAATGAATGTGTTTTGATTGATATGTATTGCATTCATCTTGCGAGACTTGTTCCTTGATTTTGAAATGAACGGAAATGTTCGAATAGACGATTTGAGGAATTGTATATGTATGGCCTGGGTGGTTGTTTAGCCTAGCGTCTGATCTACATATATAATGGCTTCAAATTCTAGAGAAGTGAGATAAGTAGCCCCACCTCGATCGGGAGAGTCGGTGGATTTGTTATGATATCTACTTCTCGGGATCCCAACCGATGAATGACGAAATGAACCTTGATTTAAAAACATGCATTGTATTTACTTTTATATCATGATCTTGATATATGTTGTTATGCATGTTTAGTTGCTTTTACTAGGAAATCTATTTCTCACCGGAGTTATCCGGCTATTGTTTTGTTGTATGTGTCATTGCAATAGGAGGGAGTAGAACCGGGCAAAGGCGTGCTTAACAAACAAGGGATGAGTTGAACATAGCGTGATGATCCGAGTTAGAAGTTGAATGAGCTGTCATGATTTATATTTGAGCCTTGAACATAATCATGTTATAGTTATAGTATCAAGACTTGTTGATGATGATATTATGATCTTGTTATTGTATTTAGAACATGTGAGATGTTGTAAGTCCTTTGAAAACAATATGATGTATCTTGAACTTGAACTGTATATAGCTTCTTGTGTATCTTGATGCATCTTGGTTATGTTTTAAGGTCTTGGAGTGATCTAATGGTATCCATTGTATAGCATGTTAGAATGCATGTTAGATGTTGCTATGGATTGGATCATGAATAAATCTTGGTTTGAGTTGATCTTGGATGGAAATATTTGGAGAACCATTTTGACAGCAGCTGAGCATTTTTCTGGTGCAGTGGCCGGCGCACGAGCGAGCAAGTACTCGCGCGCGCGCGAGCCAGCTCTTGAGATTTCGGTCTCATTGGCCGGCGCGCGCGCGAGGGGTGATGCCCGCACGTGCGCAGGGCAATTTATTTAAATTTTTTTTTTAATCTTTTGTTTAGACATTGATTGTTGTCTATTATTGTTGATTAATGTTTATTGAGAGATTAGAACTCGGGTCGTCACAACAGGTGGTATCAGAGCAAGAACATTCTGGACTTAGATAGACAGTGAGTGGGGTAGATCGAGTCTTCTGCCTTACTTATTTATGTTTTGTTTTTATCATGCTATGATTTAATTACGTGATTGAATTACATGTTTTAAATGCTAGCATGATTTACTTTCAAGTATTTTATTACAAGATGTTGTATTTATTTTATTTGAAAGTATGATTACGATGATTAAAGATGCATGCTTATTGGAATATCTGAAATGATAGAGGCATGTATCCTGATGAATTATGACATGCTACCTGATTATCTGAATTGATTGGAAGCATGTTTTATTTGAAGATTGTGATTATTTATTTAAGATTGAATCAGAACCGAGTCTTGATCAGAGGTAAGATGATCAGAGGAGGACTGAGATAATTTGATGATTTGGTATCCTAACCATTTTGATAATCAGATATGTCTCGAAGACCAGGCCGACCTCCTCTGAGACCCCATGTTCCTATTTCTCTACCAGAACAGACAGTTCATACTCCACCGACAGTTGTCACACCGATAGTGCCTGCAACTGCAGTTCCGAGTAATGAACAGGGCAGTACATCACGAGATATGATAGATATGACTGAAACTCCCATGGAAACAATACTGAAACGTTTTCAATCCTACAAGCCACCAACGCTGAAAGGTACTGAGAATGCAATTGAATGTGAAGGATGGCTTGATGACATGGAAATGTTATTTGATTCACTTGACTACGGTGATGAACGAAGAGTCAGACTTGTTGGTCATCAGTTGTATGAGGTTGCTAAAAGCTGGTGGTTCACAACAAAGAAATCTCTGGAGCGTAGAGGAACTATTTTGACCTGGAATGTCTTCAAGACAGAGTTTTATCAACGTTTCTTTCCGGTATCTTATCGTAAAGACAAGGGTGCTGAATTTGCTAACCTGAGGCAGGGAAACTTGAATATTGAAGATTATGTTTCAAAATTCACTACATTGCTACGTTTTGCTCCACATGTTGCAGACAGTGACGAAGCTATGGCTGATCAGTTCATTAATGGACTGAATCCTGATGTTTTTACACTGGTGAATACAAGGAGACCGAATAATTTTGCTGATGCCTTGAACAGAGCCAAAGGAGCAGAAGCTGGCTTGATACAGCAGCAAGGAGCTTCGTATATTGCACAGCCTCCGAGACAGTCACAACCTTCAGCTTCAACACAACAACAATCGTCTCGATTTGACAGTGGTGGCATTAGCAGTGGCAAGAAGGGATATTTGCAAGCTAGAGGAAAACAATTTAAGAAATCTGGAAGAAGTTCTTCAAGTTCCAGTGGTACGAAACAGAAGTCTGGGGTATTCTATAACACTTGTGGTGGAGGACATCCAATTGATCAGTGTCGAGGTGTATCTGGGAGATGCCATATATGCCATCAGACTGGCCATTTTGCGAGAGTATGTCCTCACAGAGGTGCTGGACAGGCACGAGGTGCAGAGTCATCATGATCAGTGGCTCAACCAGCGAGGCAAGCCTCCTCTGTCCATTCCTTTCAACCATCACCACCTCAGCAACAGTCGAGGCCAGGAGGAAGTCAGACAGGCAATCAGCCACAGAGACAGCAGGCTCATGTTTATGCACTGACAGAGGAACAGGCACAGGGAGCACCAGATGACGTGATTGCAGGTAACTGTTCTCTTTATGGTTATCCCGCATATGTCTTGATTGATACAGGTGCATCCCATATGTTTATATCTGCCAAATTTGTTGCATTGCATGCTTTGCCTGTTGAAACATTACCTGTTGTAGTATCTGTTTCTTCTCCTTTGGGGAGGGGTCTTATCTCGATTCAGATAGTTAAGAATTGTTTACTACAGTATGAGGGTAATGAAATTGAGATAGATTGCTTCGTACTTGGTATGTCTGATTTCGACTGTATTGTGGGGATTGATATGCTGAATAAGTACAGAGAGACCGTAGACTGTTTCCAGAAGATAGTAAGATTCAGACCTGAAATGGCTGGAGAATGGAAGTTCTATGGTAAGGGTTCACGTGCCAAAATTCCTCTTATTTCTGTATTATCTATGACCCGACTTTTGCAGAAAGGAGCAGAGGGATTTCTTGTTTATGCAGTTTATGTGTTGAAAACTAGCCCGAACCTGGCTGATTTGCCAGTGGTTAGTGAGTTTGCGGATGTTTTCCCTGATGAGATTCCAGGATTACCTCCGTATCGAGAGATTGATTTCAACATAGAACTCATGCCAGGAACTGCACTGATTTCGAAAGCACCTTATCGAATGGCACCAGTTGAACTGAAAGAATTGAAGGAACAGTTAGAAGATTTACTGGCCAAGGGATACATTTGACCCAGTGTTTCTCCTTGGGGAGCTCCAGTACTGTTTGTTAGAAAGAAGGACGGTTCAATGTGATTGTGTATCGATTACCGGCAACTGAACAAGGCTACGGTAAAGAACAAATACCCTTTGCCTCGTATTGATGATTTATTTGATCAGTTGCAGGGTTCTTCTGTGTATTCCAAGATCGATCTGAGATCTGGATACCATCAGCTGAGAGTTAGGGATTCTGATATTCCTAAGACTGCGTTCAGAACCAGGTATGGCCATTATGAGTTCATAGTTATGCCGTTTGGTTTGACGAATGCTCCATCTGTGTTTATGGCTTTGATGAACCGTGTATTTCAGAAGTATCTTGATGATTTTGTGATTATCTTTATTGATGATATTCTGATATATTCAAAGAATTTGATTGATCATTCTGAACATCTGAGAACAGTATTGAAGACTTTAAGAGCTGAGAAATTGTATGCTAAACTGTCGAAATGCGAGTTTTGGCTGAAACAGGTTGTCTTTCATGGACATATTATATCTAGAAATGGTATTTCTGTGGATCCAAGTAAAGTCGAAGCAGTGATCAGTTGGTCGAGACTGGCATCTGTTCCTGAGATTCGTAGTTTTATGGGATTGGCTGGGTATTATCGTCGATTCATTAAAGATTTTTCCAGTATTGCGAAGCCGATTACTCAGTTAACTCAGAAGAATATTCCATTTGTCTGGTCTGATGCTTGTGAATCCAGTTTTCTGGAGTTAAAGAAACGATTGACCAGTGCACCAGTCTTAACGATTCCTTCAGGTACTGGTGGTTTCACTGTTTATTGTGATGCATCTCACCAAGGTTTAGGTTGTGTTCTAATGCAACGAGGTCATGTAATTGCTTATGCCTCGAGACAGTTGAAGCCTCATGAGACCAGATATCCGATTCATGATCTTGAATTGGCCGCCATTGTATTTGCTTTGAAGATTTGGCGACATTATCTGTACGGGGAACAGTTTGAAATCTATTCTGATCACAAGAGTCTGAAATATCTGTTTTCTCAGTCAGAACTGAATATGAGACAGCGAAGATGGCTGGATTTGCTGAAAGACTTTGACTGCGAAATTAAATATTATCCAGGAAAATCGAATGCAGCAGCAGATGCATTGAGTCGAAAGGTATGTTCTTTATCCTTATCGACGATTGGTGTATCGAATTTGATTGAAAACTGTTGTTTATCTGGATTAGTATTTGATACAAATTATCAGCCATTACGACTCTATCAAATGCAAGTTGAACCAGCTTTATTGGTAAGAATTCGAGATGCTCAGAAACTTGATCAGAATGTACAGAACTCAATTGAGAAAGTTAGATCAGGTAATGTATCTGAATACCGGGTTCGAGATAATCTTTTGTACGTTCACAATAACCTAGTAGTTCCTGATATTTCTGATGTAAGTCAACAACTACTGAAAGAGGCGCATTGTAGTCGTTACAGTATTCATCCTGGTGGTAGGAAGATGTATAATGATCTGAAAGCTCAGTATTGGTGGAAGCAAATGAAGACTGATATCACTGATTTTGTAGCTCGATGTTTGAATTGCCAACAGGTGAAGGCTGAGAGGAAGAGACCGCCTGGTTTGTTACAGAGTTTGTCTGTACCGGAATGGAAATGGGATCATATTTCCATGGACTTTGTGACTAGATTACCTCGATCTTCTAGAGGCTGTGATGCTATCTGGGTGATTATTGACAGATTGACAAAATCAGCGTGTTTTATTCCGTATCGCATGACGTATAGACACGACCAGATGGCAGAGATTTATGTCCATGAAGTTGTCAGATTGCACGGAGTGCCGAAATCTATTGTATCGGATCGTGATCCTCGATTCACATCACATTTTTGGCACAGTTTACAGAGTGCTATGGGTACTCAGTTACACTTGAGCACAACTTATCATCCACAGACTGACAGACAGTCAGAGCGTACTATTCAGATATTGGAGGACATGTTGAGAGCTGTAGTGCTTGATTTTGGCACTAGTTGGCAAGAATCACTACCTCTTTGTGAATTCTCGTACAACAACAGCTATCAATCGAGTATAGAAATGGCTCCTTTTGAAGCTTTATACGGAAGAAAATGTCGATCTCCTTTGTACTGGGATGATATTTTTGAAGTACCTGATATTGGTCCTGATATGATCCGTGATATGAATGATCAGGTGAAGCTTATTCAGAAACGAATGAAGACAGCTCAAGATAGACAGACGAAATATGCCAACATTCGACGTCGACCGTTATCTTTTGAACAGGTAGATCGTGTATTTTTGAAGATTTCTCTGTTCAGAGGCACAGTCAGATTTGGCAAGCGAGGGAAATTGTCTCCACGATATATCGGTCCTTATGAAATTCTGGAGAAAATAGGCAATCTTGCCTATCGATTGACTTTACCTCCATCTTTATCTGGAATACATGATGTTTTTCATGTATCGATGCTTCGAAAATACCTTGCTGATGAATCTCATGTGCTTCAATCTGATGAGGCTGAACTCGACGAGACTTTGAGTTATTTCGAAAAGCCTATTCAGATTCTTGATCGTAAAGAGAAGCAACTTCGAACGAAGACTATTCCGCTTGTGAAAGTTCAGTGGAATCGTCATGGTATTGAAAAAGCTACTTGGGAAACAGAATCAGATATGCGACAACGATATCCAGAGATGTTTCAATGATGTGAGTTTCCTTTAGTTTCTGTTATCTAATATATCTTATATGATCTGTTGATGTTCGTACCTGAGATTTCGAGGAAGAAATCGTGTCTTAGTGGGGGAGAATTGTAACGCCCAGAATTATTTAGTTTTAATCCGAGAATAATTAATTTGGGAATATTTGGAGTTTTGATTCAAATTCTAATATTCTTAAATTGATTAGGATTGAAATTGAATAAATTGAGAAATTGAGGACTGAATTGCAATTATTGCATAGTTGAGGGGCCAAAGTGCAAAATCCTTATTTGAGCTGGACACTTGTTATTCCTCAGCATGTTCACGTGTACTACACTATATTCCATCAGAAAATTCAGAAGGGAAAAACCGAGAGCAAGAACCAAAGAATTCCAAGTCTTTTTCTTCATCTTCAAATTGTGATATCTTGAGCTACGGTTATCCGATTTCGATTCCGAAAGATGTTATGGAATCCTCTCGACGAAACCTTTGATTTGAAGTAAGTTTTCTCTTTGTTCGCCAGGGTTTGAGATTTCTAAATGGACAGATATCAGATGTTGTTATGAAATTGTGTTGTTGAGATTTTATCTTGTATAATCTTGAAGTTGGGTTGAAGATTGATTTGTATATCATATTCTTATGAATTCCCAACTATGATTTGATCCTTATACCTGCTGATATGTTGGTTGTGAAGCTTCAACAGCTGATGTACATGTTAGAAATGTTGTAGATATGTTCGGAATCGCCGAGTTATACCGATATGCCGTCAACTTTATGATTTGTAGCTGTTTTGCTATCTTGTACTGAGCTGTGAGTTTGATGACTTCTAGCTGATAATTGTGAGCTTTCAACACTTCATTTCAGATTTGTTTGACTGCCATCGAGCTCGATATCATCGACTTCGAAACCGATAGAAAACAGAACAAGGTTGGTAAAGTTTTCCTTGAAGTTGTTGTTGAAGTTTGGGGTTGATATTGAGCAGATTTTGATATAGTCTTGGTGGTTGATCTTGTACAGACTTTGACAAGTTTGAAGACATCCTAAACACCACATTTGAAAGGTAAAAGTGAACTATGGTTTGAATGGGACTATAACTCGAGATGGTTTGTATCGAGTTTTTCCTAAATCACATACTTATTTGCTTATATGCTTTTATATGTTTCCTATGAATGTTTGAATGAGTCTTGATGATAATGAATGTGTTTTGATTGATATGTATTTCATTCATCTTGCAAGACTTGTTCCTTGATTTTGAAATGAACGGAAATGTTCGAATAGACGATTTGAGGAATTGTATATGTATGGCCTGGGTGGTTGTTTAGCCTAGCGTCTGATCTACATATATAATGGCTTCAAAGTCTAGAGAAGTGAGATAAGTAGCCCCACCTCGATCGGGAGAGTCGGTGGATTCGTTATGATATCTACTTCTCGGGATCCCAACCGATGAATGACGAAATGAACCTTGTTTTAAAAACATGCATTGTATTTACTTTTATATCATGATCTTGATATATGTTGTTATGCATGTTTAGTTGCTTTTACTGGGAAATCTATTTCTCACCGGAGTTATCCGGCTATTGTTTTGTTGTATGTGTCATTGCAATAGGAGGGAGTAGAACTGGGCAAAGGCGTGCTTAACAAACAAGGGATGAGTTGAACATAGCGTGATGATCCGAGTTAGAAGTTGAATGAGCTGTCATGATGTATATTTGAGCCTTGAACATAATCATGTTATAGTTATAGTATCAAGACTTGTTGATGATGATATTATGATCTTGTTATTGTATTTAGAACATGTGAGATGTTGTAAGTCCTTTGAAAACAATATGATGTATCTTGAACTTGAATTGTATATAGCTTCTTGTGTATCTTGATGCATCTTGGTTATGTTTTAAGGTCTTGGAGTGATCTAATGGTATCCATTGTATAGCATGTTAGAATGCATGTTAGATGTTGCTATGGATTGGATCATGAATAAATCTTGGTTTGAGTTGATCTTGGATGGAAATATTTGGAGAACCATTTTGACAGCAGCTGAGCATTTTTCTGGTGTAGTGGCCGGCGGACGAGCGAGCAAGTACTCGCGCGCGCGCGAGCAAGCTCTTGAGATTTCGGTCTCATTGGCCGGCGCGCGCGCGAAGGGTGATGCCCGCGCGTGCGCAGGGCAATTTATTATAAAAAATTTTTTTTTTTTTTATTCTTTTGTTTAGACATTGATTGTTGTCTATTATTGTTGATTAATGTTTATTGAGAGATTAGAACCCGGGTCGTCACACATGCTAACGAGTTTCTCCACGAGTCCAATCAACTTCAGGCCATGGTCATGGACCGAAGCCCCATCTCGCATGCGCAAAGTGATTAGCTCCTTGACAATCGCATGTCGAAGTGGGCGTGTTTGTTCACCAAAGAGTTATTTGAGATGCAAATGAATGTCAGCAGCATGCTTTGCACTCTCAAAACGTCGCTGAAGCTCATCATTCATAGAAGCCTGCATATAACACTTGGCTTTGAAGCCATGGTCACACCAATCCTTGTAAATTTGTAGCTCAGCAGGGCTACAACCAGTCGGAGCCTCAGCAGGGGGCGACTTTTCAAGTGCATATGCAATCTTTTCTGAGTTTAAGACAATTTTCAGATTTCTTAGCCAATCAAGGTAATTTGGACCGGTCAGTATATGTTTGTCGAGTATTGTAGATAGCGGATTGCGAATTGATGACATTGTCAAAAACTTTGTACTGAAAAATAATAACAGATAAATGTCAATGACTATTTTAAAATATTTAATAAGATATAAAGTATGGATTTTAACTTTATAAATTTTTACTCCAACTGTTTTGACATTTTCACTACCCTCTAGTAAAAATGGGAAACTCCTTTCCTCAGTAGGTGCATAAGGTCCAATTAGCCAATCATGATCCCGAATAAAATCAGCCAATCATTATTCCTAAAAGGTAGTTTCCAATTGCATCTCCATGCAACCCTTACGTAAACTTTTGTCTCACGCTTGATTAGGACCCAATAAAATGACGTCGTTCATCTTTACGCGTCAAGCCTTACCCATCGATGTCGAACCTTAATAGACGGTCGCCATGAGTTCCCCAAATAATATGAGCCGAAGTCATGGTAGTTCCATGTAGTTCACATCACCATGTCAATGGATGTCACAGCTTTCCGGCATCCAAGCCCCCCCAATAATATGAGCCGAGCATTGAATACGGGTAGCGTTTGTCATGTATCCATTGTCGATGGAAGACATGTAAATTATAAACAAATTTATAATTCCCCTTTTCGGGCTTGATATAAATTTTGAATCTAATTCAAAATGAGGGTTTTTTAATTTTTGAAAAGGTCTCATCATTAATTTTAAAGATCGCCATGTTTGATCGTATGTTTGCCGGATTCATGCAAGTTTGTTATTATAAAATAATAACGTACATACTCATTAACAAGGATGATCAATCGCCCCAAAACTATTCGGCCCGTGTGAGCCAAACACGGGCCAAGGTCCAATCCTAGGTAATGCACGAGATGCAAATGCAACAATTACATAAGCTTCCAATATTTACATGTCTTGGATCTTCATAATTCATCATGTCCAACCATCTTCCAATCTTGAACTTTCACTATCAAATATTTTACATTAAAATATCCATGACAAATAGGGATACATCTCATGGGGTGGAAACGGGCCATAAACCAAGCCCACTTTATAATTTGATAATTATTACAACCATTCAACACAAAATATCCTAGCATACACCTAGCAAATTGGTCTTGGGCTTTTGATCATCCTTCATGCACAATATCACATATCATACACCATCAATTAATTATCTCAATAATCAATTGATCAAATATTATATATCTTGGTCCAATTACTAACCACCACAATTATAAAATAAATTAACAAAATAAACAAACACCTTTGTTTACTTTCAAATTAATTTATTTATAATTGAATTTCTTGTAAATCACAATTTACTATAAATAATCAAAGTCACACTTTAACTATTTATTTTATGAGAAAAATCACATATTATAAAGTTTAATTTTTCATAAAAATCAACTATAATGTATTTAACAATTTAGGGCCTATGACACATGATATTCCAAAACACCTTTTGAAAAAAAAACTCAAGTCGTCATAGTCGTCACCAAAACTCCGTCGCCAGATTCCGGCCAATTTTTTTTTTTTTTTATCAAAAAATATGGGGCATCCCACGGCTGCCCCTAGGACCCCTTCGGGCAGCCCATAGGCTGCCCGAAACCATAAAAAAATATTTTATAAAAATAGCCCCAAAATTGATAAATCTTGATTTTCTCATGCGGTTAGAAATTGACCTCAACATAATATCCAACAAATACTACACAAAAGAGTAACCTAGGCTCTGATACCACTGAAGGGGAACGATTAACTCGTGCTCGAAAACGCAGCGGATATTTTAAAAATTTAACAAAAGAGATCCGAGCACTTGTGTAGTAATAAAAAATTAAACAACCATAGGGTGTTTAGAATTTTACCTATCAATCTCAAAGATTGATTTATGGCTCCAACCAAGTTGATAAACAACTAGGCTCTTGAAAAAGGTAGACTCAATCTACAAGCTTCCAAGATCACTCCTTGCTCAAAATGGATTCAATACTTCGAGCCTCCAAATTAGGTCCACGACTAGACGATCTAGATCCGCTCTAAATATGAACTAGAATATTTTGAGAATTTTGCTATGAGATTTCTTTTCTTTCTCCCTCAAAATTAAAAAAAACTTGAAGAGAAATTCACTCAAAGTGTTCGGCCACCTCAAGGAATTGGAATGAATGAATTGTTGTGTATGTGTGTATATTATATTATCTTGGTCAAAGCACACAAGAGGTCATGCATGAGAATTGTGCCATTCAACACAACCCTTCATATTCCATCATACACACACATATACATATTATATATATATATATATATATATATATATATATATATATATATATATATATACACGTTCAAATATATATAAATATATAAATATATATATTTAAATGTTTTTGAACTTATTTTAATTAATTATTAAACCTAAACCCATTTAAGTTTAATCAATTAATTAAATTTAAACTTGAACTTATTCAAGTACACTAGTAACAATAATTATATAACACTATTTTATTTGAGCTCTACTAGACTCAATATTGTTTAATTATTTGTTCATTAAAATGTCAATTAGTGTTAAATTAATTCAACACTTGAATTAATTAACTAAGTTCAAAATAATAGTTTAGAAAATCACCATTTTCATAAACTAATTATTTTAAGTCAACTTTTAATCTTGGAACACATTCACAAATTAAAAGTTACTTATTCCATTCATTCTCCAATTTAGAAGTCAAACTTCTAATTTATTTTACTTATAAACTCCTTTATAAGTTGTTCAACATATTGAACTTATTTTAATCTCAACGGGATCTAGAAAGCTAGTACTTGTGTGACCCTCAATGGTTCACTGATACAACTAGCAGTGGGTTCACATCTCTATGTGATTCGGGATCAAAAAGTCCCTTATATGAGCATACCCTATATAGCTCCATTCTTATTGATCAACACATTGATAATAAGAACGTCAGAAAACTCAAGTCTGATAGTACCCAACCAATCATGTAAATGTCTAGCAGTATCGATTACGTGACTCTCTAGGTATCAAATGATAGTGCCTGCAAGAACCAATCAATTATGGTTAGCGTACAGTACGGTCCCTTCAACTCATATATCCCGATCGATTCGACAACCATTGGTTTATCGAGAGTTGTCATTGAATCGATAACTATGTGTCATGCCGTAGTTACATCGAAGGTGTAATTCAAGAAACCCCTTTCTTAATTACCACCTACTCTGATCAGAGATTTCAAGCTACGTATGCATGAGATTACATAGGATATCCATACCCGTAGGTAAGCGGTGAATCCCCGACTACAATGCATTGACTCCTATATGTTTCATCACAACACCCAACATTGCCACCTGATGACCCCAGATGAGTCGGTAAACAAGTCAAAGTGAAGCACTAGCATATAGAGTCACCATGTTGTCCCAGGTCTTAAGGACTAATGGTGTACAACCATAAACTAGGACTTCTCCACTCGATAAGTGATAACCACTTGGAAAGTCCTTTAGGGAGGGTTGTTCAGTGCACTCTACAAGGAGCACCTATTTGCATGCTTGGACATCTCCATGTCCCCTACCAATGAAACATGGTACTCACATCGCAAATACTAGTCTCAAGCTCGAGCGGCCTTTATCCTTCTTTATGGCGGCTGAATCGACTAGGAACAGTTTAGAATATACAGTATTCCAAATATGAGTTTCATGATAGTCATCACATGACTATCTCATATTCTTTCTACTATTTGTATATTCAAGGGCTTTATCTATGCAACTAGCATGGGTATATAGATAAAGATTTGCCAAATTAAATAATGTGAAATATTATTAAAATAAAGATTGTCATACAAGAGTTCTCACAAGGACCATCGGCCAACACATTGGCTCGACGGGAACCTACTCTAACAATCTCCCACTTGCACTAGAGCCAACTACCCATATTCTTCAAACCCATTGATTCGCGATGCTTTTCGAACAATGGTCCTGGTAAAGGCTTAGTTAGTGGATCAGCAACATTATCTGAGGAGGCGACTCTGTCTAACAAGACATCTCCTCGTTCCATAATTTCCCAGATGATATGGTATTTTCTCAGTACATGTTTGGATTTCTGATGAGACCTTGGTTCTTTTGCCTGAGCAACGGCACCAGTGTTGTCGCAGTACACCGGGACTGGATCAACTCTATTAGGAATAACGCCCAACTCTTGGATGAAATTCCTAATCCAAACAGCTTCCTTTGCAGCATCGGATGCAGCAATATATTCTGCCTCAGTGGTTGAATCTGCAGTGCTGTTTTGCTTGGAACTCTTCCAACAAACAGCAGCACCATTGAGCATGAATATAAAACCGGAAGTTGACTTCGAATCATCAACATCGCTTTGGAAGCTAGAGTCGGTATAGCCTTCCAATTTTAGTTCTCCATCCCCATAAACCAAGAACATATTCTTAGTCCTTATCAAATACTTGAGAATGTCTTTCATAGCTTTCCAGTGTGGAAGACCAGGGTTCGATTGATATCTACTTGTAACACTTAGTGCAAAAGCCACGTCAGGACGTGTAGATATCATTGCATACATGATACTACCAATTGCAGATGCATATGGAATGCGTGTCATCGTCTCTATCTCTGCATCATTCTTGGGAGACATGGACTTGGATAGAGACACGCCATGACACATTGGAAGATGTCATCTCTTAGACTCATCCATCGAGAACCTCTTCACGATGGTATCAATGTATCTCGACTGGGTAAGCCCAAGCAATCTTTTCGATCTATCCCGATAGATTTGTATTCCCAATACAAAAGATGCTTCACCCAAATCCTTCATTGAGAACTTACTCAATAACCATACTTTAGTTGATTGTAACATTCCTACATCATTTCCAATGAGTAGAATGTCATCAACATAAAGTACCAGGAATGCCACAGCACTCCCACTGACCTTCTTATATACACATGGTTCCTCAGGATTCTTAGTAAACCCAAACTCTTTGATTGTACCATCAAATCTTAGGTTTTAGCTCCTAGATGCCTGTTTGAGACCATAAATAGATCTTTGAAGTTTGCATACTTTATGCTCACTTCCGATAGATGTGAAACCTTCAAGTTGAGAAATGTAAATTTCTTCCTTAATATCCCCATTAAGAAAAGCTGTCTTCACATCCATCTGCCATATTTCATAGTCGTACCATGCGGCAATGGCTAGCATAATCCTTATAGACTTGAACATTGCGACTGGAGAAAAAGTTTCTTCAAAGTCAACTCCTTGTCTTTGAGTATAACCTTTTGCTACCAATCGAGCCTTGAAGGTCACGACCTTCCCATCCGTCCCAAGCTTTCTCTTGTAAATCCATTTACACCCTATAGGAACAATTCCTTCAGGTGGATCCACAAGATTCCACACTTGGTTCGAATACATGGAATTCATCTCAGATTCCATAGCTTCAAGCCACTTGGATGAATCGGCATCAGATAACGCTTCCTTGAAGGTTCTTGGATCACATCCATGATCTGGCTCATCAGGTCCCTCTTCAAGAAGCAGACCATACCTCACAGGTGGTCTCGAGATCCTCTCGGATCTTCTAGGAACTTGTATCTCCTCTCTTGGCTGTTCGGGTGTGGGTTCCACAATCGTGGGTGTTTCTCGAACTTCCTCGAGTTCTATCATCTCCCATTTTCTATCCAATAGAAATTCCTTCTCCAAGAAGGTCGCATTCCTAGAAACAAACACCTTTGTTTCTTTGGGATGATAAAAATAATATCCAACCGAATTCCTTGGATATCCCACGAAGTAGCATAAAATGGATCGAGCATCCAATTTATCTCCCACTGTCTGCTTCACATAAGTAGAGCACCCCCATATTCTAAGATAAGAATACTTAGAAGGCTTTCCCATCCATATCTCATATGGTGTCTTATCAACTGCCTTTGAATGGACATTGTTCAACAACAGTGCCGCTGTATCAAGCGCATATCCCCAAAAGGATGGCGGTAACTCCGTGAACCCCATCATAGACCGAACCATGTCCATTAAAGTCTGGTTACGACGTTCCAAAACACCATTCAACTGAGGTGTACCAGGAGGAGTCAACTGCGAGAGAATCCTATTCTCCTTAAGATACTGTTGGAATTCAGCACTCAAGTACTCACCACCTCGATCCGATCGAAGTGCCTTGATGCTTCGTCCCAATTGTTTCTTCATTTCTGAATTCTTTGAACTTTTCAAAAGCTTCAGATTTGTATTTCATCAAATACACATACCCATACCTAGAGAAGTCATTGGTAAAGGTAATGAAGTAAGAATGTCCGTGCTTAGTGGTGATGCTAAGTGGACCACATACATCTGTATGGATCAAATCCAACAGTCCCTTGGCTCGCTCCACATTGCCCTTAAAGGGAATTTTGGTCATCTTTCCTTTTAGACAGGGTTCACATGTAGTAAGAGAATTAATATCAGACATATCAAACATGTCTTCTCCCACTAGCTTGTTCATCATTCTAAAAGATATATGACCTAATCGAGCATGCCACAAGTGTGCTGGATTTAGAGTATCTTGTTTTCTTTTGGATGTTGTTGATATCACTTGGACATTAAACATAGGAATATCTTTCAATTTTAAATTATAGAGATCGTTTTCCAATTGTCCTGTACCAATTAAACATTCATTCTTGTAAATATTGCAAACACCTTTGCCAAATAAATAAGAATATCCATATTTATCAAGCATAGAAATGGAAACAATGTTTTTCACCAAATCTGATACAAACAAAACATCTCTCAAACATAACTTAAAATCATTGTCCAACAATAAGTAAACATCTCCAATAGCTTTGGCAGCAACTCTTGCCCCATTGCCCATCCTCAAGAAGGTCTCACCATCCCTAAGTCTCCTACTTCTTGCCATCACCTGCAAATCATTACAGAGATGTGAGCCACAGCCGGTATCTAATACCCAAGAAGAAGAGTTAAGTGAAATGTTTACTTCAATGTAGAACATACCTTTTCCAGAACTATTCTGGTCTAGATATTCTTTGCAATTACGCTTCCAATGTCCAGGTTTCTTGCAATGATGACAGACGTCATTAATCTTGTTAGCCTTAACTGGTGTGGATACCACAACGGGACTCGGAGCTTGCCTCTTCAAGGGCATATTATTTTTGGGAGCATGGAAAGAACACTTCTTTCCCTTCCCACGTGGTCTATTCTTTGAACCAGATGAAGATCCCACATAAAGAACCGACTTCTCTTTCTTGATTGTGGATTCAAACGTAACAAGCATGTTAACCAACTCCTCAAGGGTTGGATCTAACTTGTTCATGTTTAAATTCACCACAAAAGGATCAAATGAGTTAGGAAGTGACAAGAGCAACACGTCTGTGGTCAACTCAGTTGGTAGCACAAGATCCATGCTAACGAGTTTCTCCACGAGTCCAATCAACTTCAGGCCATGCTCATGGACCGAAGCCCCATCTCGCATGCCCAAAGTGATTAGCTCCTTGGCAATCGCATGTCGAAGTGGGCGTGTTTGTTCACCAAAGAGTTATTTGAGATGCAAATGAATTTCAGCAGCATGCTTTGCACTCTCAAAACGTCGCTGAAGCTCATCATTCATAGAAGCTTGCATATAAAACTTGGCTTTGAAGTCATGGTCACACCAATCCTTGTAAATTTGTAGCTCAGCAGGGCTACAACCAGTCGGAGCCTCAGTAGGGGGCGACTTTTGTAACACCCGGTATTTTTAAATACGTAAATCCGCATGCATAATTAGGGTATTTAATTATTTAAATTTATGATTTATGGGTTAAATAATTATGTGAATTATTTGTGCATGATTTAATTTATTTTTAAGCATTTAACCCATAATTAGTGATTTTTATGATTTATAGTATTTTAATTATTTTATCGCGTTGACGGGACCGTGGACGGACGAGATGACAACTTTCTATCCAATTTATTTCATGAGCCTTTTAAGAGCCCAAAAATATTATTTTGAGTTTTAATACCTCACTATTTTGAGTATTTAATTTTATATAATTTTAGGAGCCTGTTTTTATTCAAAATAAGCCAAAATATTGATTTTTAATTATCTTTAAAAATTCCCTAATTTAATATTTCGGGATTTATGATTTAATATCAGATTTAAATCTTTTTTAGGTGGATTTTAAATTATATTATTTTGTATATTACTAACCTAATTAATTATATTATCTATTTACCTAATTTTAATTATTTTAAAAAACCTAATCTACCCAAACCCAAGCCCACGTCTTCAAGCAGCAGCCGACACCCATTCCCTATTCATCCTCTTCTTCGGCCAGTCATCCCCAAGAAAACTCCATAGCCTCGGTCTTGAAGGTCCAAAGTTCATCGTCGTCGCCCCGTCGTCCCGGAATCGTCTCACTTTCGGTTTTTCTCTTAGTCTACGGTGAAAGGCATGAATTCTTCCCTATGTTTTGTACCTATCAGATATCAGTATGTGTGTGTCGTGTATACACCGAAAGGTTTAAGAAATTTTCAGAAAAATGTTGGCTTTTGATTGTTATGCACTTTGTTTATGTATTCATTCCATCTTGCTCACGTTTTCTTCAACCATGGGGCGTCCAGCTACTGTCCAGGGGTTAATAGGCTAGGTGAGGGTGGCTTGAATCTGGGTGTCTCGAAGAGACCGAGCCAAAATAGCCAGGAGAGGGCTGGAGGCAGTTTCGGCTCTTGGGCTGCGCAGGTTAGGGCTGTTGGAAGAGGCTTCGGGTTCAGTGGCTTGGGCTGCATGGGGTTGGGTCTAGGGGCAGGTTAGGACCGCCCAGACGTGGGCTACGTCTGGGCGGTGGCGCTCCGGCCAGGGGCGGCCGGAGCAGGCCGACAGCAGCCAAGGAGTGGCTGCTTCTCACGGCCGCAGCAGA
Source organism: Henckelia pumila (assembly GCF_033568475.1). Lineage (NCBI taxonomy): Eukaryota > Viridiplantae > Streptophyta > Magnoliopsida > Lamiales > Gesneriaceae > Henckelia > Henckelia pumila. The sequence goes on from NC_133121.1 coordinate 197,342,682, forward strand.
TTAGGGCATAGGGTGATCGGGTTTAGGGCTCCAGGTTGTTTCCGGGTCGGGTCTTGGGTCCGGGTCGGGTCTGGAATTAAGTGGGTCAAGTTAGTTGGGTCCGGGTCCGGGTTAGGTTAGTTGGGCTCGGGTATTTTTTATTTTTAAGTTTTTAAGTTTAATTAAGGGTTTAATGGGCCTAATTAAATCTTAAAATTTTATTGGGCTCCATTTAATTATTTTGGGCTAAGATAATTTATTTGGGCTTAATTAATTTAATTAAGTGAGTCCAATAATTTTTATGGCTTTAGGGCCCATGAAAATTATTGGGCCAGTCTTTGGGCTTTTGGGCCCATTGGGCCAGAATTGGTTATTTATGGGCTTTAATTATTTAATTGGGCTTAGATCAATTTTATTGGGCTTAAGTATGTTAATGGGCCAGATTTAAGTAAATGTGCTTGAGTGTTAGGGCTAGCAGTCCAGTACAATCCATGAGAAAATTGCATGTGTCCTGATTATATATTTAATTATTTTTATGCATTGAAGTTATTTTAATATTTATATGTTAGTAAGAAATTTGAATTAAATATATATGAAGGACACACATTTTAATTAAGTACACGCATTCATGAAATAATTTTATGCATAATTAAATGTTTAAGGTTGAACAATAATAAAATATTTTATGTTGGAAGTTGAAGTAGTGTGACAATTTAAGTGGGATTCGTCCCCATATGTGACCTATTGAAGGGCAGTTTACTGCCGATTTAAGAGGTGATTCGTCACCTCCACGTACGTTGTTTTCCACGCTGATCAGTATTTAATGTATGATTTAAGGTTACACTACGGATACAACCATGCGATGTTAGAAAATTAATTGCTCAACAATGTTATGTATTATGTTATTTAAGTTTAATTAAGTTAAGTTATGTTATGTAATTTTTAAGCATGCTCATTCATGTATATGTATGTATTAGTATTTAATTGTTTTAAATTATTTTAAACCCTTGTTATGTTAGCATGTTGGGCCTCTAGGCTCACTACACTGGTATGGTGCAGGTGAGTACGTTGAGGATGATGTTGTACTCACCGGAAGCGAGGATGTATGAGCGGACATGCAGTGACTCCGTGACCGTGATAGATGTCTGAGTCACATGCATGTTTTATTTATGTCAGCACGTTACATTTTATATTATTTTTCAGTGGTTGGGAACTTTGAATATTTTATGGAATATTGTTAGTGCATGCAAATTTTAATCATTTTATTTATGCAGTACTTTTAATTAAATATTTGACTCAGATATTTATTTTATTTTAAAGAATGCATTTTTATTTAAGTATTTAATTGTTTATTTATTTATTTATTTATTTTAAAACTTTTTATTCTGTGCATATATGTATGGGCATATATGTACATATTTTATTTAGTAAGTATAAAAAGAAAAAAATTTTCCGCATATTTATTTAATAATTATAGAGTTAGGGTCGTTTCAACTTTTCAAGTGCATATGCAATCTTTTCCGAGTTTAAGACAATTTTTAGATTTCTTAGCCAATCAAGGTAATTTGGACCGGTCAGTATATGTTTGTCGAGTATTGTAGATAGCGGATTGCGAATTGATGACATTGTCAAAAACTTTGTACTGAAAAATAATAACAGATAAATGTCAATTACTATTTTAAAATATTTAATAAGATATAAAGTATGGATTTTAACTTTATAAATTTTTACTCCAACTGTTTTGACATTTTCACTACCCTCTAATAAAAACGGAAAACTCCTTTCCTCAGTAGGTACATAAGGTCCAATTAGCCAATCATGATCCCGAATAAAATCAGCCAATCATAATTTCTAAAAGGTAGTTTCCAATTGCATCTCCATGCAACCCTTACGTAAAATTTTGTCTCACGCTTGATTAGGACCCAATAAAATGACGCCGTTCATCTTTACGCGTCAAGCCTTACCCATCGGTGTCGAACCTTAATGGACGGTCGCCATGAGTTACCCAAATAATATGAGCCGAAGTCATGGGAGTTCCATGTAGTTCACATCACCATGTCAATGGATGTCACAACTTTCCGGCATCCAAGCCCCCCCAATAATATGAGTCGAGCATTGAATACGGGTAGCGTTTGTCATGCATCCATTGTCGATGGAAGACATGTAAATTATAACCAAATTTATAATTCCCCTTTTCGGGCTTGATATAAATTTTGAATCTAATTCAAAATGAGGGTTTTTTAATTTTTGAAAAGGTCTCATCATTAATTTTAAAGATCGCCATGTTTGATCGTATGTTTGCCGGATTCATGCAAGTTTGTTATTATAAAATAATAACGTACATACTCATTAACAAGGATGATCAATCGCCCCAAAACTATTCGGCCCGTGTGAGCCAAACACGGGCCAAGGTCCAATCCTAGGTAATGCACGGGATGCAAATGCAACAATTACATAAGCTTTCAATATTTACATCTCTTGGATCTTCATAATTCATCATGTCCCACCATCTTCCAATCTTGAACTTTCACTATCAAATATTTTACATTAAAATATCCATGGCAAATAGGGATACATCTCATGGGGTGGGAACGGGCCATAAACCAAGCCCACTTTATAATTTGATAATTATTACAACCATTCAACACAAAATATCCTAGCATACACCTAGCAAATTGGTTTTGGGCTTTTGATCATCCTTCATGCACAATATCACATATCATACACCATCAATGAATTATCTCAATAATCAATTGATCAAATATTATATATCTTGGTCCAATTACTAACCACCACAATTATAAAATAAATTAACAAAATAAACAAACACCTTTGTTTACTTTCAAATTAATTTATTTATAATTGAATTTCTTGTAAATCACAATTTACTATAAATAATCAAAGTCACACTTTAACTATTTATTTTATGAGAAAAATCACATATTATAAAGTTTAATTTTTCATAAAAATCAACTATAATGTATTTAACAATTTAGGGCCTATGACACATGATATTCCAAAACACCTTTTGAAAAAAAAACTCAAGTCGTCATAGTCGTCACCGAAACTCCATCGCCGGATTCCAGCCAATTTTTTTTTTTATTATTAAAAAATATGGGGCAGCCCACGGCTGCCCCTAGGACCATAAAAAAAATATTTTATAAAAATATCCCCAAAATTGATAAATCTTGATTTTCTCATGCGGTTAGAAATTGACCTCAACATAATATCCAACAAATACTACAAAAAAGAGTAACCTAGGCTCGGATACAACTGAAGGGGATCGATTAACTCGTGCTCGAAAACGCAGCGGATATTTTAAAAATTTAACAAAAGAGATCCGAGCACTTGTGTAGTAATAAAAAATTAAACCATAGGGTGTTTAGAATTTTACCTATCAATCTCAAAGATTGATTTATGGCTCCAACCAAGTTGATAAACAACTAGGATCTTGAAAAAGGTAGACTCAATTTACAAGCTTCCAAGAGCACTCCTTGCTCAAAATGGATTCAACATTTCGAGCCTCCAAATTAGGTCCACGACTAGATGATCTAGATCTGATCTAAATATGCACTAGAATATTTTGAAAATTTTGCGTTGAGATTTCTTTTCTTTCTCCCTCAAAAATGAAAAAAACTTGAAAAGAAATTCACTCAAAGTGTTCGGCCACCTCAAGGAATTGGAATGAATGAATTGTTGTGTATGTGTGTATATTATATTATCTTGGTCAAAGCACACAAGAGGTCATGCATGGAAATTTTGCCATTCAACACAACCCTTCATATTCCATCATACACACACATATATATATATCATATATATATATACACGTTCAAATATATATACATATATAAATATATATATTTAAATGTTTTTGAACTTATTTTAATTAATTATTAAACCTAAACCCATTTAAGTTTAATCAATTAATTAAATTCAAACTTGAACTTATTCAAGTACACTAGTAACAATAATTATATAACACTATTTTATTTGAGCTCTACTAGACTCAATAGTGTTTAATTATTTGTTCATTAAAATTTCAACTAGTGTTAAATTAATTCAACACTTGAATTAATTAACTAAGTTCAAAATAATAGTTTAGAAAATCACCATTTTCATAAACTAATTATTTTAAGTCAACTTTTAATCTTGAAACACATTCACAAATTAAAAGTTACTTATTCCATTCATTCTCCAATTTAGAAGTCAAACTTCTAATTTATTTTACTTATAAACTCCTTTATAAGTTGTTCAACACATTGAACTTATTTTAATCTCAACGGGATCTAGAAAGCTAGTACTTGTGTGACCCTCAATGGTTCACTGATACAACTAGCAGTGGGTTCACATCTCCATGTGATTCGGGATCAACAAGTCCCTTATATGAGCATACCCTATATAGCTCCATTCTTATTGATCAACACATTGATAATAAGAACGTCAGAAAACTCAAGTCTGATAGTACCCAACCAGTCATGTAAACATCTAGCAGCATTGATTACATGACTCCCTAGGTATCAAATGATAGTGCCTGCAAGAACCAATCAATTATGGTTAGCGTACAGTACGGTCCCTTCAACTCATATATCCCGACCGATTCGACAACCATTGGTTTATCGAGAGTTGTCATTGAATCAATAACTATGTATCATGTCGTAGTTACCTTGAAGATGTAATTCAAGAAACCCCTTTCTTAATTACCACCTACTCTGATCAGAGATTTCAAGCTACGTATGCATGAGATTACATAGGATATCCATACCCGTAGGTAAGCGGTGAATCCCCAACTACAATGCATTGACTCCTATATGTTTCGTCACAACACCCAACATTTCCACTTGATGACCCCAGATGAGTCGGTAAACAAGTCAAAGTGAAGTACTAGCATATAGAGTCTCCATGTTGTCCCGGGTCTTAAGGACTAATGGTGTACAACCATAAACTAGGACTTCTCCACTCGATAAGTGATAACCACTTGGAAAGTCCTTTAGGGAGGGTTGTTTAGTGCACTCTACAAGGAGCACCTATTTGCATGCTTGGACATCTCCATGTCCCCTACCAATGAAACATGGTACTCACATCGCAAATACTAGTCTCAAGCTCGAGCGGCCTTTATCCTTCTTTATGGCGGCTGAATCGACTAGGAACAGTTTAGAATATACAATATTCCAAATATGAGTTTCATGATAGTCATCACATGACTATCATATATTCTTTCTACTATTTGTATATTCAAGGGCTTTATCTATGCAGCTAGCATGGGTATATAGATAAAGATTTTCCAAATTAAATAATATGAAATATTATTAAAATAAAGATTGTCATACAAGAGTTCTCACAAGGACCATCGGCCAACACATTGGCTCGACGGGCACCTACTCTAACATGATTTGTGTTGAGTCCAGAGGCATGATCATGTTGTAGTTAATTATGCCAAGATTTGTGTTATTAAGTTATTGTCTTGATGATGTTTATAAGACTTGAGATGGTTTATGTAAATTCCTAAGACTTAACTTGATACTTGTATAAGAAGTTCCATGTATGATATGTGAACCTATCTTGAGATTATTTTCAAGGCTTTGACATGATTTACTCATATCAACTTATATCATGTTAGAATGCATGTTAGCCTATGATTATGTATAGACCATGTATGAGTTGATGCTAGATGAAAAATGGATGAAGGGACTCGTTTTGACAGCAAAAGAACTTATGTTTGTGTTCTGGACAAGAAGCCCGCTCGATTGGGTGAATATCACCGATCGAGCGAGGCCCTTGAATTGGAAACAGAGAATCGAGCATTTTGGGCTCGCTCGATCGGTGGAGATTACCCGATCAAGCGAGGCCAAAATAATTCCAACCCGAGAAGTTGGGCTTCAGGGCTCGCTCGATCGGGTGCTTTTACCCAATCGAGCGAGGTGCTGAACTTTTAAATATTTTATTTTATTTTATGTAGTCTTTGATACTTGGCTATTAATTATGATTATTTGGTGAATTGTATTGAAATGAGAGATTAGAACTCGGGTCGTCACAACAGGTGGTATCAGAGCGAGAAAATTCTGGATTGAGTTAGATAGCGAGTGGGGTAGATCGAGTCATCTTCCTTGCTTACTTATTTTGTTATGCTATGATTTATTTACATAATTGAATTATATGTTGTAAATTTTAGCATGTTTTACTTTCAAGTATTTGATTACATGATTTTGTAATTTTAGTTGAAAGTATGTTTGACGATTGTTAAGACGAATGCTTACTGGAATATCTGAAACGATTAGAGGCATGTGTTCTGTTGTTTATGACATGCTACCTGATTATCTGAATTGATTGGAAGCATGTTTTATCTGAATACCTCGACTATTTATTTACGATTGAATTAGAACCGTGTCTTGATCAGAGGTAAGATGATCAGAGGAGGACTGAGATAGATTTGATGATTATGGTATCCTAACCATTTTGATAATCAGATATGTCTCGACGAACAGGACGACCTCCTTTGAGACCACAAGTTCCTACTCCAATACCAGAGCAGACAGTTCATACTCCTCTGCCAGAACAGACAGTGGTAACACCGACAGTGCCTCAAGTTACTGCAATTCTGAGTAATGAACAGGGAAGTACATCTCAAGATATGACAGATATGACTGCTACTCCAATGGAAACATTGCTGAAAAGATTTCAATCCTACAAGCCGCCAACCCTAAAAGGTACTGAGAATGCAGTTGAATGTGAAGGATGGCTCGATGATATGGAGATGTTATTTGATTCTCTTGATTATGGTGATGAGCGGAGAGTTAGATTGATAGGGCACCATGAGGTTGCAAAGAGTTGGTGGTTCACAACCAAGAAAGCTTTGGAGCGTAGAGGGACTGTACTTACTTGGAATGTCTTCAAAACTGAGTTTTACCAACGCTTCTTTCCGGTATCTTACCGCAAAGACAAGGGTGCTGAATTTTCTAATTTGAAGCAGGGAAATTTAAAATTGAAGATTATGTTGCAAAATTTTCTACCTTGCTACGTTTTGCTCCATATGTTGCTGATAGTGACGAGGCTATGGCTGATCAGTTCATTAATGGGCTGAATCCAGAAGTATTTACTTTGGTGAACACAAAGTGACCAAATACTTTTGCTGAGGCTTTGAACAATGCCAAAGGAGCGGAAGCTGGTTTGATACAGCAGCGAGGAGCTTCATATACTGCTCAGCCTCCGAGACAGTCACAACCCCCAGCTCCAATTTCACAACAACCTCCTCGATTTGATAGTGGTGGTAGCAGCAGTGGTAAGAAGAAATTTTGGCAAGCTCGAGGAAAACAGTTTAAGAGATCAGGGAGCAGTTCATCTAGTTCCAGTGGCTCAAAACCGAAGTCTGGAATGTTTTGTAACAGTTCTGGTGGAAGTCATCCGACCAATCAGTGCCGAGGTATATTTGGGAGTTGCCATATATGCCATCAGCCGGGCCATTTTGCGAGGGTGTGTCCTCAAAGAGGTTTTGGACAGTCACGAAGTACAGAGTCATTACGATCAGTGGCTCAACCTGCGAAACAAGCCTCTTCTGTCCATTCCTTTCAACCATCACATCCACAGCAACAACCAAGGCCAGGAGGGAGTCAGACAGGTAGTCAGCCTTCGAGACAACAGGCTCATGTCTTTGCACTGATAGAGGAACAGGCACAGGGAGCACCAGATGATGTATTTGCAGGTAACTGTTCTCTTTGTATTTATCCTGCATATGTATTGACAGATACAGGTGCATCCCATACGTTTATCTCTGAACTATTTGCATCATTACATGCTTTGCCTGTTGAATCATTACCTGTTGTAGTATCTGTCTCTTCACCTTTGGGGAGAGGTCTTATATCCATACAGATAGTTAAGAATTGTTTACTACAGTATGATGGTAATGAGATAGAAATAGATTGTTTTGTGCTTGGTTTGTCTGATTTTGACTGCATTATCGGGATTGATATGCTAAAAAAGTACAGAGTTACCGTAGACTGTTTCCAGAAGGTAGTGAGGTTTAGACCCGAGATGTCTCGAGAATGGAAATTCTATGGTAAGGGTTCACATGCTAAGATTCCTCTGATTTCAGTATTATCCATGAATCGACTTTTGCAGAAAGGAGAAGAGGGATTTATTGTTTATACAATTGATGTTCTGAAAAATAGCCCGAACCTGGCTGATTTGCCAGTGGTTAGTGAATTTGCGAATGTTTTTCCCGATGAAATTCCGGGATTACCTCCGTACCGTGAGATTTATTTTAGCATAGAACTGATGCCAGGTACTGCACCGATTTCTAAAGCACCTTATCGAATGGCACCAGTGGAATTGAAAGAGTTGAAAGATCAGTTGGAAGATTTACTGGCCAAGGGATACATTTGACCTAGTGTTTCTCCTTGGGGAGCTCCAGTATTATTTGTTAGATGAAAGACGGTTCCATGAGACTTTGTATCGATTACCGACAACTGAACAAGGCAACGGTAAAGAACAAATACCCTTTGCCTCGTATTGATGATTTATTTGACCAGTTGCAGGGTTCCTCTGTGTATTCCAAGATCGATCTGAGATCTGGATACCATCAGCTGAGAGTTAGGGATTATGATATTCTGAAAACTGCTTTCAGAACTAGGTATGGCCATTATGAGTTTATAGTTATGCCGTTTGGTCTGACAAATGCTCCAGCTGTATTTATGGCTTTGATGAACCGTATTTTTCAGAAATATCTCGATGATTTCGTTATAATTTTTATTGATGATATTCTGATATATTCGAAGAATTTGATTGATCATTCTGAGCATTTGAGAACTGTGTTGAAGACTTTAAAAGCTGAGAAACTGTATGCTAAACTGTCGAAATGTGAGTTTTGGCTTAAACAGGTTGTTTTTCTTGGACATATCATATCCGGAGATGGTATATCTGTTGATCAAAGTAAAGTCGAGGCAGTGATCAATTGGTCAAGACCAACGTCTGTTCCTGAAATTCGTAGTTTCATGGGTTTGACTGGGTATTATCGCCGATTCATTAAAGATTTTTCTAGTATTGCAAAACCGATTACCAGTTAACTCAAAAGAATGCTCCTTTTATCTGGTCTGAAGCTTTTGAATCCAGTTTTCTGGAATTAAAGAAACGACTGACCAGTGCACCAGCCTTGACGATTCCTTCAGGTACTGGTGGTTTCACTGTTTATTGTGATGCATCTCATCGAGGTTTGGGATGTATATTGATGCACCGAGGGCATGTGATTGCTTATGCCTCAAGACAGCTAAAGCCTCACGAGACCAGATACCTGATTCATGATCTTGAATTGGCTGCCATTGTATTTGCTTTGAATATTTGGCGAAATTATTTGTACGGAGAACAGTTTGAGATTTATTCTGATCACAAGAGTCTGAAATATTTGTTTTCACAGTCAGAATTGAATATGAGGCAACGCAGATGGCTTGATTTGCTTAAAGATTTTGATTGTAAGATTAAATACTACCCGGAAAAATCGAATGCAGCTGCTGATGCACTGATTCGAAAGATATGTTCTTTATCTCTATCGATGATTGGTGTATCCCATTTGATTAAAGACTGTTGTTTTTCTGGACTAGTATTTGACACGAATTGTCAACCTCTTCGACTTAATCACATTCAAGTTGAACCAGTGTTATTGTTGCGAATTAAAGATGCTCAGAAACTTGATCAGAATGTGCAGAATTCAATTGAGAAAGTCCGATCAGGGCATGTATCTGAATACCAGGTTCGAGATGATCTTTTATATGTTAACAATCGCCTTGTAGTGCCTGATATTTTTGATGTGCGACAACAACTACTGAAAGAGGCGCATTGTAGCTGTTATAGCATTCATCCTGGTGGTGGAAAGATGTACAATGATCTAAAGACTCAATATTGGTGAAAACAAATGAAGTCAGATATCACTGATTTTGTGTCTCGATGTTTTAACTGCCAACAGGTGAAGGCTGAAAGAAAGAAACCGCCTGGTTTGTTGCATAGCTTATCAGTGCCTGAATGGAAATGAGATCATATTTCCATGGACTTCGTTACCAAGTTACCTCGATCTTCTAGAGGATTCGATGCTATCTGGGTGATTGTTGACAGATTGACGAAATCAGCGTGTTTTATTCCTTATCGTATGATGTATAGACACGACCAGATGTCAGAGATTTATGGTAGAGAAGTTGTCAGATTACATGGAGTGCCGAAGTCAGTTGAATCAGATCGTGATCCTCGATTCACATCACACTTCTGGCACAACTTACAGAGTGCTTTAGGTACTCAGCTACATTTGAGCACAACCTATCATCCACAGACAGACGGACAGTCTGAGCATACCATTCAGACCTTGGAGGATATGTTGAGAGCTGTAGTGCTTGATTTTGGCACTAGTTGGCAAGATTCACTGGCACTTTGTGAATTCTCGTACAACAACAACAATCAATCGAGTATTGAAATGGCTCCGTTTGAAGCTTTGCACCTGATATCTATGAGGGTTCACCCACCCCGGTTACAGCATTCTTATGGAATAAAGTGTCGATCTCCTTTGTACAGGGATGATATTTCTGAGGTACCTGATATTGGGCCTGACATGATTCGAGATATGACTGAAAAGGTAAAGATTATTCAGAGAAGAATGAAGACAGCTCAGGACAGACAAGCTAAATATGCCAATGTTCAATGTCGACCTTTGTCTTTTGAACAGGGGGATAGAGTGTTTCTAAAGATTTCTCCGTTCAGGGGCACCGTACGATTTGGCAAGCGAGGAAAGTTGTCTCCACGTTATATTGGTCCGCATGAAATTTTTGAGAAAATAGGCAATCTTGCCTATCAATTAGCTTTACCTCCATCCTTATCTGGAATACATGATGTCTTTCATGTATCGATGTTTCAAAAATATCTTGCTGATGTATCTCATGTGCTTCACGCTGATGAGGCTGAACTCGACGAAACCTTGAGTTATTTTGAAAAGCCAATTCAGATTCTTGATCGTAAGGAGAAGCAACTTCGAACGAAGACTATTCCGCTTGTGAAAGTTCAGTGGAGTCGTCATGGTATTGAAGAAGCAACCTGGGAGACAGAATCGGAAATGAGACAACGATTTCCAGAAATGTTTCAATGATGTGAGTATTTTCTTCAGTCTTTCTATTATCGTTTTATATGATGTGCTGATAGTATTTGCGATTTTGAGGACGAAATCGTGTCTTAGCGGGGGAGAATTGTAACGCCCGAAATTATTTAATTTTAATCCGAGAATATTTAATTTGGGAATATTTGGAGTTTTGATTTAAATTTTAATATTCTTAAATTAATTATGATTGAAATTGAATGAAAGTAAAGGTTGAGGATCAAATTGCAATTATTGAAGACATGAGGGGCCAAAGTGAAAATATTGAAAAATTGTTTGGACACTTGTGATTCTGATAAGCAATCACGTGTAGGACATCAAATTTCATCCGAAAAGTGTTCTGGACTCCTTGAAACGAGACCTTTGAATTGATGTAAGTTTTATTTTAGTTCATCATGATTTGAGAATTCGAAAATGGCAGAGATCAGATTTGTTTTTGAATTATGGTTGATGAGCTTGTATTCTTTGTTATGTTGAAGTCGGGCTGAAGAATGGATATCGATTATGTTCTTATAATTCCAGCTGATTATTCGATAGTATACCTGCTGATATGTGGAGGAATTATTGCTGGTTTTGGTGGATATGAGATATATATGATTGTTAGAATTGTTGTAATTGAGTTTCGGTTGCCGACGTTACGCCGTTACGCGCCGGACTTATGGTTATGAACTGTTTTGCTATTGTATCTTGGACTAAGATGTTGCTGAGTTGTAGCTGATATTTACTTGGTTTATACGCTGTGATTTCAGTTGATAAACAGGGGACATCAACTCGAGAATCTCGATTGTGAAACCGTTAGAAGAAAGAACAAGGTTTGGAGCTTATTTTGTGATTAGATTTGGATTGATTTGGATTGAACTTGAGGGCAGCTTTTGATAGAGGTTTGGTTCTATTAATGTTCAGATTTGGATAGCCTCAAAGACACCTTGAAACCTCACAATCAAAAGGTAAAAGTGGACTATTACTTGAATGGGATTATAACTCGAGATGGTTTGTATCGAGTTCCCTAAATCACATACTTATTTGCTTATTTGCTTTTATGTGCTCTTATATGAATTCTTGAATAAGGCTATGATGTGAATGAATGCTATATCGATGTTATATGTTGCATTCATCTTGTGAGACTTGTTCTTTGATTTTGAAATGAACGGAAATGTTCGAATAGACGATTTGAGGAACTATATGTGTATGGCCTGGGTGATTGAGATAGCCTAGCGTCTGATTTACATGTATGGTGACTTCAAAGTCTAGAGAAGCAAGATAAGTAGCCCCACCTCAATCGGGAGAGTCGGTGGTTAGTTATGATATCTTCTTCTCGGGATCCCAACCGAAGAAACGAGAGAATTTTTGAGAGCAACCTATTTTAAAAGCATGCATTGTCTCTTATTTTATATCATGAGATTGATATATATGAATTGATTTGCATGTTAGTTGCTTTTACTGGGAAATATGTTTCTCACCGGAGTTATCCGGCTATTGTTGTGTTGTATGTGTCATGGAAATAGGCGGGAGTGGAACAGGGCACAAGCGAGTTTGAAGAACAAAGAATGAGAGAATAGAGTGGTGATCCGAGTTTAGATGTCTATTGTGCTGTCAATGCTTTGTGTTGAGTCCAGAGGCATGATCATGTTGTAGTTACTTATGCCAAGACTTGTTGGCTATTAAGTTAATGTGTTGATGATGTTTATAAGACTTGAGATGGTTTATGTAAATTCTTAACACTTAACTTGATACTTGTATAAGATGTTCCATGTATGATATGTGAACCTATCTTGAGATTATTTTCAAGGCTTTGACATGATTTACTCATATCAACTTATATCATGTTAGAATGCATGTTAGCCTATGATTATGTATAGACCATGTATGAGTTGATGCTAGATGAAAAATGGATGAAGGGACTCGTTTTGACAGCAAAAGAACTTCTGTTTGAGTTCTGGACAAGAAGCCCGCTCGATCGGGTGAATATCACCGATCGAGCGAGGCCCTTGAATTGGAAACAGAGAATCGAGCATTTTGGGCTCGCTCGATCGGTGGAGATTACCCGATCGAGTGAGGCCAAAATAATTCCAACCCGAGAAGTTGGGCTTCAGGGCTCGCTCGATCGGGTGCTTTTACCCGATCGAGCGAGGTGCTGAACCTTTAATTTTTTTTTTTAAATTTTATGTAGTCTTTGATACTTGGCTATTAATTATGATTATTTGGTGAATTCTATTGAAATGAGAGATTAGAACTTGGGTCGTCACAGTGTGTTTCTCGGAAGAAAATGCAGAAGCGCAAGAATTCCCACAGTAGCGCAACTTTGCGAAACAATTTTCCGCAGTAGCATAAGAATTCCCGCAGTAGCGCACAAGTATGTACCAAGCTATTCACGCACGCGCAGAGGCACGTTTCAAAGCACAGAAGCGCTACATTCTAGCGCAATAGCGCTAGAAATCCTTCAGAACTGCTCCTTAAGCGCAGTAGCGCTTGCGAGCAGCGCTATCTTCTTCTCCTTTGAAGCGCTTCTCAACAGCTCCAATTCCTTGTCTCGCGTTCTTTTCTTCTATTTCTTCAATAGCTTCATTCTCTTTGTCTTTTAACACTTCAATGACATTTTTAAGTTGCCCTTCAATTGCGTCAACTTGATTTACATGTATGCCAAATCCTTCAACTCTCGATTGTACTTCATGGAGCAAATCTTGAAACAATATGAATCTTCTGACGCTTTCTATATTCATATCAGAACTGTCTACGTATCAAATCAAATGTTAGTCCAAAATTTTCTTCACTCTTCAGTGGCTTTCGATGAAGAAAATATCGCGTATCTTTATAAGGACCTGTTATGATCTCAACATCTAGATAGTTTTTACCAAGATTGCGACATATTAATCTCATTCTATTACATAGACCGAGTTCAGGTGCAGCATTCCTTAACAGCATAATTGTACAACCTACTTTCAATGTGATCTTATGGGTTGGTAAACCACTGGGACAGAGGGAATTGAAAAACTCTTCTTGGAAAAGATTATTATTATCATCAACAACGAAGTCCCAAGAAGTGTACTTTCTTTCTTCACAAGGAAATTTTGAAATAAGAACTTCATTAATCTCATCGACATCTTTATTTTTCGGGGTAATAATAGCTCTGTCAACCATGTATTTGGAATCATACACATGATCTTTCATTTTAGAGAAAATCTAATTAATCAACTGGTGAATTGATTGTTCACCTTCCCATGGTATGATCATCGAATCTGGCAACCTTATAAAATTATCTTTTACAGTTTCCTGCATGCCATTACCTACATGAAATAGGAATTGAGAGAACTCAAGATCTTGGGCAGATCTCATATTTTGGTCGATGTAATATCTTGACATGATGCCAGAATGTTGATTTTGAAACAATTGCTGCAATTTGATCTATCATTTAACCTCGTTTGACAACCGGTAATACCTGTGTAAAGTCTCAACCAAGAATAACAATTTTTCCACCAAATGATAATTGATTTTCCATAATATCTTGGAATGTTTGATTGACAGATTCAAATGCAAAACGATTTGCCATTGGAGCCTCATCCCAACCTACAGCTTTTGCGCGTCGAATAACTCTGCAAGATGTGTCTATTTCTTAATCTTGCATAATGTTGATGATGTTGGTGTAAGTGGGATCTGAAACGTGAGTGTGCAGTCCTGCCACCTAGCAACAATGTTGCAGCTATCCCGGAAGTTGCTACGACAATTACAATATTACCATTCTTTCTCAAGTGTGCCAAAATTGACCGGTACAGAAAAGTTTTACCAGTTCCTCCAGGACCATCAATAAGGAAAAGGTTTGAGCGGTTACTCATAATACTTTCCATTATAGTCTCAAAAGCCATCCTTTGTTGAGAATTGAAATATTCAATAGATTTCAAATCTTCTTCGGGTATTTGAATACATAGTTCATGTAGCGACCCAACCCGGATCCACTACCAAATCAGATTTAGAGCATAATTAAGCATGCAATTAAAATAAAATAAATTATTCCCTGCGGAAGACTTAAATAAATGCTGTTCGGCGGAATACAACTGACTAAACAAATTCAATATACAACCCAATCGAATTAAATAAAACCTACAGCTAATGTTGCGTGTTTTTCGCTCGCAAGAGTACGGTGTCAAGTAATAATATAGGAATTAAGTCCAATTTGATCCCACAGAGAATGAATAAAATGATATTATATTAAATATTTGCAACTAATCAAATCTTAATCTTATGTAGAGCTACGAAAATGATTTGAGTTTAATGAAACTAAATTTTTAAAACTAAAACTTTTCAAGATATAAAATTAAGTAACCACGACTTCGCAAGATGAAAATTCAATAGGAGATAAATGCTAGAGGTTCGACTTCACTTGACTTTCTACCACAATTTATTTCTAATGATTGTTTAATTATAAATTCTTTTAGTTTATTAGCCAAGAATCCCTATTATTTTCTACTACCACTCTCGAGTGTCAAGCAGAAATTTGCATTCAATAGAAAACTCAATATTTATGTCTAAGTTCAACTATTAAATCCGGTAAACAACCCAATAATTCTTACAATGGCTTCAATGGAGTTATAGGCCTCTCGAACTCTATAAACACCAACGATGAATTTTTCTATGGTCCTATTTAAAATCGCCTCTCTCGAGTGCTAGATTTCAAATAAATATAACAATTCAACTAGTGATTAGTTAATTGAACGAAATAAATTCAGGAAAACAAAAATAAACCGTATAAAGAATTCTAATATATCAATCAAAATATCAAAAACATGGTTTCAAGTCAAGATACGTCGTTGCTCTAGACAAAAGAATTAGTTCATAACGAAAATAAAAATCAAACAAAGCATGTTCTTGAACATCATTCAAAAATTATGAGAAAGAATGAAATAAAAACGAAGGTAGATGATGCTTCTCTGTCTCCGATAGTCGATTCATCCGTCTTCGTGCTAAGAATGCTTCTTCTCCCTTTTCCTTGGTCTCTAGCCGTATCTAGCTTTCAAAAATTTATGAAAATCCTCGATTATCCTCTGATATATGTCGAAGAGTCATTTTAAAGTTCGAGACTAAAATTTTTCAAAAATACCACACGTCAGGTGCAGGTGCGCTACCCTCGGGCACAGGTGTGCCGCATTTTGGGGTTCCAGGGCGCGGGTGCGCTGCCCTTGGGTGCAGGTGCACTGATTGCCGATAAGTTTCTCAAAAATAAGAGCTACAAGGCGCGGGTGCGCCGGTTTCGGGCGCGGGTGTGCTGCAGCGCATCTAGCTCGCGCAGCATTCTTGCAAAAATCATAACTTGAGTTCTCGCCGTCGGATCGAGCTGAAATTATGACAACAGCTTTAAAACATCCAAAAATTTAATTTGAACGGTAAGATCGGATTTGGATGTTTCTAGCAGCTCCAGTAATTTTGTAAACTTTCAGCTCCATAATTATTTTTTCTGTCTCTTCTCGGTACTTTTCCTCCAATCCTTGCATCTCACAAAAATAACAACAAATAAGCATAAAATTTACTCGATACATCACAAAATCCAAGTCAAATCATATGCAAATTAAGTGCATAAAATGCCCTTATAAAATCCCCCCAAACTTAGACATTTGCTAGTCCCGAGCAAAACAGTAATGAGCAATATATTCGACCTCTGAATTTCTACATTTCAAGATTCAATACACATGTCCGCTAATTTTCTCAAGAGTTCTCGTGTGTGTGTGATTTGTCAATCTTGTCTATCCTTCTCGCTTTTGATACACTAATGCAACAAGTTTGTTTCATAGATTCATCAATTCCGCTCTCTAGTTTGAAAACACTCTCCACCAAGTTCAACTTCTACTCACTAAGATCAAAATGAAATTTCAAGTTATATCATAGTTTTTAATAACATCGCTGGATTTTGCACCCAGTTTTATTTTAGCCCCATAAATTACCCGCAAACTTAGCTATAACTAAAAATATTCGGATTTTAATCCCCTCGTCTATAGCCCGGATTAAGAATCAACCCCATTTTGTCCGCAAAATTAGCCATGGATTGGTGATTAGGATTTCAATCCCTTTCCAGGCCTGGATGGAGTTGTAATTTTTTCTTTCTATGTTGCTTTGGCAACTTTTTAGTTATTCATTTTTTTTTTCAAAAAAATTGCCTAAATCATTTCTAAGATCGTAGAAGTCTACCTCTATTTTAATACAAATCACCAAAGTTAAGAATCAAATCATCCAATTCACTCACAAAATCACAAAGCTTCTCTAATCACTAGAGTGTCAACAATCAAGGCATAGTGCATATGAGTGAGAACTCAAGATAAAATATAGCTAACATTGATCTTTCAGCACAAAAAATTATTTTCATCATAAACCAATACAATTCATCATGCGTTTAAATCAAACTAACTCATGAAACATTTTCAAATTTTTTCACAATTTTTAAACACCCCCAAACTTAAATTGTGCATTGTCCTCAATGTAGGATGATTCAATAACAAGAACGGATGAATGCACATACACGTGGCATGACCGTCAGTAGTCATAGACCATCATAATTTCGGGTGCAGGTACATTGATACTCGATATTTCTTTACAAGGACCTAGAGTAAAAAATTAAATGTTAGCGCGTGAACAAGAAATGCCCTCAAAAAAATTAAAAATTAAATAAATTAAAAAAATTAAAAATACAAAAACAAAACAAAAAAAAAATAAAACTTGGGTTGCCTCCCAAAAAGCGCTTGGTTTAAAGTCGTCAGCCCGACTTGAAGCTGATTTTAGCCAATTTCAGTCACTTTATTGGAGGTTTTTTTTTCCTCTCTTTCACCCTCCAAACATACTCAAAAATCATCTTGGACTTAGTTTTCTTTTTCACCTTCTTTGCCACCTTCGGATCTCACCCACTCTTCAACTCTATTCCTACACCAAAATTATTCACAGAAGAATAAAATAAATCAATGTGATTACAAGCACGTACTTCATCTTGGTAATTCGTGGTCTTATAAATATTAAAAGTGACCGCTTCACCACCAACTCGTAGAGTTAAATCACCCTCCTGCACAACAATTAAATCTCTTCCAGTTGCCAAGAATGGTCGCCTCAAAATTAGAGGGACATCTTGATCTTCTTCCATGTCAAGCACTACAAAGTCAGCAGGAAAAATAAATTTATCTACTTTTACCAACACATTATCCACAATACCGCGAGGATAAGTCAGAGAACGGTCAGCCAACTGCAGAGTAATTGTGCTTGGTTTCACGTCACCAAGCTCCAAAGACCTGAAAATAGACAAAGACATTAAATTAATACTTGCACCTAAATCACATAATGCCTTATTAACAGTTGCACCACCAATAATACAAGGAATAGTAAAACTCCCTGGATTTTTCAATTTTTGTGGAAGTTTCTTTTGCAAGATGGTGCTGTACTCCTCGGTCAACTTCACCGTCTCAAATTCTTCAAGTTTTCTCTTCCTTGCCATCACATCCTTCATGAATTTTGCATAGTGCAGCATCTGCTCCAAAGCATCAGCGAATGGAATATTTATATGAATTTTCTTGAAGATGTCAAGAAACTTAGAAAATTTCTCATCAGAATAAGCAATCTCAGCATCAGAACCAGCCACAGAGGTACGAAGGAGGAAGCAGTGGTGGTAACAGGAAGGATCATTACAAAGCAAAGGGTAAACAGTTCAAGAGGCAGGGGAGCAATTCTTCTAGTTCCAATGGTTCCAAGCAATTCGGTTCAGGACAGAGTTCTAGATCTTCATCTATGTTCTGCAACAAGTGTGCAGGCAGACACTTACCAGATCAGTGTGTAAGAGTCTTTGGGAACTGCAATACCTGTCAGCAACCGGGACACTTCTCTAAGGTGTGCCCTCAGCGTAGTAGAGATTGAGCTCAGAGTGGGAGTTCATCTAGACCTATAGCTCAGCCTGAGAGACAGTCTTCTCCAGTTCACTCTTTCCAGCCTCAGCAGCAGAACAGACAGGGAGGTAACCCTAGTGCAAACCAGCCTCCGTGACAGCAGGCACGAGTCTTTGCTTTGACAGAGGATTAGGCTCAGGCAGCACTGAATGATGTTATAGCAGGTAACTATTCGATTCTCGGTTATTCTGCTCATGTTTTGATAGATACAGGTGCTTCCCATTCCTTTATCTCTGAGAAATTTGTGTTGTTGCATGCTTTGCAAACTGAGTTGTTACCTACTGTAGTAGCTGTTACTTCATCTTTGGGTGGAGGAATTGTTTCTGTCAGATTAGTCAGGAAATGTGAACTCTGTTTTGAGGGAAATTTGTTAGAGTTCGATTGTATTGTACTTGGGCTGTCAGATTTTGACTGTATTGTTGGTATAGATGCTTTAACCAAGTACAGGGCAACCATCGATTGTTTTCAAAAGGTTGTCAGATTCAGACCTGAAATGGCAGACGAGTGGAAATTCATTGGTAAGGGTTCTCGATCTAGAATTTCTTTGATTTCAATGTTATCTATGACTCGTTTGTTACAGAGAGGTTCATAGGGATTTTTGGTTTATGCAGTTGATGTACTGAAATCTAGCCCTGAATTGGTTGATATACCAGTGGTTAGAGAATTTGCTGATGTGTTTTCGAAAGATGTTCTTGGATTGCCGCCTATTCGAGATATCGAATTCAGCATTGATTTAGTATCAGGTACTCAACCTATCTCCAAAGCTCCGTATCGTATGGCACCGGTTGAATTGGGAGAGTTGAAAGAACAACTTGAGGATTTGATTGCCAAGGGATGCATCAGACCTAGTGTATCGCCTTGGGGTGCTCCTGTTCTGTTTGTTCGGAAGAAGGATGGTTCTATGCAGCTCTGTATTGACTACCGTTAATTGAATCAAGCGTTGGTAAAGAACAGGTATCCTTTACCCCGAATAGATGACCTTTTAATCAACTGCAGGGTTCTTCTGTCTATTTGAAGATTGACCTGAGGTCAGGTTATCATCGGCTGAGAGTGCGAGAGGAAGATGTTCCTAAGACCGCATTCAGAACGAGGTATGGTCATTTTGAGTTTATAGTCATGTCGTTCGGTTTGACTAACGCTCCAGCGGTTTTTATGGGTTTGATGAACCGTATCTTTCAGCACTATTTGGATGAGTTTGTTATTATCTTCATCGATGATATTCTTATCTACTCGAAGAACCTTACTGACCATGCAGAGCATTTGAGGACCGTCTTGCAGATTTTGCGAGTTGAGCAGTTTTTTGCCAAGCTATCTAAGTGTGAATTCTGGTTGGATCGAGTTGTCTTTCTCGGTCACATTATTTCAGGAGATGGGATTTCTGTCGATCCCAGCAAGATTGAAGCTGTTATGAATTGGCCTAGACCGACATCAGTGCCTGAGATCCGAAGTTTTATGGGTTTAGCTGGTTATTATCGCCGATTTATTGAGGGATTATCATCTATTGCCAAGCCGATTACCTAGCTGACTCAGAAGAATGCGCCTTTTATTTGGACTGCAGATTGTGAGGCTAGCTTTGTTGATCTGAAGAAAAGACTGACCAGTGCTCCAATTCTTACTATTCCGAAAGGTACTGGAGGTTTCATAGTCTATTGTGATGCTTCTAACCGAGGCTTGGGATGTGTTCTCATGCAGTATAAGCATGTGATAGCGTATGCATCGAGGCAGCTGAAGCCGCACGAGACTCGTTATCCGGTTCATGATCTTGAACTAGCTGCGATCGTATTTGCTCTGAAGATCTGGCGTCACTATCTTTATGGTGAGTCTTTCGAGATCTTTTCTGATCATAAGAGTCTTAAGTACTTGTTTTCACAGGCAGAGCTGAATATGAGACATAGAAGATGGTTGGATCTGTTGAAAGATTTCGATTGCAAAATTAAGTATTATCCGGAAAAGTCGAATGCAGTTGCAGATGCCTTGAGCTGAAAGCTTTGTTCTTTATCTCTTTCTACTATCGGTGTTTCTCATTTGATCGATGATTGCTGCACTTCTGGTTTAGAGTTTGAAACAGATAGGGAGACTATCAGAGTATGTGCTATTCAAGACGAGCCAGAGTTATTTGTATTGATCAAAGAAGCACATAAGTCTGATCCGAGCACTCAGATTTTAGTAGAGAAAATCAGATCTGGGCATCACTCTGAATTCCAGGTTAGAGATGACGTTTTGTTTGTGAATAACCGTATTGTTGTGCCTGATATTTTGGAGTTGAGACAACATATTCTTCAAGAGGCTCATTGCAGTCGGTTCAGTGTTCATCCTGGAGGTCGTAATATGTATAACGATCTGAAGAGTCAGTTTTGGTGGAAGAGAATGAAAAGCGATGTTGCGAGGTTTGTACCTCGATGTTTGAACTGTCAGCAAGTGAAAGCAGAGAAGAAGCAACCAGGTGGTCTGTTGCATAGTCTATCTGTTCCTGAATGGAAATGAGATCACATTTCTATGGATTTCGTCACGAAGCTACTGCGATCTGTTCGAGGATGCGATGTTATTTGGGTAGTGATCGACCGATTGACGAAGTCTGCTTGATTTATTCCGTACAGGATGACGTATCGTCACAATCAGATGACTGAGTTGTATGTTAGCGGCGTTGTGAGATTGCATGGTGTGCCGAAGTCGATCGTTTCAGACCAAGACCCTAGATTCATGATAAGTGCATTTTGTGTGCATTATTTTATGTCTATTTGGCATTCATTCATATGGTTTCTTGTGTATTTTTATATGTTTTATTTGTAATTAATCTCATGCATGAGCATTTCACTCTCCGGGTTAATTTTGTAGGAAATGGGTTTTTGAAGAATGAATTACGGAGTAGCCTTGGTAAAAATTCAAATTTAATTTTAGGGATCTCAAATCAAATCTCCACTGTCCAGATTGTAGTTTAAGATGTTTTAAAGTTACTGTCAAAATTTCAGCTCAATCCAACGGCTAGAACTCAAGTTATGAATTTTACAAAATTGTTGCGCGCTGGAAAAAACAGTGGGCGCGCGGGCTGCCATTTATTACCGCGCGGGCGCATGCCTGTTTGAGAAAAAAGTTCAGAACAGAAGCCCCAGCGCGCGAGCTGCACTTTTCTACCGCTTGGGCGCCCGTTTGTAAGTTGAAAAAAAGATATTTCTGGGTGTTTTACATGGAAAGAACTCTTGGGCACCATAAATAGATAAAAATCTGACGTTTTAAGGGTTCCACACATCAAAAACCTAGGAGAAAGGCGGCCATCCAAGGAGAAGAACGAAAAGAGGGAGAAGAACGTGAAGAACTCAAGAACCACAAACTAGTTTTCTCTTTTCCTTTTCTTTTATTTGTTGGGATTTAGGGGATCCTACCCCCAAAACTTATGTTTTGATTTCTTCTTGAAGATTGAAATTAGTTTTTAAGGATTCTTGATTATATTATTGTGTTTATTGCAATTTTGGAGATTGATCAACTTCTTATTGATTTTATGTGTTATAATTGATACCGAGAGGAGATTTTATGACATGATAGGGTAATATAATTAATGGATCTACAACTTACATAGAGATATGAGGTTGGATGCATGTTGATAGTCATAGTCCACCAGGTCGAAAGCTAGAGGATTCTACAAATCGTTAATGCAATTGCAATTGTTAAATAACACAAGGAGACTTGGTTATTACAATTCGTTAATTAGATTAATATAGCTCGAGAGAGTATATTGATAGATTAGGGAATTCCATCAAAAGCATGATTTGAGAATTAAAATTCAATCATTAGAGAAGAAAAGGGGTAGGTGAACCGAGATCCTAACAATCGTTTATTTATTTTCTAAACTTAATTTATTGTTTTTCTTTTAATTTATCTTTTTATTTTAGTTTATTAATTTATTCTCTCTCTCGTTTTAATTAATTAAAGAATCATACTTGAGGTAATCTTGTCATAAATCAATCTCTGTGGGACAATACTCGTACTTTGTACACTATATTATTACTTGACTCGTGCACTTGCGATTTATTCGAGCTTAATTGATAGATATATTTACGTTGATTTTTTGTGGTAGCATTTGGCGCCGTTGCCGGGGATTGAAATTGACAATTTTTACTTTTTGTTATTTTCTTTGGTTAATTCTTTTATTTATTCTACTTTATTCCTGCATGATCTACCGTTTTCTATTTTATTTTTGCAGGAATTTACCTGGTGTAATACTTTGAGATGTTCCATCGACAAGTATTCACGAGGTTTACCCAGCAACATGGAGAGCCATTCTACGCAGCATGGGAGAGATTCAATTATTTGGCGAATACTTTTCGGTATCATGACTTTTCTAATTATTCTCTTCTTAAATTTTTTCTTAATGGTTTGGATGCAGTGACAAGGAGATGGGTAATTAATGGAGCTTTGAAAACTGGTTGTTCACTATTTTGCCGCGATGAGGACAATGCAATACACATATTAGATGATATGGCAGAATTTGACTACCATGGGTATTGGGATCTTACACCACTGATTTGGAGCCACCAATACCCGCAAGATACTCATTACTCAGAGTTTTCAGACCAACCATTTGAGTTTCAAGAGGAGGAGGTAAGTTGTTCTCAATTGATCTTGCAGTCACTAGAGGATATGGTGAGCAAGTACGTGGCACTGACTGAGACAGCTATAGAAGATCAAATCAGTTCTCGGTGCCACCTTGTCGAGCAGATAGAGAATGTGAATAGATCAATTTTTCATGACCACCGAGAACATGAAGTGAAGAAAGATACTCAGACAGTGATTCCCCAAATTTGGTTCGATGATGATGACTTAGAGAACCATGATTTGGAGTGCGAATGAATTCATTCTAAAGATCTAGAGGTGTTTGAGTTTTCTTTTCCCATTGAACCTCAGCCGGAAGAAGTTCTGAAGGATAAAATTTATGCAGATACACCGCTAACACAAATTTCACAAGAATTTGTTCTCCGAGAACCTACAGAGATGTTCTCCTCCCATGTTTATCAGCTGCTATGGAGTGTTGTTGAGGTGACGAGCATAAACTGCTTACATCTGGCCAAGCTTGAGGGCACATGGAACAAACACCCATTGGTGGTGTCATATGACACTTACTTTGGGCATAAACCGCTCTTTGATGAGTGCTTCTGAGGGTCGAGCCGAAGACTGAAAATCAAGCGCTACTTGGGAGGCAACCCAAGATTTTTACATCATTTTTTTTAGTGTTAGTTTTTATCTAGTTGTTGTTTTATATTGAGTTGATCATGTTTAATCCCTCAAAATTTTTGATTTGAAAGGTGAATATTTTGGAGTATTGATGGCCTAAGAAATGTGGTGCAGTAGCGGCAGATGGATATACACCACGATGATTGACCAGGGGAGTGTTATTTTGTTTTCATTATGTTTATTTTTGTTTTGAATTTGTTCGTTTTGCATTCTGTTCATTGTTCTGAAGCATTGAGGGCAATGCTTTGGATAAGTATGGGGGGGTAGACTAGTATTGCATTGTCTATGTGTTTGTGTTGCATCTTTCGTGTTTCGTATTTGTTTGCATACAGTTTGTGTTTGTTGTTGTTTGCATTGTTATGGGTAGGATGAGTCATAATAGCCAATGATGATGAAGTTTTTTTGAAAAAAAAAATGTTTTTTTGAAAAATTTTGCTCTTGACTGGACATGAGAAACTATAGGTTGAACCGTGAATATTTTTAAGCACTAATGTTATACCAGTGAATTGTAGCGAAAGATTTGATGAAGTTTCTGTCTGTTTGACCATTGCACGGCAATAGGTGGTTTGTGGATCTTGATTGTGCTCTATGAATTTTGATGAGGCTCTAGTTTACACTTATGATCTTGGGCGCACCTAGAAAAAAAGTATCTACAATTCAATCCGGACCTTGAAAGGATTAAAATCCTAAAAAAAAATAATAATAAAAATTAAATTTAAGGCTAAGTATGCGGATTAAATGGGATTGATGCTCCATCCGGGCTATAGACGAGGGGATTAGAAAGAAAAAATAGAATGATTTTTCGTATCCTAGCCAGTTATAGCTAAGTC
The DNA here is from genome assembly GCF_033568475.1 of Henckelia pumila. Classification (NCBI taxonomy): domain Eukaryota; kingdom Viridiplantae; phylum Streptophyta; class Magnoliopsida; order Lamiales; family Gesneriaceae; genus Henckelia; species Henckelia pumila. The sequence continues at coordinate 197,367,746 of NC_133121.1, forward strand.
AGCGAGTAATTATTGGGGCTAAAGCAATACCGGGTGCAAAATCCGGAGGTGTGTAATTCATTATCTCAAGGGAGGTGGGTTTAGTCTAGAGATTGTTGGAAGGAATGAGCACTTGAAGAGTGAAACTTGCACTAATTTGTCATAGGTTGCTAAGCAGTTTTGAAACGAATTCGGTCTAAGTTGTATGAAACTGGAATGACATTTCACACACACACGTTCACGTTAAACCGAAGGTGTATTATGAAAAGTTGAGAGCATGTCGGTGATTTTGTTTTGTGATTGAACTTCTCGGAGGCTGTGTACATTATTGAATCATCCTTACTTATGTTTTTGTTTGCATTTTATTTTTGCATGTCTTGCTCGAGGGCGAACAAGAGTTAAGTTTGGGGGTGTTGATAAGTGCATTTTGTGTGCATTATTTTATGTCTATTTGGCATGCATTCATATGGTTTCTTGTGTATTTTTATATGTTTTATTTTTAATTAATATCATGCATGAGCATTTCACTCTCCGGGTTAATTTTGTAGGAAATGGGTTTTTGAAGAATGAATTACGGAGTAGCCTTGGTAAAAAATTCAAATTTAATTTTAGGGATCTTCAAATCAAATCTCCACTGTCCAGATTGTAGTTTAAGATGTTTTAAAGCTACTGTCAAAATTTCAGCTCAATCCAACGGCTAGAACTCAAGTTATGAATTTTAAAAAATTGTTGCGCGCTGGAAAAAACAGTGGGCGCGCGGGCTGCTATTTATTACCGCGCGGGCGCATGCCTGTTTGAGAAAAAAGTTCAGAACAGAAGCCCCAGCGCGCGAGCTGCACTTTTCTACCGCTCGGGCGCCCGTGCGTAAGTTGAAAAAAAGATATTTCTGGGTGTTTTACATGGAAAGAACTCTTGGGCACTATAAATAGATAAAAATCTGACGTTTTAAGGGTTCCACACATCAGAAACGTAGGAGAAAGGCGGCCATCCTAGGAGAAGAACGTGAAGAACTCAAGAACCACAAACTAGTTTTCTCTTTTCCTTTTCTTTATTTGTTGGGATTTAGGGGATCCTACCCCCAAAACTTATGTTTTGATTTCTTCTTGAAGATTGAAATTAGTTTTTAAGGATTCTTGATTATATTATTGTGTTTATTGCAATTTTGGAGATTGATCAACTTCTTATTGATTTTATGTGTTATAATTGAAACCGAGAGCAGATTTTATGACATGATAGGGTAATATAATTCATGGATCTACAACTTACATAGAGATATGAGGTTGGATACATGTTGATAGTCATAGTCCACCAGGTCGAAAGCTAGAGGATTCCACAAATCGTTAATGCAATTGCAATTGTTAAATAACACAAGGAGACTTGGTTATTACAATTCGTTAATTAGATTAATATAGCTCGAGAGAGTATATTGATAGATTAGGGAATTCCGTCAAAAGCATGATTTGAGAATTAAAATTCAATCATTAGAGAAGAAAAGGGGTAGGTGAACCGAGATCCTAACAATCGTTTATTTATTTTCTGAACTTAATTTATTGTTTTGCTTTTAATTTATCTTTTTATTTTAGTTTATTAATTTATTCTCTCTCTCGTTTTAATTAATTAAAGAATCATACTTGAGGTAATCTTGTCATAAATCAATCTCTGTGGGACGATACTCGTACTTTGTACACTATATTATTACTTGAGTCGTGCACTTGCGATTTATTCGAGCTTAATTGATAGATATATTTACGTTGATTTTTCGTGGTAGTATTTGCTCGATCAATTCACTTCGCACTTTTGGCACAGTCTTCAAGAGGCACTTGGTACTCGATTGCATCTGAGTACAACTTATCATCCTTAGACTGATGGACAATCACAGCGGACTATCTAGACGTTAGAGGATATGCTTCGAGCAGTAGTTCTAGACTTTGGCATTAGTTGGCAAGATTCTTTGCCTCTTATTGAGTTTTCTTACAAAAACAGCTTTCAAGCGAGTATTGGTATGGCGCCTTTTGAGGCTTTGTACGACAAGAAGTGCCGATCTCCATTGTTTTGGGATGATTTGTCCGAGTCCCCTGATTTGGGACCGGATATTCTTCGAGATATGGCAGAGCAAGTTAAGATCATTCAGTTGATAATGAAGTCAACTCAAGATAGACATGCCAAGTATTCGAATGTCAGACGTAGACCTCTGAGTTTCGAGCAGGGAGACCGCATTTTCCTTAAGATTTCTCCTTTCAGAGGCACTGTCAGATTTGGTAAGAGAGGGAAGTTATCTCCGAGATTCATCGGGCCTTACGAGATTCTAGAGAAGTTCGGCGATCTTGCCTACAGACTTTCACTTCCTTCGTCTTTATCTGGTATTCATGACGTCTTTCACGTCTCTATGCTGCGAAAGTATCATCCAGATCCTTCTCATATTCTTTAGCCTGACAAAGCCGAGTTAGACGAGACTTTAAGCTACTTTGAGCGACCGATTAAGATCCTTGATCGGAAGGAGAAGCAACTCAGAACCAAGTCGATTCCGTTGGTGAAAGTGCAGTGGAGCCATCACGGAGTCGAGGAAGCGACTTGGGAGATAGAATCCGACATGAGACAAGGTTTTCCTGAGTTATTCGGATGACGTGAGTTCTTCTTACTGTCTTTAGTTATTTATTCTATCTTATGAGTTGTGATTCTTATTGATTTCGAGGACGAAATCTCTTTTTAGAGGGGGAGAATTGTAACGCCCTAATTTTTATCTTAAATGAGCTAATTTGAGTTAATCGGAGATTACAGAGTTCAAGAGACGACTTGATTTTGATCAGGGTCTATTTTGAAAATTTTGGAAATTTTAGGGACTAAAGTAAAAATTGGAGTTTAATATATTATCTTGTCTTGGTTGACTATTCTCGTTCACTCATCTCTTCCCCATTTCGTTCCTCCTCCATTGAAGCCGACCCTTTGAGTTTCCAAGCTTTGGGATTTCAGTCCGAGCTCGATCCGTCTGTTGGAATTTATTTCTGAAGGCAGATTAGCGATCACTGCAGCGAGAGCTTTGTTATATCGTAAGTTTTTCTACGATCAGATACATTCTATTTTTTGGATGTTGTTAGAATCGATTGAGTTTCGAGTATGTTGTTTTTGGCAGAGTTCTGATCGTTTATTCTCAGTCGGTTTTGAAATAGAGCGACGTTCTGAATTGTTATGATTTTTGGAAGCCTATTTTCGAAAATCTTTGTTTTGAGATTGGTTGGGTTTGAGCCTTTATTGTTTTTTTAGCATTGATATGAGTTGATATTGATATTTTACTGCTGTCTGCATTTTCGATTTGTTCAGTTTATAGCCGTTATGCCGCCAATTTGAGTTTTAGAGATTTTGAAACGTTTTGTGTTGTTGAACCTTGGCTTGTGAGTTGATCTTCTTTGCCTCCATACAGATTTGTTTGGAGTTTGTCGAGCCCTGGGTTAGCAGCATTCGATCGTCAAAGAGTTGGATGAAGAGCTGTAAAGAGTTTACCTTGAGACTTGTTGTTGTATAGGTTGTATAGTTTTTGATATAATCTCTTTTGTAGCGTATCCAGAGTTGGAGCTACTTGCATTGAAAGGTACAAGCAGTCATCGTTAGCGGGGTAGCATACTCGGGACAGTTGGTTCTCGAGTTTTCCTTAAAATCACATACTTGCATCAATACTTGTTCTAGCATATGGAACTTGTATTTTGTTGTTGATTGAGTTTTGTTATATGGCTTAATGCTTTATGTTTTCTTATGAATTCATATTGAGCCAAACCTTTTATTTTCAGCGGGCAGAACAACCCTTTTTATTAGACATTTTGGGGGCTATACTGTGAGTGGCCTGGGTGTAGAGGTTTACCTAGTTTCAGCATACTCCTTATAGTCGCACCAAAGTCTAGGGGAGTGGGATACGTGGCACCACCTCGATTGGGAGAGTCGGTGAGTTGTTACGTGATCTCATCCTCAGGATCCCAAAAGCAGATCAGCAATCCCTTGTTTATCAGAAATGATATCCCTATTTTAAAGACATGCATATCATTCGTTTTGATTCGATTATGTTGTCTTCAAAGCATGTTGTTGAGATATTACATGTATTACTTGTTATGTTGCTTTTATTGGGAATATCATTCTCACCGGAGTTATCCGACTGTTGCTTTGTTTTGTATGTGTACTTGTCAACAAGAGGGGCAGGATCAAGTCAGCGAAGACCTGGTTAGCATCAAAAGGGAGAGTTAGTAGTGGGACTCGGTTTAGAAGTCAAATCAGCATGTTTATCTAGTTTAAGATTGAAGCATGTTAAAACTCGAACTTGTTATGTATTGTAATTCGAATATGTTTTGTATTCGGATTGTAATCTAGAATCGAAGCATGTTTGGAACTTTTATCGATCTAGACTTCTTGTTGATTTTAGGCTTTATGAAAGCATGTTTTGATATTACGTGTATTCTCTACACCCTATTTGTGTATGTATTTGAATGCATGTCGTAAGCGAGCATGGAAGAATTTTTATTGGCCTTGTATTGTTTTTCTGCCCAGGATACCCGCGCGCGGGCAGCATTCCCAAGGGCTCTGGAAAGGTGGCCCGCGCGCGAGCGAGATTCCATCTCGAGCGGGCGCGAGCCTTCGGTTGGGGCTCGGGAAGTTTAGCCTGCGCGCGCGTGAGATGTTCATTGCGCGCGAGCGCGAGGCGTTTAAAAAAAATATTTATTATTAATTTATTTTAATCTTGGATCTTGTATGCTTAATTGTTGTTTAATCCGAGATTAGTTGTTTAGAACCGAGGTCTCACAAATCCAGTTTACTATGTCGCATGCATAAAATTAAATAAATATTATGATTATTATTTTTAAGTTTAATTTATTTGAATCCTTTATTTTATTTATGAGTTAATAAAATTTTAATTATTTATTTAAATGATTTTATAGTACTAACTATTTAATTAATGGTTTAATTATTTAGTTTATTTATTTAAATGATTTTAAATATCCCGCTTATTTATTTAAAATGACTTAAGTTTATTGGATAATTATTTAAATGATTTTAAATGTCTAGCTTATTTATTTAAGGGCTTTTGATTGTCTAATTTGTTTTAAAGATTTTTAATTCCGCTTGTGTTTTATTTAATTGATTTTTAAATGTTCCGCTATGTTATTTAAATTATTTTAATCGCACTTTTTATTATTTAAATGTCTATTATATCGTTGTAACATCAAAATGTTTAAGTATTGATTTAAAAGAATTCTTGAGTTTTGAGGAAATGTAGCGTCTAAAATTCTATAATTTGGATTGCTTGCCTAATTTCGTTTTAATATTCATAATTTTAATTTTTGAGATTTAATTTCTTTAAATTCCTTTAAAGTTTATGTTGCTTAAATATTTAAGCAAATTATTTTTGAGATTTTTGAGTTCAGTGCCTTTCGGTTCCGACATGAGGCGACGGTGGATCGCAGTGATAGTTATTAATTTCGCAAGATTTGATATTTTTGAGGGATTGAGGAAAATAGATTTTTTTCGGGTGTCTATCGCTTTTATTGCATTCTTGAGTTAATCATAAAATATTTTCAAAAGTTAGCATTTTCAAAACCGGATTAGTGAAATTCAATTAAATATTTCAATTCGTGAATTTTCAAACCTTGGGATTTTTAAAGGGCAAAGTTGAGTAGTGCTAATGTTGTAAAACCTTAAATAAAACTTTTATAATTTGTTTGAGTAGCACTTTCAAACCTTGCACACACTTAGTGTAACGACCCTAACATCTACTCTCTATATAAATAATAAAGAAAATACGGATTTTTAAAAATTTTTTGCCATGACTTGTTTGAAAGTAAACAAAACACCCTGTCACACGCAGCAATTCTAACATAAAAAAGTAATAGTGACAAAATAAATCCAAACTGCGATAATTATAAACTTCGAAAATAAAGGCAACCCCACACGGTTGCAATAATAGCGATAACAAACTTCAAATCATAAAAATTCAGGCACAGGGAAAACACATCCTGGCTAATACTGAAAGTACTCATAGTAAAATTCTTTATTTCAAAACAAGTCTTATGCGGAACTTAAAATAAAAAAAGCAACGGTCATAGGGCCTTGCACCGCCAGCGACCTCAACCTCGAGAATCCTGCCCCTCGGTCCCTAGGTACTCCTCCTCAACTGGAAAACAAACAAGCATAGTGAGTCTAATGACCCAGCAAGTATAAACAGTGTAATATCAAGGTTTAAAATAACTGCAGTAATACTCAAAATACTGTACATAATATACTTGAAACTTAAGCTGTAAGAATGCGCATGCTACAAGGGAATGAGACAACATGTAAATAATGAACACACGCCAACTCACGCTATGAAACTCTTGAACTTTCTTAACTTAACTGAAACTCATGCATGACTGATGACTGAATGCATTAAGACAAGTCAAACTTATACTGAAACTGAAATTGTAAACTTAGATCCTTGAATTGTGACCCTCTGTTTTGATCGATCAATGGCTGCAGTGCACTATGCCGGCAAGACGCCGAGATTTCTCCCGACGCGACTTACCCCTTTATCTGTCATTTGGTAGGGATCCCGAGATTTCTCCCGATCTCACACTACCCTTCTATTTTGGTAGGGATCCCGGGATGTCTCCCAATCTCGACTACCCGTCTATTTGGCAAGTGAGTGAGGCATCCCCCACCCATCAATACCCTGTCTCGTCACAATCAAATCACTTCGTTCAAAAAAAATATTTCTTTTTCCTTCTTCGACTCGGCTCAAAATACTTAGCATGCATGAATAAAAGCGACTTCTTTTGTAACATTTCGCTCGGCTCAAAGACGAGACTCAAGCACACATGTATGCAACTATGTGAAATGAAACTCAACACAAAAATTGTGGGTGTTAAGTGTGAGAGTGGCTGCTCCTAGGTGCTAATACCCAACCTTAACTCTATTTTTCGCAACCAAGGCATAAACCGAGTAAGCACACAAAAAAGCCCTTAACTCGATCTTACCTTAACCGAATTTGACCCCGCTCGAACCGACACTCTCCAAACACTATAAACTAACCATAGGTCTAGTTTGTAACCTCATTTGACAGCCCAAGAAATACAAGCACAAACCAACTCCGGACAGACCTTTTTCCTCATAAAATTCTGCACCGACACCTCAACTTCAAAGACCCTTAACCCATTGAAAACTTAACCGAAACGAGCCCATTTTATACCTACACGACCACCACATCGTAACCTTGACCTAGGACCAGCCCTAGACACGCCCAGACCTCGCTTGATGCCTCCCCTGCTCAAAAATCAGTAGCCCCTGCCCCAAGCACACATCACTCCACAACACTTCTACCTTGAGGAAACACCTCCAAGCCCCTTGTCCTTACTTATACCTCCTTCCAAACAACCAAACACACTTATTAACACCTCTTAGGACTTAACCCAACCACCTAGGCAGCCCTCACCACCTTTCAACACCATATTTCAAAAAAAAAAACTTGAACATACACCAAAATTCATCAAACTCATGGGAATTCAATCAAGCCCAATGCAAACTATCAAAATGCTTCAAACACACTTCAATATCTGCCCTAACCCATGAAAAGTTTCGAATTATAGAACATGTATCTTCTGAAATTTTTGAAAATGTCATTAAGCATTCAAAAAACCTCATGCCTCCTATCACAAATCACCATACAACACTTTAGACTCCATGCTCAATCAAATTTCGAAAATCACCAAACACCCTACTGAAAATTCCAGTAAAACCGAACCCTACATGTTGAAAATCATGTGCAATTTGAAATTTTGCAAAGAATATAGCTCAAGAACATAGTTAGCTAGCTTGAATGCCCAAGGAAATTCATATACTTGCCTTCACTCTTAACTACAAAGAAATCAAACCAAGGAAGGGGAAAGGGCTGGAAAACTTGACCAAACACGAGATACACCTCCCTTGGTGGTCCTCCGGCAATGGCAGCGGTGGTGGAAGGCGGCCGCGGCGGCTGGAACTTGCAAGAAAGGGAATGGCCGAAGGGGAGGCAAGAAATGAGAGAGTGGGGCGGCTACTAAGGGTTTGAGTGGCTAGGGTTTGCAAAATAAATTGATTTAAGTGTGTTTTAAAAGTTTGAGTGTGTAGTGTGTACATGTGTGTAAGCATATGTGTAAGTATTTAAAAGTAGGTGTGAGTGTTGTTTTAAAAGTACAACTTTAAAGTACTACAACTTTTGCCTACTAATTTACACTTATAAAATTCCTAAGTTTTAAAAACCCCAAATTAAAAATATTAAATTAGGTTTTACTAATCCGGGTTTATGAAAATTCTAACTTTTAAAAAAGTTAAAATATAAGCCCAATATTGCAATAATAAGAAAATGATTTCTGATACCCGAAAACTTCTAACTTTCAAACTCTCCTCTAATTTCCTCCTACCTCCCTACTAAATTTTAAAATAACAATCTTGGAATTTACCGTCGAAATCCACCATTGCCAAACACCGGAACCGGAAGTCACTGTCTCAAAAATTTCAATAATAAATAACTTAAAATATTTGAGCACTTAAACTTTAAAGGAAACTTAAGCAATTAATTTCAAGCAATTAAAATCATAATTATTAAAAAAGAGAAGTTAGGCATGTAATTTAAATTATGAAATCCTAGGTGCTATAATTCCTCCCTCCCTAATATGGAATTTCGTCCTCGAAATTAGAACTTACCAAAGAGCTCTGGATAGCGAGTCCTAATATATGCCTCTGTTTCCCAAGTGGCCTCTTCATCTGAATGATTCAACCACTTAACCTTGACCATCGGGATAGTCTTGTTACGGAGTCTCCTCTCCTGCCTCTACATAATCCGGTCAGGTCTCTCTTCATCAGTCATATGAGGTGATAACTGAAGAGGCTCAAGGTTGAGCACATGAGAATGATTCTAGATGTACTTCCTTAGCATGGATACGTGGAAGACGTTGTGTACTCCAGCAAGATTAGGCGGCAAAGCCACCCTATAGACTAACGTACGCACTTTGTCAAGAATCTCAAAAGGTCCAATGAACCTCAGAGCCAGTTTCCCATTCTTCCGAATCTCATCACGCCTTTCAAAGGAGCTACTCGGATAAAAACATGATCACCTACTGAGAACTCCAAGTCTCTCCTCCTATGATGGGCGTAACTCTTCTGCCTGCTCTGTGCAGTCCTCATCCTATCACGGATCTTGGCTACAACTTCAGCAGTCTGCTGAACAATCTCGGGTCCCAACTCTGATCTCTCACCGATCTCGGTCCATAATACCGGTGATCTACAAGGTCTCCCATAGAGTTCCTCGTAAGGCGCCATACCAATGGTGGCCCGATAGCTGTTGTTATAAGCAAATTCAACCAATGGTAACCTCGACTCCCAACTATCATGAAAGTAAATAACACAGGCTCTCAGAAGGTCCTCAAGAATCTGAATCACCCTCTCGAACTGTCCATCCATCTGGGGGTGGAAGGCAGTGCTAAACGAAAGCGTCGTCCCCAAAGCTGAGTGAAGACTCTTCCAAAAAGACGAAGTAAACCGCGGATCTCTATCAGACACTATGGAAACAGGGATACCATGTAGTCTGACTATCTCCCGGATATACAACTCCGCATACTGAGTCATGGAGAAATTCGTCCTCACTGGCAAAAAGTGCGCCGACTTAGTGAGACGACCGATAATAACCCAAATAGCATTCGAACCTCTCGCTGTCCTCGGCAGACCAACAACGAAATCCATGGTAATATTCTCCCATTTCCACTCAGGAATAGGGAGTGGCTTAAGCAATCCTGCAGGTCTCTGATGTTCTGCTTTGACCTGCTGGCATGTCAGACACTTTAACACAAATCAGGCGATACCACGCTTCATTCCCGGCCACCAATACAACTGCTGAAGGTCACGATACATCTTTGTAATGCCTGGGTGGATAGAGTACGGTGATGTATGCACCTCTGCCATGATATTAACTCGCAGAGAATCACCTGTGGGCACCCAAAGTCTATCTCTGAACCTCACAATCCCATCTACCACTGATGTATGCACCTCAATGCATCTGCGACTACATTAGCTTTACCCGGGTGGTAGCTAATATCGCAGTCATAATCTTTCACCAACTCTAACCATTTCCGCTATCTCATATTCAACTCCTTCTGGGTGAAGAATTATTTGAGGCTTTTATGATCGGTGAATATCTTACACTTCTCTCCGTAGAGATAGTGCCTCCAAATCTTGAGAGCGAACACCACTGCTGCTAACTCCAAATCATGAGTAGGGTAGTTCTTCTCATGCTCCTTCAACTGACTAGAATCATAAGCGATAACCCTATCTCGCTGCATAAGCACTGCCCCAAGTCCCAACTTGGAAGCATCAGTGTAAACCACAAAATCTCCCTCTCCAGATGGCATAGCTAACACTGGTGATGTCTTAAGAGCTTCCTTAAACACATCAAAGCTCTCTTGACACTCTGGCTTCCAAATAAACTTGGCATTCTTCTTGGTGAATGTTATCAAGGGCACCGCAATTGATTAAAAACCCTTGATAAACTTCCTATAGTATCCGGACAATCCGAGAAAACTGCGAATCTCAGATGCGCTTCTTGGCACAGACCACTACTTTGCTGCTTGAACCTTGGAGGGATCTACTTCCACTCCATTCTTGGAAATAATATGACACAAGAATGGTACCCTTTCTAACCAAAATTCGCACTTGTCGAACTTAGCATACAACTTCCTCTCTCGGAGTACTCCTAGAATTGTCCTCAAATGCTGAGTATGTTCCTCTCTATCCTTTGAGTAAATGAGGATATTGACCGGCTAAATCGGTTTGATAAAAATCTACTGGCAAGCGCACCAGGTCAAGTAATAGTAAAGTGGACTGAGAGTCCAAGTATCGATCCCACATGGACTGTTGTCAATTCTCAAGATTTAATTATTTTACTTAATCTAGACAAAATAATAGAAAATATTTTGAATTAAATAAAATAAGAATATAAAATAAAAACTTCTTAAGAAATACGAATAAAAATAACTTAAGATAAAAATAATTAAAATAAAGATAACCAAGACACACGTAGGTACCGAACAAATCACGTAACATGTAGTCGATTCAGAACTCAGATTTAATCTTAATTCACGGGAATTCTCCTAATTTGTTCAAAGGTCTATTTCTAGAACAATCAAAACAATGCAAATATTGATGAACTAATCTTTCGTAATTCTAATCAAATTTGAATGCATTAAATAATTGTGAAAATTCAGTTTACACCTAAACCGCACACTGAAACCGAATTCTATTTCTAGTCGGTTTTACAATATGTTAATTATCAGAGTGATCAAAATCAAAACCTCCTCTGTCGATTTGGAATTGATTAACATGCAAGTAAACAGTTGATCAGACTATTCACAAGACAACTATAAATCTGACAATCAATAAAATAAAATCAACTCTAAAAAATCCCAAACAAACATCCAAGTTTTCTACATAAATTTGTTCGGCTCAATCACGCCGTCTTGGTTGAAAATAAACTACTCAATAATTAAAAATAATAATTCAAAAATAAAAATAAAAATAAGAAAATAAAGAAGAAATCTTCTCTCCCAAGCCTTGTAGCCGCCTCCTCTGTGTTGTGCGTGTTCTGGAACTTCGAAACCCCCAAAAATATGTTATATCTTGTATATATATGGTCCGGAACGCTTACCAGTTAATTTCCTCTCAAAATAAGGATTTTTCGGAACACATATGACCCCCGAACATGCGCGCGCGCGCGGCATAGGCCTTGCACGCGTGCAGCACATAAAAACAGAGGCTTGTACGTCAGACTCGCGCGCGCGCGAGCTTGATTCTCGCGCGCGCGCAGTACAAAAAATCTGCGCCGAGCGACAATTTTCAAAAATTCATATCTCGAGATCTAGCCGTCGGATTGAGCTGAAATTTGGACAGCAGCTTCAAAATATCTTTAAATTTAATCTGAATGGTGGAAATTGGATTTCAATGTCTCTAAAATTAAATATGATTTTTCGATCAAGGCTGCTTCGTAATTCACTCTTCAAAAATCCATTTTCCTACAAAATTAACCCAAGGAGTGAAATACACACACATGCACTAAAACACATAAAAACACATAAAAATAATATGAATGCACACGAAATAGACATAAAAATAACATGAAATAATGCATAAAAAATGCACTTATCAGATATCGTCAATAAAGACAATGAAAAACTGTTCCAAGTACGGCTGGAACACGCGGTTCATAAGATCCATGAAGACCGCGGGTGCGCTCGTCATTCCGAACGGCATCACAAGGAACTCGTAGTGGCCATAACGAGTCCTAAACGCTGTCTTGAACACATCAGACTCCTTCACCTTCAACTGGTGATAACCGAAACAAAGATCAATCTTCGAAAATACAGAAGCTCCTTGTAACTGATCAAATAGATCCTCAATTCTAGGAAGTGGGTACTTGTTCTTCACTGTTACACCATTCAATCCTCGATAGTCTACGCACAATCTTAGACTTCCGTCATTCTTTTTCACAAAGAGGACTGGTGCACCCCATGGAGAGAAGTTAGGGCGTATGAACCCTTTATCAAGTAGCTCTTGAATCTTCTCTTTCAGTTCATTCATTTTTGTGGGAGCTAGTCTGTATGGTGCCTTAGAGATTGACACAGTACCCGGTATCAAGTCGATAGAGAACTCGGCTTCTCTATCAGGTGGGATACCTGCAACATCGCCCGGAAACACATCCTCAAAATCCCTGACCACCTCCACATCTAAAACATCCGGACGAGCTGGCAACTCTGTCAAAGCTATACTGGCTAAGAATGCCTCACATCCATCATGCACCAACTGCTTAGCTTGCATGAGAGATATAATATGAGTCCTCTTCGAACTCCTAGTAGCCTCGAACCAGAATGGTTCCTTTCCCTCCGGTCTGACCATCGCTGATCGCTGCTGAAAATCAATAACCACAGCGTTCTTCATCATCCAGTCCATCCCAAGTATCAAGTCGAACTCAAGCATGGGCAACACTATCAGATCGGCACTCACTGGTTGCCCTTGCAGCAAGAGCTCAAGATTCTTCACCATATTCCTCGTGGACAGTTCTTCCCCTGATGGGATGGTCACTAAGAATCCACCAAACAGCTCTTCACACTCAATACTCCGCTTACGGGTAAATGCCTCCGAAGTAAATGAATGTGTAGCTCTCGAGTCTAACAAAGCTCTAGTGGCTACACCAGCTACTACAATCCTACCTGCATTAACGGTGAATACATCCACAGAAAAGATTGAAGTTAAATAACACAAGTTCTACTTAGACTCATTCTAAGTCACCAAATCCCAAATAAGATACTACGCATGCTAATACAGTCAAGTTCTCCAAACATGCACATGCTATAAATTATTGACCCCGAACAAGAAAACTTAAAATCACATGCAGTAGTGAATCATTTAACTGCTCTAAACCCAAAACTTAAGATGTTACCTGTGATGAGTATGGTGTCTGGGTCGGCCTCCTTGGCCTGCATCACGAACACTCGACCTTGCACGGGCCTCCTCAACTCCGGGCAGACTTTAGCTACATGAACCGGCTTCTTGCATTTGAAACACACTCCTGCCTCCTTCAAGCACTTCCCAAAGTGTGGACGGTGGCATGTCTGGCAAATAGGCTTATCCTCAGTCCTAGGAGGAGCGGGTCTCTAGGCCTAATAGTGCCCCTGGGGCCTCTGCTGCCTCTGCTATCCCTGATATGGCTTCTTGCCATGCTGCTGCTAGTGACCCTGATGAGTGAAGGCCCTCTTGCTATGAACCTCGGCACTGATATCCTTCAAGGACTGCTCGGACCTCATAGCTTTCTTGACGGCAGCTGCATAATCCACTGGCTCAGCCATCATCACATCCCTACAAATGGTAGGACTCAGACACGCAACAAAGTGCTGCAACTTTTCCGCCTCATCATTACCTATCAATGGCACAAAATGGCAGCCCCTCTCAAATTTCCGAACAAATTCGGATACAGTCAGATCTCCCTGCCGGAGACTCATGAACTCTTTCTTCAACTGCGCCCTCACCTCAGCTGTATAGTACTTCTCATAGAAGAGAGTCTTGAATGCTTTCCAAGTCAGTGTGGTAGCATCAACAGTCTTCTCCACACCCTCAAACCACAAGGAGGCATCATCCTTGAGAAGGAAAGTCATGTAGCAAACTCGGTCCGCATCTCCCAACTCCATGTAACGGAAAATCGCCTCTAGCGAGCGAATCCAGCCCTCTGCTACCATTGGATCCGTAGTACCAAAGAAGTCCTTAGGATCCATCTTCCTGAACTGCTCATAGATCGCACTAGGTCTAGCCCTCGAGGCCTCGGCATGCTGCTCTAAGATATGAGCCAGGATAGCTAGCACCTGAGCCCCAACATCAAGTGGTGGAGGGGGCGGAGGATGAGGCGGTGGAGGTGCATGGGGATCACGTCAAGGTGCCATTTGTGTGCAAGTTCAAATTCCAAAAATTTAAATTTCATGCCTTAAGAAAAAGATTTTATCTAAACTTAAACATGCTCAAATAATTTAGGAAACTAATGCTACTAATCTGAACAAATAGAAATATGTGAAACATAAATCTTATAGACTTTGAGGCGAGATCCCTTGAGTTTTGGCAACCAGAAGTAGGCACAGCCCAAATCAAGATCATGCTCTAATACCAACTGTAACGACCCTAACCTCTACTCTCTATATAAATAATAAATCAAATACAGATTTTTAAAAAAAATTTGTCATGGCTTGTTTGAAAGTAAACAAACCACCCTGTCACATGCAGGCCGCAGCAATTCTAACATAAAGAAGTAAAAGTGACAAAAGAAATCAAAACTGCGATAATCATAAACTTCGAAAATAAAGGCAACCCCACACGATTGAAATAATAGCGATAACAAACTTCAAATCATAAAAATTCAAGCACAGGGAAAGCACATCCTGGCTAATACTGAAAGTACTCATAGTAAAATACTTTATTTCAAAACAAGTCTTATGCGGAACTTAAAATAAAAACAGCAATGATCATAGGGCCTTGCACCGCTAGCGACCTCAACCTCGAGGATCCTGCCCCTCAGTCCCTAGGTACTCCTCCTCACCTGGCAAAAAAACAAGCATAGTGAGTCTAATGACCCAGCAAGTATAAATAATGTAATATCAAGGGTTTAAAATAACTGCAGTAATACTCAAAATATTGTACATAATATAGTTGAAACTTAAGTTGTAAGAATGCGCATGCTACAAGGGAATGAGACAACATGTAAACAATGAACACACGCCAACTCACGCAATGAAACTCTTGAACTTTCTTAACTTAACTGAAACTCATGCATGACTGATGACTTAATGCATTAAGACGAGTCAAACTGATACTGAAACTGAAACTGTAAACTTAGATCCTTGAATTGTGACCATTTGTTTTGATCGATCAATGGCTGTAGTGCACTATGCCGGCAAGACACCAAGATTTCTCCCGACGTGACTTACCCCTTTATCTGTCATTTGGTAGGGATCCCGAGATTTCTTCCGATCTCACACTACCCGTCTATTTTGGTAGGGATCCCGGGATGTCTCCCGATCTCGATCTACCCGTCTATTTGGCAAGTGAGTGAGGCATCCCCCACCCATAAATACCCTGTCTCGTCACAATCAAATCACTTCGTTCAAAAAAAATATTTTCTTTTTCCTTCTTTGACTCGGCTCAAAATACTTAGCATGCATGAATAAAAGCGACTTCCTTTGTAACATTTCGCTCGGCTCAAAGACGAGACTCAAGCACACATGTATGCAACCATGGGAAATGAAACTCAACACAAAAATTGTGGGTGTTAAGTGTGAGAGTGGCTGCCCCTTGGTGCTAATACCCAACCTTAACTCTATTTTTCGCAACCAAGGCATAACCCGAGTAAGCACACTAAAAAGCCCATAACTCGATCTTAACTTAACCGAATTCGACCCCGCTCAAACCGACACTCTCCAAACACTACAAACTAACCATAGGTCTAGTTTGTAATCTCATTTGACAGCCCAAGCAATACAAGCACAAAACAACTCCGGACAGCCCCTTTTTCCTCCTAAAATTCTGCACCGACACCTCAACTTCAAAGACCCTTAACCCATTGAAAACTTAACCAAAACGAGCCCATTTTATACCGACACGACCACCACATCATAACCTTGACCTAGAACCAGCCTTAGACACGCCCAGACCTCGCTTGATGCCTCCCCTGCTCCAAAATCAGTAGCCCCTGCCCCAAGCACACATCACTCCACAACACTTCTACCTTGAGGAAACACCTCCAAGCTCCTTATCCTTACTTATACCTCCTTCAAAACCACCAAACAAACTTATTAACACCTCTTAGGACTTACCCCAACAACCTTAGCAGCCCTCACCACCTTTCAACACCACATTTCAAAAAAAACAACAACTTGAACATACACCAAAATGCATCAAACTCATGGGAATTCAATCAAGCCCAATGCAAACTATCAAAATGCTTCAAACACACTTCAATATCTGCCCTAACCCATGAAAAGTTTCGAATTATAGGGCATGTATCTTCTGAAATTTTCGAAAATGTCATTAAGCATACAAAACACCTCATGCCTCCTATCACAAATCACCATACACCACTTTAGACTCCATGCTCAATCAAATTTCGAAAATCACCAAACACCCTACTGAAAATTCCAGTAAAACCGAACCCTACATGTTGAAAATCATGTGCAATTCGAAATTTTGAAAAGAATGTAGCTCAAGAACATAGTTAGCTAGCTTGAATGCCCAAGGAAATGCATATACTTGCCTTCACTCTTAACTACAAAGAAATCAAACCAAGGAAGGGGAAAGGGCTGGAACACTTGACCAAACAGGAGCTACACCTCCCTTGGTGGTCCTCCGGCAACGGCAGCGGTGGTGGGCGGCAGCGGCGGCGGCTGGAACTTGCAAGAAAGGGAACGACCAAAGGGGAGGGGAGAAATGAGAGAGTGGGGCGGCTACTAAGGGTTTGAGTGGCTAGGGTTTGCAAAATAAATTGATTTAAGTGTGTTTTAAAAGTTTGAGTGTGTATTGTGTACATGTGTGTAAGCATAGGTGTAAGTATTTAAAAGTAGGTGTGAGTGTTGCTTTAAAAGTACAACTTTAAAGTACTACAACTTTTGCCTACTAATTTACACTTATAAAATTCCTAAGTTTTAAAAACCCCAAATTAAAAATATTAAATTGGGTTTTACTAATTCGGGTTTATGAAAATTCTAACTTTTGAAAAAGTTAAAGAATAATCCCGATATTGCAATAATAAAAAAATGATTTCTGATACCCGAAAACTTCTAACTTTCAAACTCTCCTTTAATTTCCTCCTACCTCCCTACTAAATTTTAAAATATCAATCTTGGAATTTACCGCCGAAATCCACCATCGCCAAACACCGGAACCGGAAGCCAATGTCTCAAAAATTTCAATAATAAATAACTTAAAATTTTGAGCACTTAAACTTTAAAGGAAACTTAAGAAATTAATTCCAAGCAATTAAAATCATAATTATTAAAAAAATATAATTTAGGCATGAAATTTAAATTATGAAATCCTAGCTGCTACACTTAGACTTAAAAATTCATTTCAAATGCATTTCAAACTTCATTTCATTTCACACACAAAAAAAGAAGAGAGATCCCAACCCTATCCCCAAACCCAAGCCTCCATTCTCTCCCTTCTCCTTGCAAGAAACCGATTGGCCCCTTCTCCTTCAAGCTTGCCACCGCCGCCGCCGTCCACCACCGCCTCTGACCGGAGCTCAACCTAGTAAGGTGTAGCAGCTATGTTCTTAAAAAATCCCAGCTCAATCCATCTCTTTTTCTTGTTTTTTGAAGGTGCAAGACAAGTATATGTCATTTCTTTGGCCACCAAGAAAATCTATTACGATTTATTCCATGTTCTTACACTTATTTCGAATTTTACACATTATTTGAGCTGGGGTTTCATTTTTTATTGGAAAATCAGTAGCTATGCTTGTTTATTTTTGAATTCCCTTGTACATTATTGTTATAATGAGATATGTGTTGGTTTGGAGTTGATATTTGGGGTGTTTTTGCATAATTTTGAAAATTTTAGAATATGTTTGCTATGGTCCCTGTTTATTTTCAAATTCTTGATGATGTTTTGGAGCTAACTTGGGTTGTTTGAGCTCGTTTTCGAGCTTTGGATTGATTGACGTTGAAAGGGGCTGCCTAGGCTGGTACTCGGTGTTTGGAGGGTGCATTGGGTGAGGTTGAGATGGTTAAAGGGCTGGAGGCGAAGGGGTAGTAGGCTGAAGTTTGTGTTTATGCATATGAAGTAATCCGGTTGAGATAAATCGGCCTAGAATGGGACCTGAGCTAGGTCCGGGTGCGAGGGCTTGGCTCAAGGTTTCATCAAGGACTAAGGGGTGGTAATGAAGTTGGTATATAGGCTGGAATGGTCTAGGTTTAGGGCAAGAGGATCATAGAGTTGAAGTTGGAGGCATGGGTTGAGTGTGCCAGATGGTGACTTTTGTTGGGGGTTGCTAGTGTTTTGTTCAGGGGGCTGGCTCGGGAGGTCTGGTCGGGGTGTGACCTGGTCCTATGTCAATTTTTAGATGTTGTGGTCGTGTCGGTTCAAATTGGAAGCGATTTGGGTTAGTTATAATCGAGTTAGGGGCGTGACATGTCGAGGTGGTTAGTGCAGATTTTAGGGGCTGCCCGGAAATCCATTTTGTACGGACTGCGGTTGTATTTGGAGGCTATAACCTGGTCCTTGGATTAGTTTAGGATGCATAGAGTGTGTCAGTTCAAACAAAAGTCGATTTTGTTAAGGAATGGTCAAGTTATGGATTTTACAGTTTGAACACTCGATGTGAGACTTGGGTAATTAGATTAGCTTAGGGGAAGCCACCTACCATCATGATTTCCTTGATTTAAAATCATGTTTTCATCCTTGGAATTGGTGTTTTCAATGGCGTTGTTTCATCATTTGAGTCGAGTAAAGTTTTACATAAGTTGGGTGCGTGTTCTTTGTATTTTCAAGTCAAGTGAAAGTTTATGTTGATGTTGAGTTAAGTAAAAGTTTGCAGTTGAAAAAAAATAAAATTTTGAATGAGGAGAGTTGATTGTGACATGATGTGCAATGTTGGGCCAGAGGATGCCTTGGCTCAATTGCCATTTCAGACGTGTAGTATGAAGTCGGGAGACATATTGACTCCCCTACCAAATCAGATGTGTAGTGTGGGGTCGGGAGACATCTTGGCTCCCCTACCAAATCAGAGTAAAGGGGCAATGTGGCGTCGGGAGAGATTTCGGCGTCCTTGCCAGCATAGTATTGTAGCCATTGATTGATCAAATCAGAGGGTCACAATAATCGAGGATTTGAATTCACAGAGAAAAGTTCAAATTTTAAAGTTAAAGTTTATGAAAGTTATAGAGGAAATTTCAAAGTTAAAGTTTATGAAAGTTTTTGTTTAAAAGCGTGAGTTAAAGTTAAAGATTTAAGCGTGAGTTTTGTTGTAGTGCGTGAGTTCATTGCATACAACCTTCTTTATTGTTCCAAGTCTCATATCTTTTTATCTTTAAAACTTTTCGGGGTAAGTTTCAAGGTATTATAAGTACTAGTATTTTAAGTATCGTGCATGTATTTTGAATCCCTCACTACTTCATGGTTTATTTTTGCTGGGTCTTTAGACTCACTATCTTTGCTTGGTGCAGGTTAGACTTTCGTTGAGATCGAGGGGCATGACTTTTGAGTGGAAAGCGATGCGGGCTTGGCACAACCCTCCGACCTATGCTAGTCTTCCGCAGATGTTATTGAATCGTACTTTAAATGTTTGATGTCTTTCATTTGTATATTGGTTAGATGTAAATGTAAGAACTTCTAGATTTGTTTTGTTGGCATGTACTTATCAAATTGTTAAATTTTGGATGTTTTTGACATCAAACATCTTCCTTTAGGTTCTTGATCATTTCTCGGTCTAATTTATATGTGTTGTTGGTTGCATCTTTAGTGTGTTGTCTGAGACAGGTGGATTTTAACAGTTACAGAAAGGTCATGTCAAAATTTTTTAAAAATTCGCATTTTATATTTATTTTTATTTAAAGTTCGTTTCAAAATAAATGTCATGCGATAACCTCCTCATTCTCCTTCTGAACCCGATCTTAGCTCAACTAAAAAACTTTTCAGGAATACGTGGCCTCTAGTTGGTGCTCTCAACCGACTTTCTAGATGGCCTCCGCAGAATCGATGCTTGAGAACCTGAGCTAGATGCTGTTACTCCAACCGTCTACAGGAAATCCTATTTCATGTGACCCATCTGGCCACACTTCTCGCACCGACCTCTCTTCTTCCTAAAGTGTAACGCACCTCCACCAGAACCCGAACCTGAAGAAGAAGACACACCAGTCTTATTGAAAGATTGGGTTTTATGTCCCAAAGAGTTAACTGGTAGGAAGGATGAGAAGTTCCCCTTACGCTTGATATTGTTCAATGTCTGTAGATTGCGGTTAACCAACACTTCATATGTCGTTGGATCGTCACAAATAGCCACTCGGTCATGAATCTCTAGATTAAGGCCTTACAGAAAATGATCATACTTGGCCTCGAAGCTAGTAGCTATGTACGGGCAATATGGTAACAGCTCAAAGAACTTCTGCTGGTACATGTCTATCAACATGTTTCCCTGCCTCAAATTCATCAGTTCGTTCGTATTCTCCTGACAGAGTGCTGGAGGGAAATACAGCTTCCTGATTGCTTCACGGAACTCGACCCAAGTAACTTATCCTCGCTCGAATATCAAGGGCGCAGAAGTGGACTTCCACCACTTGCAGGTACTCTCTTCTAGAAGGAAGTCAACGGCCTGCATCTTCTGCTCATCGGTATAGTGATAAACATGGAAGAAATTATACATCCTCTCTAACCAGTTCTCCGCAACCTCCAGAGTCTCACCGCCCTCCAGTTTAGGAGCCATCTGCACAAACCTACATAAGTCAAAGTGGTGTATGTCATCCATATGGTGATGGTTTCTCCGAGGATGATTCCTCTCCCCATCGTCTCCCTAGCATCCACTGAGACTCCCATGGCTCTCATCTCCACGTCCTGCCATCTATAAAGGCAACAGAAATTAGCCTCAAGACTGATTTTCTGGATCCCAAATCTCAATTCATGCTCTAATACCAATAAATGTAGTGACCCATCCCGAAATCACTAACTAAGCAAGGCTTAATGCAAGCAAAATAACTTAAAGCACAATAATCAAATAAACCAGCGAAACTTAAATAATTCAACTAAAACTACAGACAAGAATAAAACCGACACAAAAACAAATGTCGATAAATATAAAACCCCATCGAAAAGCATTACTAAATTCCACTAATTGATACCTAGTACAATACAATCCACTCTGCTGCATCTCAACGACCGCTACATCTCGGTCCATCCAACCTAAGTCCTACCCCATAGAATGTGGTGTTAAGAACCAAAACCGAGGATGTGAGCTAACAATGCTCAATACAAAAGTATAAGTATACAAATGCTATGAATGCTAATGCAAATGAAAGGGTACCAGAAATCTATTACCGAAGGAACTCTTGCTCAAACAAATGACGACATGGTATGTGGCAAGCTAGGTCGTCGCATCAGGAGGCACTCCCATACCATAAGAAATACGTGGAAATAACCGAATCCAAATCCATGGAATCCATCCACAAAACCTCGGGGCTGAGCAACCCTCTACTGGTAATATCAAGGTGTAGGCTCAAAGTGATAATGCATGTAGAATAATAATCGTGACATAATAAATGCACATAAACCATGCAAACATAAAACATGCATACTCAACCAGGGTATCTCGGATAGTACGTCCGTACCTCAAAATAAGAATACTAGCGATACTGGATCTCTAGTCCAAGACTAAAAGCAGATCATCACAGTATCACTAAATGTCTACTAAAAGCCTTAACTAGACTAATAGCTACTCGCTGAAGCTAATCAGAGTATAGAAATATACCTCCATCCATAGTCATCTCTTTGATGACGATTGCCCTAAACTCAAGGCACAACACTGCTAATATCCCGATAGCGCTTTGTCACCTCCTGGCCCTCGAATATGATGCCCAGAAACCCTTAAACTTACTAGAAATGAGAGAGAAAGCTTGAGAAATATGTGTGAAAATGGCTGCCTCAAGCCCCTATTTATATACCACGATCGGAACGTCCGATCTCTCATTCGGAGCTTCCAAAAGCACTTCGGAACTTCTGATTGTCCTTCTGAACTCCCTCTACCGAACGTGTGTCTCTAATTGGACAACACACTGCTGCCGACACAATTTGATATTTCGAACTCTCTCAAGTCCAATCACCAAACCAAAACACATACCCTTTTTGACTGCCACGAGATCGGATCTTCCGATCTATAGTTCGGAGCTTCCGAACTGCTTGGTACTTTCTATTTACAACACTGGATTCCGAACCATATCGGTGCTTTTGAATAGTTCTTCGGAGCTTTCGAACTGTCCCAACATATGAAACCCTCATAACTATTTTTGATCGTTTTGAATCCAATTTTCAACTCCTTAAACCCAATTGAGAACCACCTAATCATGTTTAGGAAGTAGATTATCTTGATTAGAAATCGAGCTACTACACAAATGATTCAAAAGATTATCCAGAAGAATATGTTCTTAACATTGGGTATGGTACTTTACAAGATGGATACTTACAATCCAAAGACTAATACAAGATACAAGAACCTAGTCCATTGTAGTATCCCGACTCCTAATTAAGCAAATCTATTGCTTAAACATTATTAAAGGATACTAAATTGAGCTTAAGGAGGTGAAAATTGGATTCAGAATGATCAAAAACGGTTCTAAGAATTCGAATATTCAAGACAGTTTGGAAGTTCCGAATGTGTTCGGAAGCTAGCATTGTTGATTAGAAGATCCGAGTCGTTCGAAAGTTCCAAAGAGGAGTTCGGAAGTACCTAACTGGTTTGGAAGCCAAGGTTGGTGTTCGAAAGCTACGAGCAGTTCAGAAGCTCCGAAAGTGAGATAGGTAGTTCCAATCGTGTGACAGTAAGACATGGCATGGGCTTTGATTGGGCGATTGGACTAGAGGGAGTTCGGAAGCTCCAAACTAGGATCGGTAGTTCCGAACTACTATCGATAGCCGAGTGGTCAAATCGGAGACACGTGGTTGGTGGAGATCGATTGGAAGCACGATCGAAAGCTCCAAAGTTGGATCAAAAGTTTCGATAATGGGTTTGGTAGTTCCGATCGTGGTCTATAAATAGAGAGACAAGAGATCATTTCAGATGAACTAATTACCTTCCTCTCTCTAGTTTCTTGGTGCTTTTAGTGAGTTTTTGGGCATTTATATGTGTCTTTTCAAAGATCCAGAAGCGATGGAGCGTTGCCCAAGTTTTGGAGCTATCACCATCAGTGGGTTAACGACGGCGTCATGTATATCGCTAGAATCTGATTAGCTTCAGTGAGTAGTTGTTAGTTTAGTTAAGACTTTTAGTGTACAATTAGTGATACGATCTAGAGAACCAATATCCTTAGGTTTCTTATTCTGAGATACGGACGTACTATCCGTGATACCCTGATTGAGTATGCATGTTTTATGATTGTATGTTTTATGTGGCATTATTTTATGTGCATTGATTGTTACGCCTTAAATGCATATAAATCTCGTGTTTTAAAATTAATGTTTTTAATGCATTAACATGTCCCATTTATTTTTTGTTTTGATGACCACAAAAATAGGTTAAATATTCTAACGATTTCAATTGAGAAACTTGCAGGAACTAAAATTAATCTGAAGATATATATTTCAAATATTTGGATATATTTTTCAAGATAAAAGAAGAATTTTGGAGTTGCCTTTCTACAACACAACGGAAGCTCCGTTGTGGTAACGGAAGCTCCACTGGACTGAACAACGGAAGCAGACCGGAAGCATGCACAATGGAAGCTACGATGAGGGAATGGAAGCTCCGATAGACACCAGAAATCAAGGGATGTGCCCGAGATCTGTTGGCCAAAAAAATTTAATGAAGCAGCACAACGGAAGCTCTGATGCAGTACCGGAAGTTCCGATCTCATCTGGCGCCAAGATTTTTGAATTTGAATTTGCTGAAGAAAGGAAGCTCTGATGCACCACCAGAAGCTCCGATAGCAACCAAATTGAAACTATAAATAGAGGCATTCCGAGACCATTTGTAGTATCCCATTACATTCGAGTCTCTCATCCTCTCAAAGAAATATTCAAAGCAATTCTTCAAGCATTCAAGCCTATTTTCGAGTCCCACAATCTATATCGAGTTGTAATAATTGCTTGAAAAATTGTTGTTGTAAACACTAGAGTGTGAAGCCGAGTTTGTTGTGCGATTATTGAGGCTATCCTTGGAGCCCTTAAGGCCAAGTGTATCGAGTTGTATCGACGGTGATCGTGTTGAGTTGTACGGATATCCTTGAAGCCATCAGGCCAAGACGTTCGAAGTGCTAGTGGATCCTTGGTTAATTGATCTTAACCAATAAGGAAAGACGTAGACAATTTATCGTCGAACTTCCATAAATATCTCTTTTCCCTTTTACTGCTTTATTTACTTTACGCATTTATTTAACGCATTTATATTTGATTACTTTAAGTCTTCCTGTTGTGAAAATTCCTCGCAAGCGTACGAGTGTCAAGTTTTATTATAGTGAATAATTCAGATATCGATCCCACAGGGATTAAAATGAAAATATTTAGTACTTGTAATTAGAATAGTCTAAACTTTATCTAGAAAATCAAACTTTGAGAATTTTGCAATAAAATAAATAATCAGATGATTTTAGATAGCACGCACACAACTTTCAGGAATAATCAATCAGAGAAAAATGGTCTAGAGGTATAAATTTCACCTGGTTTCAACAACAGTCAATCCTAAATGATTAATCTTCATGAATTCCAATCAATTAATAGCCAAGAACACTTACGTATATTATTTCCCTCTCCCGAGCAAAAAATAATGTTTATCAACTACAATTAAATTCCAATATCCCTATTAAGAATTTATCACAGTGATCTATCACAAAACAATGTTCTTTTTAAAAGCTCTGTTAAAATCATACACTCTCCCGAGCTGTATAAATAATTAACAGTGTAGTTCTAATGTCCTATTAAAAATCCCCTCTCCCGAGCAATGAATTCAAATAAATATTACAAATCAATTATTGATCAGATAATTGAAAAGACAATCAATTCTAGAAAAAACAATTAATTTAGAAGAAATTCAATTCAATAAAATCAAACATTCATGAAAGCGTCTACACCAGGTTCCATCCGACCTCTAGACTATAAAAAATTAGTTCATAATAAAATTCTGAATAAAATAATAATTCATAATTTCAAGCATATTCAGAATTAAATAAATAAAAGATAAAAGAAACAAATCCGTCGTCGATGCCGTGTCCGGTCGATCGAACTCCGTATTTGTTTTTTCAAATTAAGCTCCAGAAATCTCCAAAAGTTCACGATCAATCTCTGATATCCTCCGTTAATGTTGTGGCGGCTCCCCCCTTTTTCATTTGTCTAATAAAGAATCTCTTTTATATCGCTCAGCAAAAGCCCACAAAAAGCCCAAGAAAATTATTTCCCGATATAATAAAATTTCCAAATCACAGCGACGGGGCGGGCGCTCAAGTGAAGGCGCGGGCGCGCCTTCAACTCGAAATCTCAATCCTCCAGTCTTCAGGAACTTAGCGCGATTGCTCTTGAAATCCTCTTTAGCGCTAACTTTTAAGCCCAATAAGAAAGCCCAACACTATTCCTTCTCTTCTTTTGTCTGATCGTTCTTTTCTTTTCCTTTTATTCTTCTTTTCTCTTTCTCTTCCAACTTTCTCTATTTTCTTCACAAATTCTCATTTTTCATCACTTTTCCAAATAAATTCAATAATTCTCTGCAAGCACAAAAACAACACAACACAGCATAAATCTGCTCGAAACAAGCAATTAACAATTAAAATCATATATAAATTAAGTGTATAAAATACACTTATCAAATACCCCCAAACTTAGACTTTTGCTAGTCCCGAGCAAAACTATTAAAATTCAAATTCCAAAAACTCAAATCATCATAAACTTACAAGAATAGTCAAGAAATATTATGGAGCAATGGCCTCAGCAATGATTTCAAAGAATTTTCAAATCCAATCATATCACACCCAACTAACACTTGAAAGTTTCAGTCACAACAAAATAACCGCATAAACTCACAATCTCCGCAACTCACGTTCAAAACACCATTATCCAAATTCAATTCAAACATTTATAAATCATGAGGACTTTTCAAGGTAGAATATGATCAAATAAAGGATATTTATCAAAAAAAACTCACAATTAGGGTTAATTCAACGAATAATAGTGTGAGCGTGTTTCGATCAAAATTCATAATCATTAAAAGCATCAATCAATAGTCCATAGGCTAAATTCTCGCAACTCTTCTCCACTAGTATATTGGGCAACTGAGACTCGGTCAATAGGACTTAATAAACTTATAATGTAAGGCCTGGCTCATGGCTACAAATAAAGGATAAGAATTCAAATTAAGGAGTAATTTATAATTTTATCAAACTCTAATTACGACTCCTTTTCATTCACAAATTTACACTTTTTCTTCACTTCATTGATTTTTTTCATCTTTCACAACTTCTTTCACAATTTTTTTCAACTCTTTTTTTTTCTACTACCTCTTTTCATCTTTTCAATTCATCCACCACATCATTCCATTTTTCACAAATAAAAATAGGAGCATACAACATTTTAGCATTCAAGTTACTCCCTTAAAGGTAGGAATTAGTGTATAGGCTATTCAGGTAGTCAATGTAGGACCTTGAAATAATGACGAATTGGGGTTTCATCACACGTTTACACGCATGTCATTCGATTTTCAATAAAGCTCAAGAAAGGTACTAGGGATAACATTCATTACAGGGTAGCTTGAAAGGCTCAAACGAATTCAGAAAAATCGCCTAAATCATTCCTAATCACAGTTTTGCCCGTATTTCGCCTCGAAGAGTGTTCAAACTAGTTCTAGACAAGTCTCAATCCACAATTAATTCATACAAATATCGATCAGTGCAGAAAATATAATCATCAGCAGTTAACGATGATTTTCACAAAAAATTCATATTTTCTCGTACCTCAATGTCCTAATATACGTGTAAGCTCAAATAGGCAACTAAGGATAAATTAATTCAATGAAAATTAGGCCCAAAGTTTCAACCAATGCCTCAATCATATCTATGTCTGTATGTCTCAAAAATCAGATTCAAGTATTAATCACAGAGTATATAGGAAATTGTTTATTCACTTGGTTCCATTTTTTTTTTCAAAAATATTTGTCAGATAGGCAGACAATCATGGATTTCAGTTATAGCACAAAAAATATTTTTTCATTAGCCAGGCATCCATTTCTTTCTCGACTTCTGTTCAACTCAACTCAACACTACTAAACTCAACAAAAATTTTATCTATGAAGCACACTATAAAACTCAACTAATCAACTAAATCACAAAATGATTCATCCCCCAAAACTTAATATAATCATTGTCCCTAATGATTAAAAACAATAAAAGAACAAGGGACTCATACCTTCGACACCGAGCATCAGGACTCGGCGTCATCATCATCATCTCCATGGAAATACGGAGCAACATCAACAGTATCATCAGAAGACCACTGCGGAGGAGGTGGATATGGCACAACAGTGGGAGGATAATTCTGGGCAAGAGCGGCAGTGAAGTCATGCATATATTTCATATGTGCTTGCATCATCTTCCACTGCTTCTTCATCTGAGTAAGCACGGCCGTAGAATCATCACGAGTAGAATACTCAGTGGCCGGATGCATCAGTAAGGACATAGGTCCTTCCAAATGGGAAGGTGCTGGCTCAAAGTGTGGTAGTGGCTCAGAGGGCTGCGGTGGTTCAGCTGCCTGTTCAGAAGTACTGGCTGCTTTCTTCTTCTTGTCCCATCTCAGTGCACCAGTAATTCTTATAGGACCTTGAATTGGAAGAATCTGCTCCGTATCATCCCACACAACACCAGCTAACCGGCAAAGTTGAGTAATCAAAGACGAGTGGGGTAAACTGATAGTCGAGGAACCCTTAACTGCAGCAATAATAGACTCCTGAATCACCCTCCCAGCATCAAAAAATTTTCCAGTGACAATGCAGTACACAAGACCAGCTCTAACCTTAGTCACATCAGATGTATGCCCAGATGGCAAAATTCTGGCAGCCACAAACTCATGCCAATTATTCGCTTCTCTTCTAAGAAAGATGGATGGAAATGTAACAGATTCATCCTTTGCATTCCTCTTCCATTCCGCCCCATCATGACACAAAGTCTGAATTAAAATATTATCTGGATATGACTCATTCTTAAATACCTCATACTCATCATCTGAAATGTCCAAATCCGGCATTTCATAGAGACTCTTAATTGTACTCTTATCAAAAGGCACCAATTTTCCTCGAACTCGAACTTTCAGATTCATGTCTTTGACCATCAAATTTGCATAAAACTCATGAATCAATGATATAACAGCATCTGGTGGACTCCTAACAAATGTTTCCCAACCTCTTCTCTTAGCTTCAATTAAAGCCGGAGCATTACATTCTCTCAAGCTCATTCCTCTTTATTTGTGCATCCCTCTCTCCATTACATCAAAACAATACTCTTCTGCTGTGGCATTCCAAAATCTGTGTCTATCATATGAACCAGCAGAGGACGAAGAAATTGCACCCTTTCCTTTGGTTTTCGGTGGCATTGTAACTCAATAATTCAACTCAAATCAAATGCCTCAAACAATGCACTAAACTCCAAACAATTCCAGCAACGTTCAAATACAACCCAAGCAATTCAACAAACACTTGGTAGGCACGAAGGAAATGATATAGAAATTCACTGCATCAAACGTACTCTACACCACAGCTCAGACAACCCAATAGCCTCAAATCACAACATTTATCACGGATCAAATGTAATAAATAAAATTTCAGCTTTTGTACCGTTCAAAAATAAAATTTTCCAAATCCTCCAAATTCCCTTTTCTCGACAAGCGTGGATGAAGCAAGACGAATTCTGAGAATCTCTGCCTTGTAATGAAGATCAAAATCCTTGAGATGATGATATTTTGTTGAGTGGAAGATTTACGATGATCGTGCCAGTATGTGAGATTTAAAGATGGACTCGAACGAGAGATAGTGATTTCTGAAGTCTGGAAGGAGCAGACTCTGGAGTGGGCTTTTAAATTTCTGAAGCATAAATTGCGCGATAGCGCCTAAGCATGCGCTATTCACTCGCGCGATAGCTCTTAGATTGGCGCTATAAAGGAGCGTGATAGCGCTTACTGTGGAGCAATTGAGGATGCACGATAGCGCTTAAATTGGAGTGGTAGAGGGAGCGCGATAGCGCTTAATGGAGCGTCCTTGAGTTGCGCAATAGCGCTAGGTGTAGCGATGTTCTTGACTTAGTGAAACGAAGGGGAGGCGCGTGCGCTCGAGATCAATGGCACGGGCGCGCCTTTAATTCGCAAACAACTCCAATTTCGTCCAGGTAAGGCACGGGCGCTAATATAAATGGGGCGGGCGCACCGTCTGCTCGACTTTGAGATTTCTAGAGCCTGAAAAAATTTTGAAAATTAAGAAGAATTAGAATTAAAAAAAATGATAAAAAAATACTTAAATAAAAAACAAAAATAACTAACAAAAATTAACTAAAATTGAAAATAAAAGCAATTAAAACTAAAATAAAAGAAAAAGCTTGGGTTGCCTCCCAAGTAGCGCTTGGTTTATAATCGTCAGCCCGACTTTCACCGATATTAAGTCTTCCCCTTTTCCTTCATACGCCAAATAAATTCCACAATCCGCCGTTTAAGTTTTGCTCTCTTTTTCTTGGCCTTCATTGGTGGAAAATTTGGCTTTTTCTTCTTTGACGATTCAACCGCAATATTAGCTCTTTGACAGCCCTCTAGCTTCACGACCGGCTCAATCAAGCACAATTCTTCGAAGGGTGGATTAGATGCTTTCGTAAATAGATTGAAAATTACGCGTTCGCATTCTACACCCATCGACAATTCACCCTTCTTCACTTCAATTCTTGCATCCGCATTGGCCAAAAATGGTCTCCCAAAAATCAGTGGAGCACCATGATCTGCTTCAATATCCAAGATCACAAAATCCGCTGGGAAGATAAATTTATCCACCTTGACTAGAACATCTTCAACAATGCCAAGGGGATATGTAATGCTCCAATCCGCCAATTGCAATGAAATCTTAGTCGATTTCATATCTCCCAACTCCAAGGAACTATAAATAGATAACGACATTAAATTAATACTAGCCTCTAAATCACAAAGTGCATTATTAAAATAAGAACCACCAATGGAACAAGGAATAGTAAAACTCCCTGGATCCTTAAGCTTTTGTGGCATTTTCTTTTGAAGCACCGCACTGCACTCTTCAGTCAGATTGACAACCTCGTTCTCTAGCAGTCTCTTTTTCTTGGACATCATCTCCTTGATAAATTTTGCGTAGTTCGGAATTTGTTCCAAAGCTTCAGCAAAGGGGATGTTGATGTGAATTTTCTTGAAAATCTCCAAGAATTTGGAGAACTACTCATCCAACACCTTCTTCTTGAACCTTTGCGGGTAGGGAAGTGGAGGCTTGTACATCGGTTTCGGCTCAGTTTTAAGCTCCTTCTCTTTGAGTTCCTTTTCTTTCTCGACATCAGCTGCATGTTCCTGGACTCCAACATCTTGTCCACTCCTCAACTCTATGGCCTTACACTGTTCTATGGGATTCACCTCACTATTGCTAGGAAACTGGCCTCTGTTATTATCCTTCAGTGCGTTCGCCAATTGCCCTATGCTAGTCTCCATGGATTGCAACACATCACCCATGTTGGCCATGTGCGTCTCCAAGCTGTCAAGGCGAGACTCAGTTCTTGCCATCCTCTTAACTGATTCCTGCACAAAAGTACTAACCACATCCTCCAAAGACAACTTACCATCACCCTTATTAGTATTGTTAGCATATGAAAAATTTTCATTATTCCTCAAACTAGGGTGATAAGTATTAGGAATAGGATTACCTCTGTAAGCTCCATAACCTCGGTAGCCATTAGGATTAATATAATTAACTTCCTCTATGGCATGTGACCCTTCAACTCCAGTTGAATTTGCAACATGAATCTTATTCAAAGAAGCTACCTGTGTAGTCAGTGCAGATAATTGAGCAGTGATGGATGTGAGAGGATCCACTGCATACACTCCAGCTGGCTTCTTGACTCCCACATGCTCAGATGGCCATTGAAAACTCTTTATCGTCATCTTTTCCAGCATATCATAGGCTTGAGCGGGGTCCTTTGCAAAAATAGTTCCTCCAGAAGCAGAATCGACATTCATCCTTGTAGGCGCATTTAGTCCGTTGTAAAACCACTTGATCTGTTCCCAATCTGCAAAATTGTGGTTAGGACAACGTCTAAGTAATTCTTTGTATCTTTCCCATGCCTCGTAGAGCTGTTCAGTGTCTAGCTGCCGGAACGTGCTGATCTCTATCTTCAACTGGGTGGACTTGGCAGGTGGAAAATATTTAGCAAGAAATGTTTCTGTCATCCCCTCCCAAGTAGTGATGCTTCCAAGCGGCAGTGATTGCAACCAACTTCTGGCTTGATCCCTGAGAGAAAACGGAAACAAGCGTAAACGAATAATATCCTCAGGAACACCGTTAAATTTTACCGTATCAGTAATTTCTAAAAAGGTCCTGAGATGCAAGTGAGGATCAGCTGTGGCACTCCCATTAAATTGGTTCGATTGAACCATGTTGATCAAGGCCGGCTTTAGCTCAAAATTGTTGGCATTGATTGTTCCTCGAGCTATTCCAGAGTAGTGAGCCTGGATCGTCGGCCTGAAGTGATCTCTGATAGGCACTAGGGGAGCTTGATTCACATTCTCTTCAGCCATGTTATTAATTTCTTCTTTTCTCGCTCTTCTCAAAGCACGTGGAGTTCGTTCGATCTCCGGATCAAAAAGTAGAGAATTCGCACTTTGAGATCGTCGCATAAACTGCAATTAAAATTAAGAAGAATTTAATTAGTAACTTCAAAATAAAATAAAAAAAACTCTAAATTAAAATCTAGACTAATTGGTAACAAGACTAAAAAAAAATAATCAAAATTACTCCCCGGCAACGGCGCCAAAAACTTCTTGTGAAAATTCCTCGCAAGCGTACGAGTGTCAAGTTTTAATATAGTGAATAATTCAGATATCGATCCCACAGGGAGTAAAATGAAAATATTTAGTACTTGTAATTAGAATAGTCTAAACTTTATCTAGAAAATCAAACTTTGAGAATTTTGCAATAAAATAAATAATCAGATGATTTTAGATAGCACGCACACAACTTTCAGGAATAATCAATCAGAGAAAAATGGTCTAGAGGTATAAATTTCACCTGGTTTCAACAACAGTCAATCCTAAATGATTAATCTTCATGAATTCCAATCAATTAATAGCCAAGAACACTTACGTATATTATTTCCCTCTCCCGAGCAACAAATAATGTTTATCAACTACAATTAAATTCCAATATCCCTATTAAGAATTTATCGCAGTGATCTATCACAAAACAATGTTCTTTTTAAAAGCTCTGTTAAAATCATACACTCTTCCGAGCTATATAAATAATTAACAGTGTAGTTCTAATGTCCTATTAAAAATCCCCTCTCCCGAGCAATGAATTCAAATAAATATTACAAATCAATTATTGATCAGATAATTGAAAAGACAATCAATTCTAGAAAAAACAATTAATT
Organism: Henckelia pumila; assembly: GCF_033568475.1. Lineage (NCBI taxonomy): Eukaryota > Viridiplantae > Streptophyta > Magnoliopsida > Lamiales > Gesneriaceae > Henckelia > Henckelia pumila. Next base: position 197,400,607 of record NC_133121.1, read on the forward strand.
TAGAAGAAATTCAATTCAATAAAATCAAAACATTCATGAAAGCATCTACACCAGGTTCCATCCGACCTCTAGACTATAAAAAATTAGTTCATAATAAAATTTTGAATAAAATAATAATTCATAATTTCAAGCATATTCAGAATTAAATAAATAAAAGATAAAAGAAACAAATCCGTCATCGATGCCGTGTTCAGCCGATTGAACTCCGTCTTTGTTTTTTCAAATTAAGCTCCAGAAATCTCCAAAATTTACGATCAATCTCTGATATCCTCCGTTAATGTTGTGGCGGCTCCCCCCCTTTTTCATTTGTCTGATAAAGAATCTCTTTTATATCGCTCAGCAAAAGCCCACAAAAAGCCCAAGAAAATTATTTCCCGATATAATAAAATTTCCAAATCACAGCGACGGGGCGGGCGCTCAAGTGAAGGCGCGGGCGCGACTTCAACTCGAAATCTCAATCCTCCAGTCTTCAGGAACTTAGCGCGATTGCTCTTGAAATCCTCTTTAGCGCTAACTTTTAGCGCTAACTTTTAAGCCCAATAAGAAAGCCCAACACTATTCCTTCTCTTCTTTTGTCTGATCGTTCTTTTCTTTTCCTTTTATTCTTATTTTCTCTTTCTCTTCCAACTTTCTCTATTTTCTTCACAAATTCTCATTTTTCATCACTTTTCCAAATAAATTCAACAATTCTCTGCAAGCACAAAAACAACACAACACAGCATAAATCTGCTCGAAACAAGCAATTAACAATTAAAATCATATATAAATTAAGTGTATAAAATACACTTATCACTTCCGCTTGCATATTTTCATAATCTCTTTAAATTGCTAAAGTTTCCAATAGAACCTAAATCCCCCCCCCCCCCCATTAGGTTCTAACAAGTGGTATCAGAGCCACCTTCTATAAAATATTTTCAAAAAGCTCTAGGGAAAATCTAGCAAGCGATTACGCTCAAGGGCAATCAACCAATCGTCCTCCTCTTTTCAACGACATAAACTACGGATATTGAAAAACTCGAATGTCCCTATATATCCAATCCGTAGACTATGACCTTTGGAAAGTAACAGTGAAAGGTCCCTATATACCTATGAAAGAGGTTCCAGCGGTTAACATTCCTAAGGAAATGAATGAATTTTCAAAGGAGGATATGAAATTAATTTCTCAAAATTCTAAAGCTATGAATATTTTGCATTGTTCCTTAGATATGAACGAGTACAACCGGATCTCAATGTGCTCTTTTGCAAAAGATATTTGGGACAAATTGGAAATATGCCTCGAGGGAACCAACCAAGTCAAAGAAACAAAGATCGTTCTTCTACAACTCAAATACGAGACATTTGAGATGGATCCCAATGAAGACGTAGATACAATGTTCCGGAGGCTTACTCAAATCATCAACGAGCTAGCCCAACTTGAAGAACAATATCCATCCAAACAGTTTTGGAGGAGAGCTCTACGCGCCCTACCCAAGGAGTGGGATGAATAGAGAACGGCCATCATTGAGTCCAACAAAGGTGACACCGCATTCTATGATCTTGATCAACTTCATGGGACCCTAAAAACCCATGTGTTAGAAGTTTCTACAACGAAAAAATCAAAGAAGGAGGATGAGAAGACCAAGGCAAAGGGGATTGCCTTAGCGAGCCACGTCGATGAAGAAGATGATGATGATATGACATTCTTCGCAAGAAAATTCAAACGATTCATGCAAGGAAACAAATTCAAGAAAGAGAAAAAGTCGGACAAGGAAGTAACATGCTAAAACTGTCAACTGCAAGACCACTATGCAAATGAGTGTCCCATTAAGAAGAAGGTTGACAAAGGCAAGAAGAAAGCCCTAATAGCAACTTGGAGTGACAGTGATGATAACGAGGAGGAAGCCAACATCTGCCTCATGGCTAGGGATGATAACATCGTCTCCGACAACGATGATGAGGTACCTTCCTATGATGAGATAATACATGCTTATAAGCTTATGTTTGACATTACTAAATCACTTAGAAAAGAAAATAGAAACCTAAAAAATGAATTAGAATCTAAGGAGCATGAAAACTTAAGATTAAAGGATGACATAGCTCACATAGAAAAATCATTTGATAAACTCAATGTTAGTAGTAATATATTGAATAATTTACTAAGCATGCAAAAATGTAGCTTTGATAAAGATGGAATAGGGTATGGTAAGAAATTTATAGACTTTACTAGCCTTATTAAAGCTAAAATGAGATCACCCCCTACATGCTCTTACTGTTGTAAAATAGGACATGCTAGACATAAATGTAGATCTTTGAAATATCAATATGATAAAAAGAGCTATATGAAATGGAGGCCTAAGAGTACTTAACAACTCATCAGTCGACATTATGAGAACATGATCTAAGGGAGTTCATCATAGATCGGTTTAAATTGCCATGACATGGCGATTGGTCTTCCTGATGAACGCTGTTGTGACGCCTAAAATTCAATCTACTAAATCGCATGCATTAATTAAATAAATATTATGGTTATTATTTTTAAGTTTAATTGATTTAAATTCTTTATTTGAATTATGTTCTAATAAAATATTTTATTATTTATTCAAATTATTTTATTTTACTAACTACTTAATTAATGTTTTTAATTGTTTAAGTTTATTTTTCTAATTAATTTATTTTATTTTATTTTGCAATTTAAATTGTTTTAAATATTTTAAAGGTTTAAGCTTGCTTATTTAAATGATTTAATTGTTAGTTTATTCTTTTAAATGATTTTAATTGCTAGTTTATTCTTTTAAATGATTTTAATTGTTTAGTTATTAATTCAAATGATTTTAACCTTTTATCTTATTTGTTTAAATATTTTTGAGTGTACATTATTTTAAATTATTTTAAGTGCAAATTGCTCAAAAATCCCCAATGCAAACATGTTTTGCTCTGCACTCCCTAGCCACTTTTTTGTACCACATTTTTTGTTAATTTGTACCACATCTTGTATGGTTTTGTACCACATCTTGTATTGTTTTGTACCTCATTTTATAACTAGGAACCCCAAAGCAAAACATGTTTGCATTTGGAGATTTTTGAGCAAATTGCCCTTATTTTAAATGTCTAGCTTATTTATCTAAAACCTTTTTATTAGTCCAAATTATTTTAAAGGTTTTATTTCTGCTCGTGTATTTATTTAAATTTATTTTAAACGTTAGTTTAGTCTGTTTAAATTATTTTAAACTCCTTGCTTGTTAATTAAATATTTTACTCGTTTCCATGACATCAGGATATTTAAAGTGTTGTATTTTAATTTCTAAATTTTTATCTTGTGTATTATTTAGTGTAATTTAATTCATGGCCTTAAGTTGCTATTTTGAGAGAAGCACTTTTATTTATTTTGTAGCACTTTTACACACTTGGACTTAAACTAAAACCTAACACCCAATTCACACACACTAAAACTCACGCACACCCTTTTCACTCACGCACACAACACAGCTTGGATTTCCCTGTTCTTCAAGAGAGTGAGCTCGGTTCTTCGATTCTTTTCCTGGAGCTTTCAAGTTTTGATTCTTCTCCAGAAAACCGTTCCAGGTCCAGCTAGAAGTGTAGCTCGTGTTTGTTTTCCTCGATTTTTCCAGATTGTCTTCTCGGCCTAGCACTCGGCCGCCATTTCAAAATTTCTGGGTTCATCGGTTCTTGCTTGTTCTAGCTAGGCAAGATTATGGTTTAGTTGCTTATCTTGTATGCTATAAATATGTGCTTCGATTGATTTTAGCTTTTGCATTCCCTATTATTTTGAAATATCGTGTGTTGCATGCCCTGTCCCCATTTTCTTTCTCACAACCGAACAGCTTCTGTTTGGGGTTTTGATTGTCGTTGATTTGATGATGCTCATTTGTGAGGATTAATCGATTTTAAAGCTTTAGAATGAATGTTAATCATGCTAGTGCATTTTCGAGAATCCCAGTAACTGTTGGCTATCATGTTTAAATTTTTTGTGTGTTTATTGATGGTGTTGATTAGTGTGGAGATTTAGAAGCTACTACGGGTGATATGTAGTTCACGTGGTAGCGTTAGATTGAGTGAAATTGGAATGGGGTTATGGATGAGATGGTTCGAATCTTTTTTTTTTTTAGCTCTCTTGAGGATTTGTTTGGGGTGCCTGTGAAGTGGTGCATATGGTTGGTTGTGATGAATGTTAAGGGACCTTAGGCGAGCTTCGTTGTTGGGCTTTGATGCTAGGAGAGTGGCTGGAGGATCGAGGGACAAATTGATAGGCTTTGAATCGGATTTGAGGAGGTAATGTGGAGCAGAGTTTTGGTGACATTATGGACTGCCCAGATATGTGAGTTCCTAACAGGGTTAGAGGCTGAACTTGGAGAAGGGCTTGGGGCCGGTGGACTCTTTAGGGAGTTAGGGAAATGAAGTTTCGAGCAGAATTCGATTTGGTTGAGTTTTCCCTAAGTTCTAGACCTTGAGGATTATAAGTGGCAGAATTTTAGGCAACAAGATTTCCTGTTCGGGATGGAGCTTTTAAGTCAGGGATAAGTTCAGATTTGGGTTAAGGGTACGGGACTGGGATTAACTTAAGAGGTTAGGGAAGTGATACTTCAAGCAGAATCTCTTTTGGGAAAATTTTGAGTGAGATATAAGATGTGTCGGGTGTACCGCTCCATTCACCTAAGTGCTTTAGCCATGGTTTAGAATCCCACCCTTGGTACTTCCCTAAATCACCATTCCAGTCATTCACCATCGAGTCCTTTGCATGTTCATTGAGTCAATATTTTCGTAAACATTACATCTACATGTGCATGCTAAGTCTCAAATTCAATAAAGGAAAGAAATATTTGTGAACGAAGTAAGATGGTTGTGACTACATATTCATGTGTTCGTGTGGAGCTGAAAGACGTTTTGGTCTCCCTTACCAAATCATTATGGGTTTCCTTACCTTAGCATGTGTTCGTGTGGGGCTAGAGCTATTCTGGTCTCCCTTACCAATATAGGGCAAGATCGGATTGGGTTTCATCTCGACCTCCTTGCGGCATTGTGCACTATAGCCATAATCATGATCGAAATCACAGAGTCCTAATTCATGGATCTAAGTTCACTCAAAATTCATATGACCATGTTCAGTACATTTTATGCTATTCATTGAATTATTTGACTTAGTCTTGCACATGTCATATTCATGCATTTATTCTTTATACATGTTCATTACTTTTAAGTTCAGGGGCACTAACGATTTGTTATGCACTATTTTAAATTTTGTGTGTGTTTGTACCTATGTAGTACTCGTTATCCCCCCCCCCCCCCCATATTCTTGATGAGTCTTTTAGACTCACTACACTTATTGTTTTCAGGTGAGGTGTATTTCATTGCGATCGAGGGGCAAGACTATCGAGTGGACTTCGATGCGGGCATGACACATCCCTCCGACCTTTGCACGTCTTCCGCATAGTTAATAGAATTTTATATGTTATGAAGCCTTTATTTTGTTTATTTGTCAAATGTATATGAAATTTTTAGTAAGTATTGTTTTGGACATGTAAACACTAGATTTCTTAAACCTTTTGGATATTTGTTATGTCGAACCTCTTTCTTGGGTCTCGTTCTTGTCTCGGCCTAGTTACTTGTGTCGTCAGTCGTCTATTTCTTTTATTTTATTTTGGTTGCTGTTTGAGACAGGTTGGTTGTAATATAAACAGAGAGGTCATGCCGAAATTTTTAATAAAAAAATAATATTTTGATATTTTTGAAAAATTCGTATTTTATTTAGTTTAATTTAAAGTAGTAGTAGGGACGTTTCAATTGGTATCAGAGCATGGTTCTGGTTTGGGTTTTGCCTACTGCCGGTTGCAAAAAACTCGAGAAATCTCGCCTCAAGGCCTGTAAGTTTTTAATGAAATTATATATGTTAGTCATACCTGAATTAATACTTTAAATGTTTTGATGTCATCCTTTTTAGAATATTTTTAAAACTAGATGTTTAATTTATTTAAGTGAGTAGTTTAGTGTTTATCTTCGTTTAAAACTTTTTTTATAGTTTAAAGTATATTATTTGACTGTTTATTTTTGTAGATGCGATTTCAAGTTAAACGGAGTTGGTGTACTAATATTTCTTCCAGTTTTGGGCAGTACGTGGATGTTGTTTGAGTTATTAGGTGGTGTTAACAATATTTGGTGAGATTGTAGGAATTTGTCGAAAATATTAAACTTGCGTATTAGGAGGTATTATTTGATTTGTCCTTGTTGTAATTTATTCTCCTAGAGATGGAATTTAGTCGGATAAAACTAAGTGAATAGTTTGCTTAGAAATTGATAGATGTATGTTTTCTCAGTTATGTTTTTGAATCGAACTCGTGGGAAGACTTGAGATGCGAACTTGGTTTTTTATATTATTATGGATAGTTTGAATTTTCTTTGTTTATTTGGGGAAGTATTATTTTTGGGAAATAGTGAGTCGGTTACTATGAGCCTTTCAATTTTGTGAACCATTATTCCGATAATTAATTTCCTTATGCTTCAATTGTGCCTGCATCCATTGCAACATATACTTTCGAGCATTTGAGATTTATTTGCACATCCGTTGTTCATTTATGGATTCGTATGACGTCAGTCAACGTTGTATTCTGCTACTTTGACCTTGGTTAAACGTCATAATAAAATATTTTTTATATTTCACACTTCTTGAAATTTTTATTCGGTTCTAGAGCCACGTGTTGATGTGAGTAAGATCCAAATTGTCTTCCTTTTTGGTGATCTACTCATGTTGTGGTTGATTGTTTGAGCATGGTTTCATTACCGATTTCTCTTAATAGTGCTTAATTGTGCTTTGATTGTTTGAGCATGGTTTCATTATTCTTATGAATGATCACGAGGTTTGTATCTTGTTGGCTCATATTTATTATTCATGGAGACTCCATTATTATTCATTCACCACTAGAATTTAATTATAGTTGAGTTGTTTTCACTTATCTAGATTTTTATTTTCAGCTCGTTTAATTGTATTGCTTGAAAGAGTTGATGCCCCGCTAGCCAACTTGTGGCTAAGGGCTTTGAGAGTCTCTTTTTGTAAACAATCTTTGTTTAATATAATATACGTTCTTTAAATGACGTTCACTTTATCTTATTATTATATAATGATATACTATTGTTATTTTGATAAAGACCTTGAATATACTAAAGTAAGATGAGATAGTGAATATAGAGAGATCACTGTCATAAAACACATCTTATGTTCATTGTATATTCTAAACAGTTCCTAGTCAATTGAGCCGTCCACAAATAAGGATAAGGATCGCTCGAGATTGAGACTAGCATTTGCGATGCCGAGTACCACGTTTCATTGGCATGGAACATAGAGATGTTCAAAGCATGCAAATGGATATTCATATGATGAATGATCGAACTACCCTATTCGGATTTTCCAAGTGGTTATCACTTATCGAGTGGATATAGTCCGCGGTTTTGGTTGTAAACCATTAGTCCTTATTACTTGAAACATCATTGAGACTCTATATGCTAGTACTGTGCTTTGACTCGTTTACCGACTCTATTAGGGTCATCAGGTGTCGGGATTGGGTACAGTTACGACACATATAGGAGTTAATACTTTGTTGTCAAGGATTCACCGCACACTTGCGAGTGTGGATATCCTATGAAATCTGAGGAGATATTAGTGTGACGAATCTCTGGCCAGAGTACATGATGTGCTTTAAGAAATGGTTTCTTAGTAGCACATGCGATGTCACTATTTGATCTTCAAGATGAATTGCATAGTTATCGAATCTCGAACGACTCTCGATTTACCAATGGTTGTTGATTCGATCGGGATATATGGATGAAGGGACCGTACTGTACGCTAACCAAAATCTATTGGTTCTTGCAGGCACTATCAGTGATACCTAGGGAATCATGGGGCGATGTTTCTAGGCGCTCTTACCATGATTCGTTGGGTAAGTCGGAAATTGTTGTTCCGAGTCACAAGGAGTTGTGAGCCCACGGCTAGCTGTATCCCTGAACCATTGAGGGTCACACAAGTAATGGATTTCTAATTCCCGTTGAGATAATTAAATTTAAAGAGTTAAATTTAGTGGATAAAGAAGTAGGACTTCTTATTTAAAAGTAGAGGGAGTAAGATTTCCTAAAATGACATATTGATGGACATTTTTGGAAACCACTGAATTCGGATTCAGAAAATTTGTCTTGACTTTAAAAGATGCAGAAATGGTTTCTGTGCACATTGGTGAAATTGGTTTATCAATCTGAGTCACGATGAATTTTATATTAATTTCTGAACATGCGGGCTTTGCTCATCATGCTTGAACTTATGACTAATGGGCCCTAAGCTGTTAGCAGCCTACATTATAAATAAGTTATTGCAGTACAGAAATTGACACAATCAAGGCATAAAAATTCGAAACCCTAGAGCTCTCTCTCTAGAGAATTCGGCCGCCCCCCTCCCCTACTGTTATTTCTCTTCGTAGAAACTTCTGATAGACTTTCTAGTGCAGTCTATCAGAGGGATTAAACTTCTGTTCGTGGACCTGATTGAATAAAAGTTCGTTCATCAGTTCCTGGGATATACAACAAGAGCAGTTTAATCTGTTGGTGTCCATAATCTCGCTTCGAGATTTTAAGGTAAAATTTACATTGTTTAAATTTTATGTTATCAATTTTAATCGTAGGAATTTGATACCCATGATATGGAATTGTTCCATATAAAATTTTAAAACTTCCGCTGTAACGGGTATCACTTTTTTTTTCGATCCGAAGAACGACCGTGTTCCAATAGTGGTATCAGAGCCAGGTTGTTCTCGGATTTTACGATTAAAATTTATTTGATTGTACCGGCCTCGATTTTTCAGAAAAATAAAACGAAAATTTTTAATTAAATTTCAGGGCAATCGGGCAGCGAGTGTCGCTGCCTAGGGCAGCGACTTGATCGCTGCCCACGGGCAGCGATTGGCTGCCCACCTCCACGTGGGCAGCCCTGTCCCACGTGGAGGCCGGGCTGCCCAGGATTGTCCCGGGCAGTCCGGAAATTTTAAAATTTAATTTTTGATTTTTTTTGAAATTTTTAAAATTTCAGTTTTTGGTCCGATTGAAAATTGTTTTTGATTAGTCCACGAGGCATCGGATAAAATTGTTTGAGTCCGAAATTTTAAAAATTGATTTTTGGATAAATTTGAATTTTTCGAAAATTTATAAATTTTATCCATTAAATTAGATTTTATAAAATTAATAATTTTGGTACGATTGATAATAAAATATGATTTTATGTATAAAATTGGATTTTTATATGTAAAATATGATTTTATGGATAAACTAGATAAAATATGATTTTATATATAAAATAAGATTTTATGTATGAAATATGATTTTATCTATTTAAATTTATTGTCATTGCATTATATCCAATAAATTAATTTTGAATTAAATATTATTGGATAAGGATGATCGATTGTCATGACCAATGTTATAGGTGTATGTTAGGTTGTTTACATTTGGTTTTAATTATTGTTGTTGGATTTATTAATGGGCCTGGTTTATGGCCCAATATGAATTGTCATATGTAATAAAAGTGAGCCTGGTTTATGGCCCGTTCCCACCCTTTAAATATGTATCCCTTTCTTGTCATCGAAATTTATTGTAAATTTATTAGACTTAGTGGGAGATAAAGATTTGAAGACAAAGGTGGGCCCAGCAGACAATAAAGATCGAAGAAATGTAAATTGGAAGCTCAATGTAATAGGATTGCATTAAATACTTGCATATTACCTAGGATTGGACTTAAAATCGTGATTGGCAACCATGGGTCGATTAGTAATGGAATCGATCATCCTAAAATAATATATGATATTATTATTTATGCATGTTTAGACTAAATTGTATGAATCCCGCAAGCATACAAATTTTTAATGATGAGACAAATTTTTCGAAATTAAAATCCCTCATTTTAAATATGATTTAAAATTGATATCAAGATAAACAAAAGGGCATTTAAATATTGTTTAAATGTTCCTACCTTCCATCAACAATCAATGTATGAGATGCTACCCGCAGATACGATCCGGCTCATATTATTTAGGGGGCCCGTTCGTCGGAAAGCTGTACATTGGATCGACACATGTTGTAAGTTGGGTGGAACTCCCATGGGATTGGCTCATATTATTGGGGATCCACATGGCGACCGTCTATCACAACTTAAAATTGATGGGTCATCTTGACGTGTCACAATAAACGGCGTCATATTATTGGGCCCTTATTGGACATGAGGTAAAAACATGGAGGTTTCTTTGGAAGCAATTGGGCTCTACCATTTGAAAATTATGGTTGACTGATATTATTCGGGACTATAGTTTGTCAATTGGACTCCATGTTCCCACTAAAGAAAATGTTTCTCGTTTTCACTAGAGGGTAGTGAAATCGTTAAAATAGTGGGAGTGAGATTCATAAAATAAAATTTTCCATATTTTATGTCTTAGTATATTAATTAAACAAATCACTGATTATTATCTGTTTCTTTTCAGTATTTCATTAAGATGAATTCGCGCAATCCACTATTCTCTATTCTCGAACAAAACAAACTGACTGGCGCAAACTATACGGAATGGTTCCGTAAGTTGAAGATTGTCTTGAACTCGGAGAAGATGTTCTACGTGTTAGAAAAATCTCCTCCGAAGGAAGCACCAGCTGATATAAGTCCGGAAGAGTTGGCCAAACTCGATAAATGGTGGGACCATGATATCAAGGCCAAATGCTATATGCAAGCTTCGATGTCTGATGAACTCCAGAGGCGATTTAAGGATACCGTGAATGCTGCTGACATTCACGTACAACTCAAGGAACTTTTTGGGGCTCAATCGAGAGCTGAAAGGTTCGCTACTGTAAAAGAGTTAATGACGTGTCGCATGCGTGAAGGGACTTCGGTCCGGGATCATGGGGTACGCGTGATTTGGCTCAGTCAAAAGTTGGTAACGCTTGAATTGGTATTGGAGCATGAACTCAATGTGGACTTATTACTTCTCTATCTTCCTTCATCGTTTGACGGTTTTGTGGTGAATTTCAATATGAACAAGATAGAGGCCTCCCTTGAAGAGATGGTCAATATGCTTGTTACTTATGAAGCCACTTTAAAGAAGGATAAACCGGTTCTCTTGGTGGGCTGCTCTTCTTCTGCTAAGAAGGGGCCAAGTACAAAGGGTAAGAAACGTTCTGCCCCATCCAAGAAAACCGGACCTGAGAAGAAGAACAAGACAAAGGCTTCAAACGTGGAAAAATCCAAGGATGTTTGCCATCACTGCAAGAAACCCGGCCATTGGAAACGTAACTGCAAGGTATATCTCGAGCAGTTGCAAACTGCGAAGGGTATGTTTTATATTGAAATAAATGTTTCACTTAATACTACTTCTTGGGTATTGGATACCGGATGTGAATCTCACATTTGCAATGATTTGCAGGTGATGACAAGAAGTCGCAAGCTTAGGATGGGTGAGACCCAGCTGAGGCTCGAAAATGGTTCTCGAGTTGAAGCAAAAGCTGTGGGAGACATTTGTTTAATTTTGCAGAATGATTTTAAGTTATTTTTTAGAGATGTTTTATATGTGCCAGATTTGGTTAAAAATATTATTTCTATTTCTATGCTTGATAGAGATGGTTTTTCTTGCAATTTTGTGAATGGGATTTGCAATATTTACAAGAATGAATGTTTAATTGGATGTGGACAACTTGAAAACGATCTATATAACTTAAAATTAAAAGACGTTCCAATTAATTATGTTGATAAATCGGTAACAACAAATAAAAGAAAAATTGATAATCAAAACCCGGCAAACCTTTGGCATGCTAGGCTAGGTCATGTTTCCTCAAGGAGGATGAACAAGCTAGTGGGAGAGGGCATGTTTGATATGTCTGATATTAACTCTCTACCTACTTGTGAGTCCTGCCTGAAAGGAAAAATGACTAAATCTCCTTTCAAAGGAAAACCTGAGCGTAGTCAAAATCTATTGGATTTGATCCATACAGATGTTTGCGGACCATTTAGTATTGGTACAAAATTTGGTCACACCTACTTCATTACCTTTACTGATGATTATTCTAGGTATGGGTACTTATATTTGATGAAATATAAGTCTGAATCATTTGAAAAGTTCAAAGAATTCAAGGCTGAAGTAGAAAACAATCTAGGTAAGAGTATTAAAGCACTTCGATCAGATCGAGGTGGAGAATACTTAAGTACCGAGTTCTTGGATTATCTAAAAGAGAATGGGATTCTCTCTCAGTGGACTCCTCCTATGACACCTCAGCTGAATGGTGTTTCGGAGCGTCGCAATCGAACCTTGTTGGACATGGTTCGATCTATGATGAGCTTCACTGAGCTTCCACCTTCGTTTTGGGGCTATGCTCTTGAAACAGCGGTATTGTTGTTGAATAACGTCCACACTAAAGCAGTGGACAAAACACCATATGAGTTATGGAATGGCAAAGCTCCTAAGTATTCATACTTGAGGATTTGGGGATGTCCTGCTTACGTGAAGCAGACAGTGGGAGATAAGTTGGATAATCGATCCACCTTATGTTATTTTGTAGGGTATCCGAAGAATTCAATCGGATATTATTTCTATCATCCTACTGAAACAAAAGTGTTTGTTTCAAGGAATGCCACCTTCTTGGAGAAGGAGTTCTTATTGGATAAGAAAGGAAAGATGATGGAACTCAAAGAAATTCGAGAAGAACCCGAGATACAAAATAACGATCCTATAACTCAAGAATCATCACAAGACACGCCTATTACTAGAAGATCCGAGAGGACTTCTAGGCCTCCTATTAGATATGGTCTTCTTCTTGAAGGAGATCAAAGTGAACCCGACATTGGATGTGATCCGAAAAACTTCAAGGAAGCAATTTCTGATGCTGATTCGAACTTATGGCTTGAAGCTATGCAGTCGGAAATAGACTCGATGCATGCAAACCAAGTTTGGTCTTTAGTAGATCCTCACGATGGAATAGTTCCAATAGGGTGTAAATGGATCTGCAAGAGAAAGCTTGGGCCTGATGGTAAGGTACTGACCTACAAGGCACGATTGGTTGCAAAAGGTTACACTCAAAGACAAGGTGTTGATTATGATGAAACTTTTTCACCAGTCGCAATGTTCAAGTCCATAAGAATCCTTATTGCCATTGCTGCATGGTATGACTATGAGATATGGAAAATGGATGTGAAGACTGCATTCCTTAATGGAAACATTAAGGAAGACATCTATATGATGCAGCTCGAGGGATTCACATCCATGGGAAGGGAGCATAAGGTATGTAAGCTTCAGAGATCGATCTATGGTCTCAAACAGGCATCAAGAAGTTGGAACCAGAAATTTGATGAAACAATAATGGACTTTGGTTTCATCAAGAATCCGAAGGAACCGTGCGTGTACAAGAAAGTAGTTAAGGATGCTGTGACATTCTTAGTACTTTATGTTGATGACATCTTACTCATTGGGAATGATGTAGGGATGTTGCAGTCAACAAAGATATGGTTGTCAGGTAGATTCTCGATGAAGGAATTGGGTGAGGCGTCCTATATTCTAGGGATACAGATCTATAGAGATAGATTTAAGAGAATGATAGGACTTACTCAAGCTACCTACATCGACACTATATTGAAAAGGTTTTCAATGGATGAGTCCAAGAGAGGACATCTACCTATGTGTCATGGAGTCTCCCTATCCAAGTCTATGTGTCCCAAGACTGACGAAGAGATAGAGAAAATGACACACATACCATATGCATCAGCCATAGGGAGTATCATGTATGGGATGATATCTACCAGACCGGATGTGGCATTTGCTCTGAGTGTCACGTTCAGATATCAAGCCAATCCCGGTCAAATGCATTGAAAAGCCGTGAAGGATATTCTTAAGTACTTGAGAAGAACTAAGAATGTATTCATGGTTTATGGAGGAAGAGATCTGAAATTGGAAGGCTATACCGACTCTAGCTTCCAAAGTGACGTGGATGACTCGAAGTCAACCTCTGGATTTGTGTTCATGCTCAATGGCGGTGCTGTCTCTTGAAAGAGTTCCAAGCAGGATAACACAGCGGATTCCACCACTGAGGCAGAATACATTGCGGCATCAGCTGCTGCTAAAAGGCCGTTTGGATGAGGAATTTCGTCCAAGAGTTGGGCATTATTCCTGAAGCTGTTGGTTCAGTCCCGGTGTACTGTGACAACACGGATGCCATTGCTCAGGCAAAGGAACCAAGGTCTCATCAAAGATCCAAACACGTACTGAGGAAATACCACATCATCCGGGAGATCGTGGAAAGAAGAGACATCACTATCGAGAGAGTGGCCTCTGCAGACAATATCGCTGATCCACTTACTAAGCCCTTGCCAGGACCATTATTTGACAAACATCGCGAAGCAATGGGACTACGTAGTATGACTAGTTGGCTTTAGGGCAAGTGGGAGATTGAAAGAGTTGATGCCCCGCTAGCCAACTTGTGGCTAAGGGCTTTGAGAGTCTTTTTTTGTAAACAATCTTTGTTTAATATAATATACGTTCTTTAAATGGCGTTCACTTTATCTTATTATTATATAATGATATACTATTGTTATTTTGATAAAGACCTTGAATATACTAAAGTAAGATGAGATAATGAATATAGAGAGATCACTGTCATGAAACACATCTTATGTTCACTGTATATTCTAAACAGTTCCTAGTCAATTGAGCCGTCCACAAATAAGGATAAGGATCGCTCGAGATTGAGACTAGCATTTGCGATGCCGAGTACCACGTTTCATTGGTATGGAACATATAGATGTTCGAAGCATGCAAATAGATATTCATATGATGAATGATCGAACTACCCTATTCGGATTTTCCAAGTGTTTATCACTTATCGAGTGGATATAGTCTGCGGTTTTGGTTGTACACCATTAGTCCTTATTACTTGAAACATCATTGATACTCTATATGCTAGTACTGTGCTTTGACTCATTTACCGACTCTATTAGGGTCATCAGGTGTCGGGATTGGGTACAGTTATGACACATATAGGAGTCGATGCTTTGTTGTCAAGGATTCACCGCACACTTGCGAGTGTGGATATCCTATGCAATCTGAGGAGATATTAGTGTGATGAATCTCTGGCCAGAGTACATGATGTGCTTTAAGAAATGGTTTCTTAGTAGCACATGCGATGTCACTATTTGATCTTCAAGATGAATTGCATAGTTATCGAATCTCGAACGACTCTCGATTTACCAATGGTTGTTGATTCGATCGGGATATATGGATGAAGGGACCGTACTGTACGCTAACCAAAATCTATTGGTTCTTGCAGGCACTATCAGTGATACCTAGGGAATCATGGGGCGATGTTGCTAGGCGCTCTTACCATGATTCGTAGGGTAAGCCGGAAATTGTTGTTCCGAGTCACAAGGAGTTGTGAGCCAATGGCTAGCTGTATCCCTGAACCATTGAGGGTCACACAAGTAATGGATTTCTAATCCCCGTTGAGATAATTAAATTTAAAGAGTTAAATTTAGTGGATAAAGAAGTAGGAATTCTTATTTAAAAGTAGAGGGAGTAAGATTTCCTAAAATGACATATTGATGGATATTTTTGGAAACCACTGAATTCGGATTCAGAAAATTTGTCTTGACTTTGAAAAATGCAGAAATGGTTTCTATGCACATTGGTGAAATTGGTTTATCAATCTGAGTCACGATGAATTTTATACTAATTTCTGAACATGCGGGTTTTGCTTGTCAGGCTTGAACATATGACTAATGGGCCCTAAGCTGTTAGAAGCCCACATTATAAATAAGTTATTGCAGTACAGAAATTGACACAATCAAGGCATAAAAATTCGAAACCCTAGAGCTCTCTCTCTAGAGAATTCGGCCGCCCCCCTCCCCTACTGTGTTCGAGAATTTCAGTCTGCAAATTTCGAATTTGCAGTTTGAATTAGCAGATCAAATCTGTTATTTCTCTTCGTAGAAACTTCTGATAGACTTTCTAGTGCAGTCTATCAGAGGGATTAAACTTCTGTTCGTGGACCTGATTGAAGAAAAGTTCGTTCATCAGTTCCTGGGATATACAACAAGAGCAGTTTAATTTGTTGGTGTCCATAATCTCACTTCGAGATTTTAAGGTAAAATTTACATTGTTTAAATTTTATGTTATCAATTTTAATCGTAGGAATTTGATACCCATGATATGGAATTGTTCCATATAAAATTTTAAAACTTCCGCTGCAACGGGTATCACTTTATTTTTCGATCCGGAGGACGACCGTGTTCCAACATTGCTTGCACTATTTCATTTCGTATTGAGCAGCATTACTCGTATGTTTAGTTCCTTTCATTATCTATCATGATGAAGACTTGAGTGAATTATAGTTTCAACTGTCATTTCAATTTCTTGTGTATAGATTCGGCTCGTAACCGCGTAGTAAGTGTTTAGAGTGTTGGAATGTAGTATTAATACTAGATTAAATCCTAAGTTATCGTTGTGTTCTGAGGAATGGCGACTACTAAATTTTATTTAGTTCTAGCGAGTAGACTGCTAGTTAGTGAATTAATTGAATAGGTTGATTCAATTTTAAATAGGATTGTTAGAGTAAACAGATGATTTTGGTAAGCTGAGTGGGTGAACAGTTGCGAGATAGGAAATAAAGTTGTCACTAGAGGCTTTTGGGTACTTTACATTTGAATTCTCAGATTTTGTGAATGTCAACCGGTAAGGCTATTGCACCAACTGTGGGAATAGAATGATGAATAGGATGTTCAGGTAGTTTTCTGGATAAGCTATAGATTTATTTATTGGGAAAATACTAAGGTACTGGAGGATCAATTAGAAAGCCTTTTCGACCAGGTTACAAACTTTTTGAGGTACCCAATTGCATACTAAGCTCTTGAAATATGAATTCAGGTCGAACACATAATAATTTGGGAATTTTTGGATCTTACGACTTGCTGTTGAGTTGAACTAGAGATTTGAGATATGTTTCAGGCGTTATGTAAGAATTGTTTGGTACTTAGAGGTGATCTAATCCAATAAATGGATAATAACTCGTGGTATGTTTTGGATTCAAGGATTGGATTAGATTTATTTATAAAAATAGGTCGATCAATCCTAAGTTGAGGAGAGTCGGTTGCCCGCTTGTAAGTTAGCCGAACTAGAGTCGTTGCTTAAGGAAATTTTAATCATCCTTAGAAGCGTTGCGAGTCATAGTATCTAATAAGGGATTGAGCATAGTCAATGATCATTAAGCGTGGCACTGATAATAAGTGTCATAGGCCTTTAGAATTTCAAATGGTTATTAAGACGTTCTTGAAGCTATCATTGTTCTGTAATATTTACAATTTGGTAATGTAAGGGAAAATAACTCGTTTTGTCGATCCGTGTGCAATTGTTGAGGAGATAGGTAATTTATTTTATTGTTTTGGCAAGTCGTGGAGTTTAGATGTGGAAGTATGGGTCAGTTCTATCTCATATGATGAGGTTTATAGTAGAATTGTATAGTCCCTTGGCTATCCTATTTAGAAAGGATTGGTGTTAGTTGCTAAGCATTTTCTGAACTAGTGAATTTCTTAAGAATTCGAGTTCTAGATCATATGTGTTAAGCTTAATTGGTAAATAGACATTAAGCATAGTTTCGTTGTTAGAAAGCTTTTAAGTTAGAAGTAAGGTCGACATAAATTATTTATTGGTTTTGCGGATATTTATTGAATGTAGTTGTGATTCAGGATTTAAGGTTATCGAGCTAAGTCAGACATTAGACATTTTAGGAGTTTTTGGTGACGAATTAAAAGCTCTCACAGGCACATGGGAACAGTGACTAGAAATTTTCTCTTAGACTCCAAACATTTGGGGATAAATAGGAACTTGCAAATTTACTTTGCAGTGGGAGTTAGTTAGCTCCTAGCTTTGTAGGGGATGATAAGTATCAGAGTGCGCAACAAAAACTTATTAGCGTTGACTCGTGGAGGTACTAGGTAAGAGTAGTTAGTGCTGATCTGGTCTAAGGTATTCGAATCTAGTTAGTAAGTCCTGAATTTCGAGGACGAAATTTCATTTAAAGGGGGAAGGAATTGTGATGCCTAAAATCCAATCTACTAAATCGCATGCATTAATTAAATAAATATTATGGTTATTATTTTTATGTTTAATTGATTTAAATTCTTTATTTGAATTATGTGCTAATAAAATATTTTATTATTTATTCAAATGATTTTATTTTACTGTCTATTTAATTAATTTTTTTAATTGTTTAAGTTTATTTGTCTAATCGATTTTTTTTATTTTATTTTGTAATTTAAATTGTTTTACATATTTTAAAGGTTTAAGCTTTCTTATTTAAATGATTTAATTGTTAGTTTATTCTTTTAAACAATTTTAATTGGTAGTATATTCTTTTAAATGATTTAAATTGTTTAGTTATTCATTCAAATGATTTTAACCGTTTATATTATTTGTTTAAATATTTTTGAGTGCCCATTATTTTAAATTATTTTAAATCATTTTAAATATCTATCTTATTTATTTAAAATCTTTTTATTTGTCCAAATTATTTTAAAGGTTTTATTTCCGCTCGTGTATTTATTTAAATTGATTTTAAACGTTAGTTTAGTCTGTTTAAATTATTTTAATTGTCTTGCTTATTAATTAAATATTTTACTCGTTGCCGTGACATTAGGATATTTAAAGTGTTGTATTTTAATTTCTAAATTTTTAGCTTGTATCTTATTTAGTGCAATTTAATTCATGGCCTTAAGTTGCTATTTTGAGAGAAGCACTTTTATTTATTTTGTAGCACTTTTACACACTTGGACTTAAACTAAAACCTAACACCCAATTCACACACACTAAAACTCACCCACACCCTTTTCACTCACGCACACAACACAGCTTGGATTTTCCTGTTCTTCAAGAGAGTGAGCTCGGTTCTTTGATTCTTTTCCTGGAGCTTTCAAGTTTCGATTATTCTCCAGAAAACCGTTCCAGGCCCAACTAGAAGTGTAGCTCGTGTTCGAAATTTTTGGGTTCATCGGTTCTTTCTTGTTCTAGCTAGGCAAGATTATGGTTTAGTTGCTTATCTGGTATGCTATAAATATGTGCTTCGATTGATTTTAGCTTTTGCATTCCCTATTATTTTGAAATATCGTGTGTTGCATGCCCTGTCTCCATTTTATTTCTCACGACCGAACAGATTCTGTTTGTGGTTTTGATTGTCGTTGATTTAATGATGCTCATTTGTGAAGATTAATCGATTTTAAAGCTTTAGAATGAATGTTAATCATGCTAGTGAATTTTCGAGAATCCCAATAACTGTTGGCTATCATGTTTAAATTTTCTGTGCGTTTATTGATGGTGTTGATTGGTGTGGAGATTTAGGAGCTACCACGGGTGATATGTAGTTCACGTGGTAGCGTTAGATTGAGTGAAATTGGAATGGGGTTATGGATGAGATGGTTCGGATCTCTTTTTTAGCTCTCTTGAGGATTTGTTTGGGGTGCCTGTGAAGTGGCGCATATGGTTGGTTGTGATGAATGTTAAGGGACCTTAGGCGAGCTTCGTTGTTGGGCTTCGATGCTAGGAGAGTGGCTGGAGGATCGAGGGACAAATTGATAGGCTTTGAATCGGATCTGAGGAGGTAATGTGGAGAAGATTTTTGGTGACATTATGGACTGCCTAGAAATGTGAGTTCCTAACAGGGTTAGAGGCTGAACTCGGAGAAGGGCTCGGGGCCGGTGGACGCTTTAGGGAGTTAGGGAAATGACGTTTCGAGCAAAATTCGATTTGGTTGAGTTTTCCCTAAGTTCTAAACCTTGTGGCTTATAAGGGGCAGAATTTTAGGCAACAAGATTTCCTGTTCGGGCTGGAGTTTTTAAGTCAGGGATAAGTTCAGACTTGGGTTAAGGGTACGGGACTGGGATTAACTTAAGAGGTTAGGAAAGTGCTACTTCAAGAAGAATCTCTTTTGGGAAAGTTTTGAGTGAGATATAAGATGTGTCGGGTGTACAGCTTAATTCACCTAAGTGCTTTAACCATGGTTTAGAATCCCACCCTTGGTACTTCCCTAAATCACCATTCCAGTCATTCACCATCGAGTCCTTTGCATGTTCATTGAGTCAATATTTTTGTATACATTACATCTACATGTGCATGCTAAGTTTCAAGTTCAATAAAGGAAAGAAATATTTGTGAACGAAGTGAGATGGTTGTGACTATATATTCATGTGTTCGTGTGGGGCTGAAAGACGTTTTGGTCTCCCTTACCAAATCATTATGGGTTTCCTTACCTTAGCATGTGTTCGTGTGGGGCTAGAGCTATTCTGGTCTCCCTTACCAATATAGGGCAAGATCGGGTTGGGTTTCATCTCGACCTCCTTGTGGCATTGTGCACTATAGCCATGATCATGATCGAAATCACAGAGTCACAATTCATGGATCTAAGTTCACTCAAAATTCATATGACCATGTTCAATATATTTTATGCTATTCATTGAATTATTTTACTTAGTCTTGCACATGTCATATTTATGCATTTATTCTTTATACATGTTCATTACTTTTAAGTTCATGGGCACTAACGATTATTTTGTTACGCACTATTTTAAATTCTGTGTGTTCTTGTACCTACGTAGTACTCATTATCCCCCCCCCCCCCCCCCATATTCTTGCTGAGTCTTTTAGACTCACTACACTTATTGTTTTTAGGTGAGGTGTATTCATTGAGATCGAGGAGCAAGACTATCGAGTGGACTTCGATGCGGGCATGGCACATCCTTCCGACCTTTGCTCGTCTTCCGCATAGTTAATAGAATTTTATATGTTATGAAGCCTTTATTTTGTTTATTTGTTAAATGTATATGAAATGTTTAGTTGGTATTGTTTTGGGCATGTAAACACTATATTTCTTAAACCTTTTGGATATTTGTTATGTCGAACCTCTTTCTTGGGTCTCGTTCTTGTCTCGGCCTAGTTACTTGTGTCGTTAGTAGTCTATTTCTTTTATTTTATTTTGGTTGCTATCTGAGACAGATTGGTTGTAATATAAACAGAGAGGTCATGCCAAAATTTTTAATAAAATATTTAATATTTTGATATTTTTGAAAAATCCGTATTTTATTTAGTTTAATTTAAAGTAGTAGTAGGGACGTTTCAGCTGCTCTGTCCAAGGAAATAGGTTTTTAAAGAGGCCATAGCCCTACCTACTACTAGGAGCACTCTTGGAAAGTGTCGATGATGTCGCTATGAGAGACTGAACTCTTAGAAGTCCATTTTGTATCTCTTTTTTCTAACACTGTGGACCCAAAAGAACTTAAGGGTACCAAAATCAATTCTTGCAGGGAAATAGGAAAATTGTTCTCCTTAGTATATGGTATCTAGACAGTGGATGTTCTAGACATATGACGGGAAACGAGGAGCTACTTCAATCGGTCAAATCAAAGGAGAAGGGAACTGTCACCTTTGGAGACAACAACAAAGGAGTTATTGAAGGAATCAGCTCAATAGGTATATCTAAATCCTGCTTGATTGATGATGTACTCCTAGTGAAAGGACTTAAGCATAATCTACTAAGCATAAGTCAATTGTGCGATAGAGGTTATGAAGTCAAATTCACTCCCCAACACCGCACAATATCACTCACATCTGACAAATCCATAAATTTCAAAGGATATAGAAGTGAAAATGTTACAAGGTTTCTTTAAATAATTTATCTTTGGCAAATATTAAAAGCCTTGTATCCTTGAATGTTGATGACAACATTTTTTGGCATAGACGATTAGGTCATGTTGGTCCTAGTACCATTGAAAAACTTTTTAAACTTGATCTAGCAGTTGGAATGCCAAAACTAAATTTAAAGTAAGATTATGTTTGTGATGCGTGTCAACTTGACAAACATACAAAAGAATTTTTTAAAAGCAAAAATTTTGTATCAACTTCTATTCCCCTTGAAATTCTCCACCTATAACTATGTGGTCCCTCGAGGAACACTAGCCTAGGAGGAAAGCTTATGCATTTGTCATTGTGGATGATTTCTCACATTTCACGTGGACATTGTTTTTAGCCCACAAAAATGATGCTTTGATTATTTTAAAACTTTTGTGAAACGTGTTGAGAATGAAAAAAATCTTTCAATAAAGAAGATCCGTAGTGACCACGGAACTGAATTTCAAAATGAGAGTTTTACAATTTTTTGTGAAGAGAAAGGCATCGGTCACAATTTTTCTTGTCCTAGGACTCCTCAACAAAACGGGGTCGTTGAAGGAAAAATAGGACACTTGTGGAGATTGCGAGGACCATGATATGTGAGAATTCTCTACCAAGATATTTTTGGGCTGAAGCAATGAACACTGCCTGCTATATCATCAATCTTGTATCAATAAGGCCTATTGTCAAGAAAACTCCATATGAATTATGGAGAGGGAGAAAGCCTAACATTTCATATTTTTGCGCTTTTGGATCAAAAGGCTACATCCATAATAATGGTAAGAATAATCTCAGTAAGTTTGATGCCAAGTCTGACAAAGGCATCTTTCTCGGATATTCTACCTCAAGTAAGGCTTATAGAGTATTTAATAAACGTACTTTACTTGTTGAAGAATCTATGCATGTTGTATTTGATGAATCTATGTCTGTAGTTTCTCGTACTATTAACGATGATGTAGAATTACTCAAAGAAGAGATGGATTCCTCAAGCCTAAATGATATAGATGTTTCTGTTGAGGAAACTCCACTACCGAAGGAATGGACACTTCACAAAGATCATCTTATGGATCTTATCATTGGAAGTCCTTCAAAGGGAGTAACCACTCGATCTTCTCTTAATAATATTTGCAATCATCTTGCTTTTGTTTTGCATGTTGAACCTCAGTGCATTGATGATGCTTTGTTAAATGATGCATGGATTATTGCTATGCAAGATGAATTAAATGAATTCAAGCGTAATGAGGTTTGGTGTCTTGTTCCTAGTCCGCATGATAGATCTATTATTGGTACTAAATGAGTCTTTAGGAATAAACTGGATGTGCATGGTACTATCACTAGAAATAAAGCTAGACTTGTAGCAAAAGGATATAGTCAAGAGGAAAACATTGATTATGATGAAACATATGCTCTTGTTGCCCGACTTGAATCTATTCGCATGCTACTTGCTTTTGCCTTCTCTAGAAATTTTAAATTATTTCAAATGTATGTCAAAAGTGCATTTTTAAATGATGATTTAAAAGAGAAAGTTTACATTGAACAAACTGATGGCTTTGTTGAAGCTTTATTGTCTGATCATGTGCATAGACTAAACAAAGCTTTGTATGGTTTGAAACAAGCTCCTAGAGCTTGGTATGATAAACTGTCAACTTTCCTACTTTCAAATGGTTTTTCTAGAGGATAGATCGACATCACTTTATTTACCAAAAATATTAAAGATGATTTGTTGATTGTGCAAATTTATGTTGATGATATAATTTTTGGTTCTACCGACGAATCTCTCTGTCAAGAATTTCCAAGCTTATGCAGGATCACTTTGAGATGAGCATGATGGGGGAACTTAACTATTTCCTCGGATTGAAAATCAAACAGTGCAAGGATGGGTTCTTTGTAAACCAAAGCAAATATATCAAGGAGATTCTAAAGAAGTTTGGGATGGAGAACACGAAATCATCATCCGCACCGATGAGCACATCAATCAGACTCGACAAGGATGAAAATGGTAAATCTGTATATCAATCTTCCTTTCGTAGTATGATTGGATCCTTACTGTATGCTACTGCTAGTAGGCCATACATTATGTTTAGTGTTTGCTTGTGTGTACGATTTCAATCATGTCCAAAGGAATCACATTTGTTCGCCTTAAAATGCATTTTCAAATATCTTTCAAATACTCCAAATCTTGGCTTGTAGTATTCCAAAAATTCTTTTTTTGATTTAAAATCTTACTACGATGCCGACTTTGGTGGATATAAGGTGGACAGGAAAAGAACCAGTGGAACCTGTTTCTTTTTAGGAAACTTTTTAGTTTATTGGTTTTCGAAGAAACAAAAATGTGTTGCGTTATCAACTACCGAAGCCGAATATATGGCCGCCGGTAGTTGTTGTGCGTAAATTCTTTGGATGAAACATCAATTGCTCGACTATGTCGTTTCATTTTCAAAAATACCAATTTTCTGTGATAACACTAGCGCCATATGTCTTATAATGAATCCGGTTCAACACTCACGCACTAAACATATTGATATTCGTCATCATTTTATTCGTGACCACATCGAACAAAATGAAGTTGAACTTCAATATGTTGACACTAAAAATCAAATTGCCGATATTTTTACAAAACCACTAGATGAAAATACTTTTATTCGTTTGCATGGTGAACTTGGGATTATTGAGTTGTAATCATAATTAGACATAAAATCAATTTAATGTCATATTAAGGGGGAGCTTAATAATAAATTCGAGCAACTTAATTTTGGATAATACAAATTAATTATATTTATTCAAAATTATAAATCTCACATTTTATGTAAATTATTCTCTTAAGGACTTAATTGCATAACTTCGAAATTTAAGAGTCAACGACCGTCCTCACCTTAAGAGTCTTTCCCCTGATCAACAGTTAGTTCAAAAATTAATCACTACTTCAATCATCCCTCGCAGTGGAGACCTCTCCACCAGCAAATATCTAGATTTATATGTTCTTTATCATATCATTTCTGGTAAACTTTCAAACTTCCTCGTTTCATCATGCAGGTTATGCGTGATGTAGCGAAGTCGGCAAGAAAGGTTAGTTTTCCTTTTGCACGATTTATTAATCGTATCTTAGCCCATTTCGATATTGATTTTAGTTCTGTAGAAGGTGAACACGTCTCCAAAAATATCATTTTTTATCAGGCTTCTATTCTCAGGATGGATTTATCCTGGAATCCCGTTTTGTCTCGTTGGGTTTCAGACCCAAGTCGTTTTTTCTCTAGGTTTACAACTGTCCGTGAGCCCTCTCTTCGTTTTGAGGATCTTCCTTTTGATGTCCAGTCGAGGGGATTTCCTATTGGACAACCTTATCACGATGTTCCTTCCTCTTCTAATCAACCCCCTTCTACTTTTGATATGTCAGATATACCTTTCATTGCTCTCGAGGTTCCGCAAACACCTCAAAACCAATTTCCATTTGATCGTCTCTTCGAGGTTCTACATCGCATCGAGGGAAAAATTGCTACAAACACCTCATCTCTAGATGCCTTAACTTCTCTTGTTGCGTCTTTGGAGACTCGTTTTGACTATTTCATGTCTCGCTATCCTCCGACTCAGTCGAATGACGACTCTTAGATTCTCATATTTTTGCATTTAAATTGTAGTTTTTATTTTATTTGTAATGTAATTTTCAATTGTTTAATAAAATTATTATTGTCTTATGTTCTCTCTTTATTTATTTGTCTTTTTGATTATCGCAAAAAGGGGTATAATTATATTGGATAAAAAATTGAATAAATGAATGCATTAAAAAATCCTTAATTGTTTAAGGGGAGTTTATGTCATTTTTATTTAATGCATATTTATTTATCTATTTCATTTAACCAAGTTTTGTGATCATCAAAAAGGGAGAGATTGTTACGCATTAAACACATATAAATCTCGTGTTTTGGGATTAATGTTTTTAATGCATTAACATGTCCCATTTATTTTTTGTTTTGATGACCACAAAACTATGTTAAATATTTCTAACGATTTCAAGTGAGAAACTTGCAAGAACTAAAATTGATCAGAAGATATATTTTGCAAATATTTGGATATATTTTTCAAGATCAAAAGAAGAATTTTGGAGTTGCCTTTCTACAACAAAACGGAAGCTCCGCTGGACTGAAAAACGGATGCAGACCGGAAGCATGCACAATGGAAGCTCCGATGAGGGAACGGAAGCTCCGATGGACACTAGAAATCAAGGGATGTGTCCGAGATCTGTTGGCCGAAAAAATTTAATGAAGCAGCACAACAGAAGCTCCGATGCAGTACCGGAAGTTCCGATCTCATCTGGCACCAAGATTTTTGAATTTGAATTTGCTGAAGAACGAAAGCACCGATGCACCACCAGAAGCTCCGATAGCAACCAAATTGCAACTATAAATAGAGGCATTCCGAGACCATTTGTAGTATCCCATTCCATTCGAGTCTCTCATCCTCTCAAAGCAATATTCAAAGCAATTCTTCAAGCATTCAAGCCTATTTTTGAGTCCCACAATATATATCAAGTTGTAATAAGTGCTTGAAAAATTGTTGTTGTAAACACTCGAGTGTGAAGCCGAGTTTGTTGTGCGATTGTTGAGGCTATCCTTGGAGCCCTTAAGGCCAAGTGTATCGAGTTGTATCGACTCGGTGATTGTGTTGAGTTGCACGGCTATCCTTGGAGCCATCAAGTCCAAGACGTTTGAAGTGATAGTGGATCATTGGTTAATCGATCTTAACCAAGAAGGGGAGACGTAGACGATTTATCGTCGAACTTCCATAAACATCTCTTATCCCTTTTTTACTGCTTTATTTACTTTATGCATTTATTTACCGCATTTATATTTGATTACTTTATGTCTTTCCCTTGCGTATTTTCATAATCGTTTTAAATTGCTAAAGTTGTCAATAGAACATAAATCCCCCCCATTTGGTTCTAACATTGATTATGTCATGGATATTATGCTGCATGCATTATCACATTAAGCTTTTATCATTGATATAACTAGTAAAGGGGTCGCTCAGCCCCATTATATTGTGGATGGATACCAAAGTTTTGAATCTGATATGTCCACGGGTTTATGGTATAGGAGTACCTCTTGATGCGATGGTCCAGTATGCTACATACCATGACGCCTTTGATTGAGTAGTATTCTACATAGGTTTTCGGTAGCTTCACTTGAATTTAGTATTCATAGCATTTTTATACTCATACTTCTGTACTGAGCGTTGTTAGCTCATGTCATCATTTTTTGTTCTGGACACCCCATTCCACAGGATAGGACTTAGGTTGGACGGACCGAGTGGTAGCGGTCGTTGAGCTTCAGCAGGGTGGATTGTACTGTACCAGGTTTTTATTGTAGAATTTAGTACTATGTTTCTATTGGGTTGTATAAAAATTATAGTATTTGATTTGGACAGGTTGTATCTTGCCGTTGGTTTTTAGTTGTAATATTTTAATTTTCCGCTGGATTATCTGATAATTGCAATTAAGTTACTTTTCATGCTTAAGCTTTGATTATTTAGCTATTCTGAGACCGGTCAATACATCCAGTCTTCTGACAACAAACTTTTTCTCAAAATATCTACCCAATATTTCAAATCTACCAGATCTTTTCAATATTGAGGGGTACGATTATCTAGTAGATAAGTATCTTCATGATAATCTCCCCAACTACGTGTGGAGAATCTTCACGGGTTTCTTTTTTGATCCGAAAATGATCGAAAACAACATTCCTATCGTCATGTTTGTTCCTCTATTGTTTCCGCAGTCTCTTGTCCTCTTTCTGCCTAGGTTCAATCCTAACGAACTTATGCAAGTCAAACCTACATCGATCATCCTGATAGCTATGACAGTGTCTACGGGAATGTCTTGGCTCTTAACCACCCAATACCTGACACCATCTTTGTTGATGTCATTGTCAAAACCAGTAATATTTACATGGAAAATCCTCATTAAACCCAAAATTCCATAACTACGTCCCAATATTCTAATGCATTCTTAGATACCAAAAATGTAATGACTCACTCTGGAACCACCTAATAACAGAGACTGAAGCATGCAATCAAACTTTAAACAACAATAATCAGAGATAACTGCAGAAAACTTAAATCAAATGCTAACCCGACATAATACAACCGGTAATAACTGGAACCTGAAAATAATATACAACCCAATAAAAATATCCAATATGAAAGAATATCAATCTTAATTATTGTAATGGGCTGGGTGTGCCCCACTGCTTCTGGCCCATCTGGCCTTCTGCTTTGGTACCAGGGATCAGAAGAATTTGTAATTAAAGCCTGATGGTACAAGTTCGATCCCTGGGGAGGGAAAAAACTCCCCCAGCCAGGTGGGGAGAAGGCCATGAGTATGGGCCTGGCCCCCAGAGCAGAAGGCCAGATGGGCCAGAAGCAGGGGTGGGCAAAAACTCCCCCAGCCTGGTGGGAAGAAGGCCATGAGTATGGGCCTGGGCCCCCAGAGCAGAAGGACAGATGGGCCAGAAACAGTGGGACGCACACAACCCATTACAAAAAAGCATACAAGTTTGATCCTTGGGGAGGGCAAAAACTCCCCCAGTTAGGTGGGGAGAAGACCATGAGTATGGGCCTAAGCCCCCAGAGCAGAAGGCCAGATGGGCCAGAAGCAGTGAGACGCACCCAGCCCATTACAATTATAACTGTTGGCGTCGACTAAGACCAAAAACTTTGGTCTTCAACTACACACTAATCCAAAACCTGGAAAACCTACAACTCTCTCAAAGAATGGGGTATCCAAATAAATATACGGATGTGAGCGATAACAACGTTCAGTACAAAAGTATGAGTATACACATGCTATGAATGCTAATGCAAATGAACGGGTACTAGAGTTTGTATAAACATTTCTCAGTCTGAGACATGATAAGTGCATTTTGTGTGAATTATTTTGTGTTATTTTTAGGTTTATTTTGCATGTATTCATATGGTTTCATGTGTGTTTTTACATGTTTTATTTATAATTTATTTCATGCATGTGCATTTCACTCTTAGGGTTTTATTTGAAGAAAATATAGAAGAAATCAAGAATTTGGAGCAAGAGAAGAGCTGCAAGAAAGAAGTATGGAGCAGTAATGGTCAAAAATCTATTTTTAATGCTAGAGATGTTTTGAAGCTTCTGTCCAAATTTTGGCTTGATCCGACGGCTAGAACTTAAGATATGAATTTTTTAAAAACGCTGCTCGCTGGTAAAAAGTGAGCTCGCTCGAGCCGAAACTTCTTGCGCTTGAGCGAGACCTATGTTGTGGGAAAAAAATATTTGGCAGAAATTTGTTCGCTCGAGCGCAACTTGTTGCCGCTTAAGCGAGGCATCGCGCAGACTCAAAAATTAGAATTTTTGGGAATTAAAAATTTTAACTTTTTGGGATTTATTTTATGGGCTTTCAAAGACATATAAAAGAATATTAAAGAGCAGATTAAAGGGGGATTCACGCAGGAACGAGACGTGAGGCGGCTAGGAGGCGAGAGGCTTGGATATTTTCTTCTCTTCTCTTTTATTTTTCAATTTTTGTTGATTAAACCTTTTGTTTGAATATTGTTTTCAATTATTAATTAGTATTTCTTCAACCAAGACCGCGAGATTGGGCAGAACAATTTTATGTCGAACATGTGGATTTTGAATTGAGATTTTTAGATTTTTATTAAGATTATTGATTGTTGGATTTATGTTTTGTTCTTGTGAATAATCTGATCAATTATTTACTTGCTTGTTAATTGATTCTGAGTCGACAGATTAAGAATTGATTTAGATCGCTCCAATAATTGACTTATGGTTAATCGACTAGAAATAATATTCGGTTTTAGTATGCGGTTTTAGGTAAAAACTGAATTCTCATAATTTTCAATGCATTTGAATTTGATTAAAATTATGAAACTTTATCTATCAATATTTGAATAGGTTTAACTATTCTAGAAATATATTTTTAAATAAATTAGGATAATTCACCGTGATTTAAGATTAAATCTGGATCTTAGATTTGCCACATGTTTGCATAATTTGTTTGGTACATTCGTGTGTCTTGGTTGTCTCTATTTAATTGAATTTATTCTTCTTCTATTTTACTTCTTATTTTATTTTAGTAATTACATTTTTATTATTTTTTTCTAGATTAAGTAAAATAATTAAATCTTGAGTATTGATTACAGTATCTGTGGGATCGATACTTGGACTCATTGTCCACTTACTATTACTTGACCTAGTGCACTTGCTAGTTGATACCGAATTTAGCGGTCAAGTTTTTGGCGTTGTTTTCGGTGACTGTTTAGTTAATATTAGGATAGGTTATTTTCTTGAGACTAGACATTTTATTATTGTTATTTATATATTATTTGTTATTATTATTTTTTAATTTTTCTTACTTGTGAGGTTCTTGGAGATGGATCATCGACAGGTGTTCACAAAGTTTGGCCAACAATACTCAGAACCATTCTTTGCTGCTTGGAGGAGATTCAATGATTTGGCAGACAGATTTCGATACCATGACTTGTCAAACTACACTCTAGTTCAGATGTTTTTATGGTGGTTTTGATGAGAAAACGAGAAGTTGGGTTGTTTATGGAGCTTTGGCAACTGGCAGTCACTTGTTTTACAAAGATTACGACAGTGCGATGCACTTGTTAAATATAGCAAATTTCGACTACCATTGACATTGTGATCCTTCACTGTAGGGATGGAGTCACCAATATCCTCAAGAATTCAACTTCACAAATTTTGAGAACCAAACATTTGAGCTTCAAGAAGAGAGTATAGGGTGTTTTGAGGATCATGTGGCTCAGTTGGAGAACATTGTGAGAAAACATACAGAGACAAATAAGTTCTTAGAAAGCCGCATCAACTCTTTGAGTTTCTTGGATGAGCAGATTGAGCGTTTTATAGAACCATTTTCTAAGATTTGTCAAGAAAATGAAGTAATTGAGCCAGATCATGGGGAAATAGTTTTTGAGGAATTTTCATGCGAAGAGGAGCCAAAAGTGACTGTGGATGAGAAAGAAATATACAAGGCGAAAGATTTGACCTCGTCAGTGGTCTTTACATGTACACCATTAGAAGATCCGTTTTTGCCATTGACGCTAACTCCAAAATATCACATCCTCCATGAGCTTCAACCTAGATTCGGAGTCTCTTTCCAAACTAATCAGTTCATGTCGAGTATTGCTGGACCGACGAGCTTCCCATGTCAATATCAAACCAAGCTTGAGCGCATAGGAAATCAAGACCCATATGTATATTCGTATGATTCTTACTATGGGCGGCAGCCGCTCTTTGATGGCAGCTACTGAAAATTCGGGCAATAGACTATAAACTTAGCGCTGACTGGAAGGCAACCCAGTTTTTTCTTCCCTTTATATTTTTTTAATTTTTCTTTTCATTTTTATTTTTTTTATTATCTTTTGCTAATCCACCTCCTTACCCATCGCTTTCCATGTTCAATAGGTTGCCCTGATAAGTGAAGTTGCTATGGAGTTCTATAGCCAGAGGAAGAGGAAGAATCACCAGGGGAGTGTTATTTTTGTTTTCATTGTGTTTATGTTCGTCTTTGCATTTGTTTGTTTTTTGCATTGTTTTAGTTGTATCTAAAGCATTGAGGGTAATGCTTTGGATAAGTATTGGGGGTAGAATAGTTTATTTCATTGTTTGTTATGTTTGTGTTGCATTCGTAATCTTTTAGTTTTTTGCATATAGTTCGTTTCGTGTTTGTTGTGTCTAGTTTGTTTCAGTAGTTGTTTGCATGTGTGTTAAGTGGGATGATAAATGAGAGCCGATGATGATATGAAATTATCATTTTTGTGAAAAGTTTTGCTCTTGACTTGATATGAGAAACTATAAGTTGAACCATGAATATTTTTAAGCAATCATGTTAGACCAGTTAATTTTAACGAAATATTTGATGAATTTTCTGTCTGTTTGATCATTGCACGACAATAGGTGTTTTGTTGATCGTAACTGTGTTCTGTGAATTTTGATGAGTCTCTAACATTGCACTAATGATCTTGGGCGCACCAAAATTTTTGAAAAAATTGAAAGGAAATTTTTTTTTTGAAAAACTCAACTCCATCCGGATCATGAACGAGGAATTGAAATCCTAATTACCACGTCCAAGGCTAAGTCTGCGGATTCAATGGGGTTGATGCTACATTCGGGCTATAGACGAGGAGATTGAAATTCTAATCCTATCAAAGTTATAGCTAAATTTGCGAGTATTATTGGGGCTAAAGAAAAAATTTGGTGTAAAATTCGGAGGTATGTAATTAATTATCTCAAGGGAGGTGTGTTTTGTTAAGAAGTCGTTGGAAGAAATGGACACTTGAGAGTGAAACTTGCACTGATATTTCATAGGTCGCTAAGCAGTCTTGAAACTAATTTTATCTAAGTTGTATGAAACTGGAATGACAGTTCACACACACACATTCACGCTAAACCGAACGTGTATCATGAAGAGTTGAGGGCGTTTGTGATTTTGGTTTGTGTTTGAACTTTGCTAAGGCTATTACTTTCCCATATAATCATCCTACCTTTGTTTTGTGTTGTGTGTTTGTTTTTCATATGTCTTGCTCGAGGGCGAGCAAGATTTAAGTATGGGAGAGTTGATAAGTGCATTTTGTGTGCATTATTTTGTGATATTTTTATGTTTATTTGGCATGCATTCATATGATTTCATGTGTGTTTTTACATGTTTTATTTATAATTTATTTTATGCATGTGAATTTCACTCTCCGGGTTTTATTTGAAGGAAATATTGTAGAAATCAAGAATTTGGAGCAAGAGAAGAGTCGCAAGAATGAAGTATGGATCAGCAATGGTCAAAAATATATTTTTGATCTTAGATAGATCCAAATCTCATCTTCACCATTCAAATTTAAGATTAAGATGTTTTAAAGCTTTTGTCCAAATGTTGGCTCGATTTGACTGCTAGAACTTAAGATATGAATTTTTAAAAAACTCTGCTCGCTGGAAAAAATTGAGCTCACTCGAGCAGCAACTTCTTGCGCTCGAGCGAGTCCTGTGTTGCGGGAAAAAAACTCTGGCAGAAAGTTGCTTGCTCGAGCGAAACTTGTTTCTGCTCAAGCGAGGCGTCGCGCAAACTCAGAAATTGGATTTTTTGGGAATTAAAAATTTTAACTTTCCAGGATTTATTTTATGGGCTTTCAAAGCCATATAAATAGAAGATTAAAGAGCAGATTAAAGGGGGATTCACGCAGGAACAAGACGTGAGGCGTCTAGGAGGCAAGAGGCTTGGAGATATTCTTTTCTTCTATTTTATTTCTCAATTTTTGTTGATTAAAACTTTTGTTTGAATATTGTTTTCAATTATTGATTAGTATTTCTTCAATCAAGACCGCGAGATTGGGCCGAACAATTTTATGTCAAACCTGTGGATTTTTAATTGGGATTTTTATATTTTTATTAAGATTATTGATTGTTGGATTTATATTTTGTTCTTGTGAATAATCTGATCAATTATTTACTTTCTTGTTAATTGATTCTGAATCGACAAATTAGAAATTGATTTCGATTGCTCCAATAATTGACATATGGTTAAACCAACTAGAAATAGTATTCGGTTTCAGTATGCAGTTTTAGGTAAAAACTGAATTCTCATAATTCCCAATGCATTTGAATTTGATTAGAATTATGATAATTAATCCGTCAATATTTGAATAGGTTTAACTGTTCTAGAAATAAAATGTTAAATAAATTAGGAGAATATACCGTGATTTAAGAATAAATCTGGATCCTAAATTTGCCACATGTTTGCATAATTTGTTTGGTACCTTCGTGTGTCTTGGTTGTCTCTATTTAATTGAATTTATTCTTCTTCTATTTTACTTCTTATTTTATTTTAATAATTACATTTTTATTTAATTCATCGCACCTTTTTTTAATTATTTTTGTTTAGATTAAGTAAAATAATTAAATTTTGAGAATTGACTACAGTCTCTGTGGGATCGATACTTGGACTCATTGTCCACTTACTATTACTTGACCTAGTGCAATTGCTAGTTGATACCAAATTTAGCGGTCAAGACACCATGGTATGTAGCACTCTGTGCCGTCGCATCAAGAGGTGACTCCCATACAAATAAATAAACTATGGATATCGGTTCCCTGACCCCATAGCCAACGGGTCCAACCATCCACTCAAGAACTCGGGGTTGAGCGACCCTACTACGGGTTATATCAAGGTACATTCTCAACATGATAATGTATGCAGCATAATAATCGTGACATAATATATGCACATAAACCATGACATATAAACATGCATACTCAATCAGGATATCTCAGATAGTTAGTCTGTACCTCTAATCAAGCAACTCAAGCAACCTAGTCACTCGGGTACTCAATTCCACGCCTGTAAGGCAATATAATACCATATCACTTATTTTTTACTAAAATCCTAAACTAGACTACTCACTGAAGTTAATCAGAGTCTAGCACTATACCTACGTTCGTTGTCATCCTTTTTATGGCGATGACCCCAAACTCTAGACACAACATTGCTAAAATCTCGGTAGCATCTCGCTATCGTCTCGCCCTCAAAAAGATGATTAAATCCCTAAACTAGGATGAGAAAGAGATAGAGAAGTGATTGTTGCGATTTACAAATGAGATTCTTGGCCCCTATAGGCCACGATCGGACCTTCCGATCACTGTACACCGAACATGTGTCCCATGATTGGGAAATTCATCTTGCCGACAAAGTTCGGAGCTTTCGATCTGTCACCCATCACATCACTCAATCAAAACCCATACCATGTCTGATTGAGAGAGTTCAGAACTTCCGATCGTGAGTTTGGAGCTTTCGAACTGAATTGTAGCACCTAAAATCCAATCTATTAAATCGCATGCATTAAATTAAATAAATATTATGATTATTATTTTTAAGTTTAATCGATTTAAAATTATTTATCTTAATTATTTGTTAATTAAATATTAATTATTTATTTAAATATTTTTATTGTATTAACTATTTAATTAATACTTTAATTGCTTAAGTTTAATTTCCAAAATGATTTTTATTGCGCAACTTATTTGTTTTAAATATTTTAAAGGTTTAAGTTTGCTTAATTAAATGATTTTAATTATTTAATTTATTTTTTTAAATGATCCTAACTGTCCCACTCATTTATTTAAAATGATTTAAGTTTATTGGATGATTATTTAAATGATTTTAACTGTTAAGCTTATTTATTTAAATATTTTTGGATGGTCCAACTTATTTGTTTTAAATAACTTAAGTTTAGCGGTTAGTTATTTTAAATCATTTTAAATGTCTAGCTTATTTATTTAAATGCTTTCAATTGTCCAAGTCATTTTAAAGATTTTTATTCTGCTTGTGTATTTTATTTAAATAACTTTTAAACAATCATTTAATTTATTTAAATTATTTTAATCGCTCAGTTTATTATTTAAATATTTTATTTAACATCGTGACATCAAAATAACTAAAGTATTGATTTTAACTTCTAAGTTAGTGTTTAAATTCCCTCAATTGTTTATTTGTTTTGGTGATGCCTAAAAATCCATAAATTAAATTTCATGCCTAAATTAGTTTTAATGTTTAAAATTCTAAAATTTATGGTAATTTAAATGATTTAAATCTCCTTAGAATTTATTTGTATAATATTAAAAATTTAATTGCTTAAATTGCTTGTATTGGTGACTTCCGGCTTTGACGTGCGGCAAAGGCGAACACGGCAGGAAAATCCTTCATTTTAAATATAGGTGACCTAAATTTCATGAGAGGTGAAGAAAATAAAATAAAATCTTTACTTTAGATTTTTCATTTAAGAAAAAAATTGCGTAAGCGCATTTTCGCGCGTAATTCTTTAAATTGCCCAAATTACCTTTTTGGATCCGGACAAGTGAAATTTCATTCTTGGCATTTAATTTTAAAGATTCTAGACTTAGAAATTTAAAATAGGGGCAATTCTACAAGTTAAAGTTGTAAAATCTAAACTAGAACTTTTATTAGTCAAAAAACACTTTTTGACTTGTCCTACTCTCACACACTCACACCTATACATACATATACTTATTATATGACAACATAACTAAAACCCTAGCTCTCTAATTCTATTATAGCCGCCACTCATCTCCATTTCCCCCTTCTCTCATGCTAACTCACATTTTCTCTCCTTGGAACTCACGGCCACCCCTCTTCCCTTCCTCCTAGTCGCCGGCCACCTCCTCCCAGCCGTGCAGCCATCGTCCAGCCGCCGTGAAGACACCTTGGAGGCCAAGTAGCAGCATCCATTCTCTCCATTTCTCCCTTTGTTTGTGGTTTGTTTGCTTGTTGAGGCAAGATTACCTTCATTCTTCTTTTAAACCCAAGAATAGGCTATATTTTCTTGGTTACCTTGTTGTTTTGATGTTTTTGGACAAACCATTTTGTGTATTATGTATGTATGTGTTCGGTTTTAGGGGGTTCTATAGGGCTTGGGGTTGGCTTTGTGTATTTTAAATTCTAGCTCACATTTTGAGCTCATATGGATGATTCACATACACTTAAATGAAGTTTTGCATGATGTGATTAGAAAATCAGAAATGGTTATGTTGAGTTTGATCCTTATTCGTGTGTTTGTGAATTTTATGTCTCACAAGGTAGTGAGCAAGTTAGTTAGTGCATATGCCTTGAAATGATGTAAATCGAATTGAGTTGCGGCATTGAATTGGAAATTTTTGTGTGATTGGATGAATGGAGTTGAGGGGCTGCCATGGGATGTTCATGGGGTTAAACATGGATATTTGGATGTGTTAGAGATGGGCTATAGGGCTGGTCATGGGGCTACTAAGTTGGATGGTCGTTTAGTAGAGTTTTGGAAGGCGTTGGGCTAGTGTTTGGGGCAAAAAGGGAGAAGTAAGGTAGCGTTGGGCTAGAGCCTTGTCCAAGGGACCTAGCTGGTTGTCTAGGCATGTTTACAAGTTGTTCTCATGGGTTTTGAGGTGCAATAGGTAGAGGGATGAACTCGGGAGTCCATAGTGTAAAGAGGTCCAAAACAGAATTTTTACCATCGCGTAAAGTCTTGGGAAACAGGTCTGATGAGATCGGTTTTGGAGTTCTGGATAGGGGCTACCTCTGATTTTCTTAATATATAGGATGTTAGGATCGTGTCGGTGTAAATTGGGCCTATTTCGGATAAGAATCGAGTAGGTTATGTGCATTTTAAGTTGGGGTGACGTGAATAGATTTTTCTATTGTCTAGGGGCTGTCCGGGAGTCTAAGTTATTGAGTTTGTTTGGGCCATTATAAAATGTGAATACTGGTCATAGGAGTATTTTAAGGTGTGTTTGAAGTGTCGGTTTGAACGGGAAGTCTTTTGAATTTAAATAGGATGAGTCATGGATCTTAGGGGTTAACCGCTCGAGTTAAGCCTTTTTTAACATAAACTTAAGTATAAGTATTAAGGCCATTAAGCCGAGAGTGCTCGCCTACACTCCAATAATCCATAACATTTATGTCATGCTATATTTTGAGTTTCATGTCGTTTAAATTATTCAACGCCCATTTATTCGCGTGTGTGACTTCAAATTTGTTTAATAATCTAGTCCCGAAGTCTTGTATTAAAGAATGCTTGTAAAGGTAAATGTTGAAATGAGAAAATGTTAAACGAATGAAAAGTTAATGAATGAAGTGAGTTGGTTGTGACTTGTACGTGCAATGTCAGTTGGGGGATGCCCTGGCTCACTTGCCAAAATGAGATGTGTAGTAAGCGGATGGGAGACATCCCAGCTCCCCTACCAAATGAGACGGGTAGTAAGCGGCCGAAAATCCATCTCGGCTCCCCTACCAAAAAGAATGAAAAAGGGACAATGTGGCGACGAGATTAATCTCGGCGTCCTTGCTGGGATAGTATACTGCAGCCATCGATCGATCAAAATCATAGTCATAATCGAGGATCCAAATTCAAAAGTAAAAGTAAATGATGAATGATTCATGGATGTGTTTTTCATCGCATATTTCTATTGTTCTTACTTCGGGCATTTTATGACTATCCCCCTTTTGTGAGAGATTTATAAGTGTACTGAGTACTATTTTTAGTATTGTGCATTATTTTGAACCCTTGATATATTATTTAAATCTTGCTGGGCTTTTAGGCTCACTATTATGCTTGGTGCAGGATGTACTTTGTTGGGATTGGGTGGCATGATTCTCGAGTGGACTACGATGCGGGAACGGCACATCCCTCCGACCTATGCTATTTTTTTCCACAGAAGTGTATTTAAACCTAAATGTTATGAAGTATATATTTTGTTTATTTGGAAAATGTAAATGAAATGATTTTTAAGATTTGTTTCTTGGTCTGTAAGGATTAAATTATTAAATTTTTATATTTGTGATGTTGAACCTTTTCCCCTGGTTTCTCTTTCAATTATTCGGGTCTAGTATTTTTGTGTTGTCGGTTGCTTTTGTTGTTTTGCTGTCTGTGCCAGTTGAATTTTAAAATAAATAAATGGGTCATGCCGAAATGTTTGAAAAAAATTCGCATTTTTATTTAAGTTTATTTAAAGTAGAAGTTTAGGGTCGTTTCAGTAGTGACCCATAACCAAATAAGGCGATTAGGGGGTTAATCATGATTAATTAATTAATTAATCAAAAGACCGATCGAAAGCTTTGATAGGAAGATCGGATGCTCCGATGCGATCGGACGTTCCGTCGGCAGGATCAGACGCTCCGATCTCTCTAGGGCTTACATCATCATCAATGTCAGCAAGGAGACATCATTGCTTGCGTCACGGATGGGACATCGGATGATCCGATAGGTGATCGGATGCTCCGTTCACGATCGGACGTTCTAATCAGGGATCGGACGGTCCAATCTTCGTCTATTTATAGGGGTGCCAAGGCCTCATTTGAGGTGCACCAAATTCCTCTCTTCTCTATAGCTTCTAGCTTTCTTAGTCAGATCTAGGGAGTTATAGGCGTGATATTGGGAATCCAAAAGTAGCGGAGCATTCGCGGCGTCGTAGCGGAGCTGTGCCTAAGTTTTGAGGCAATCGACAGCAAAGGGCTGACGACGGACTCAGGTATAGCTTTGGCATTCTAAAAATATTTAGGAGTATGAAATAGCTTAGTTAAGGCTTTTAGAGCTTATTTATTGATGCATGGGTATTTTCATTGTAGTCGCAGTAGCGTGGACTTGTAGGCATGAGATCTAGACCAGTGTGCTAGGATTTGGCCTGCAGTATTAGAGGTACGTAAGTATCGACCGAGATAGCCGGCATGATATATATGCTTATATGTTGCATTTTTATGTGCTTTGTATTCCAAGTTTTACCGCTTTAGCAAATGCATATTTTATATTAGACTACATCTCATTAAAGGTGGGTCATTGACAGTCTCCAAAGGGAGCATGTATCTCATTTTGGACTCAAGTCAGGTATTCACAGTTTTCATATGATACTTGTATACTTTTTTGGATTCGGGTCAGGATTGGGGAGGCTCAGCCCCTGGTTTTTCTATCACTAGGAGCGACCACAACGGTGGAGTAGACGCTATAGTTGATAGGGAAATATACGAGTACCCCGCGGAGTCGCTCTTTTAGCACGGTACTGTGTATTCATGGCGCCCTGAGTAGATTGTTTTAACCAGGATTTTGAAGTCATTTGTATGCTACATATTTGTCTATATATCATTTCTTTTGTATTGAGAGTAGTCGCTCACGCCCTCCGTTTTGGCGTTTTTGGGATAACTTGGGGCGGGGTAGGTTTGAGACTGGACGATACAGCAGGTTCACACCAGGAGTGAGGCTGGTGCCAGTTGCAGTGAGAGTTTAGTGGTAGGGATTAATACCCTATGACTTTCTATATGGTTGTATAAGAGTATTTATACACTTGTTATTGTCATCGTTTGTATTCTGCCGATTGGATTTGTTGTATTTAAAATTATCCGCTCTTTTCGCTTTAATTATTTTATGTATGCGCTAATAACTCTGATTAGGTAGTGGATCCGGGTACGGTCGCTAAATTTATTGGTATCAGAGCGCATTTCAGATGGGAATTAGTAAAGCGGATTAATACATTATCTGTTATTATTTGACAGATGGCAGACTGAGATGAGAGCCACGACAGTTGAGGTGGTGGTCGTTGGGGCGATCCTGATGATCGTAGATGAGACCGTTATAGGCACCGCGAGGAGCGGAGGAGATTCAGTATGCACCGTTTCC
Source organism: Henckelia pumila (assembly GCF_033568475.1). Lineage (NCBI taxonomy): Eukaryota > Viridiplantae > Streptophyta > Magnoliopsida > Lamiales > Gesneriaceae > Henckelia > Henckelia pumila. The sequence continues at coordinate 197,440,512 of NC_133121.1, forward strand.
TACAGATTATTCCTAAGCCGTTATTAGGAGTGAGGCACCTGGAGTTGCTGAAGAATGGCTTGTGCGCATGGAGAATTGTTTCAGAGAGTTCCAGTTCACCGAGGAACAAAAGATGGAGACGTTGGGTTTTATTATGGGGGATAATGCTAGGAAGTGGTGGAGATCTACTTCCACTCCATTTATAGCATCCAGAGGAGTAACTACTTGGGCCGAGTTTCAAACTGCTTTTGAGAAGTTGTACTTTCCTCCAGCCCTGCGTCACTCGAAGGCGAGCGAGTTACTGAGTTTGTAGCAGGGGACCTTGACCATTGATGAGTACCAGCAAAAGTTCTTTGAGATTCTCCCTTATTGTCCACAGTTCGCCGGTAGTTCTGAGGCAAAGTTTGATCTTTTCCTTCAGGTTCTTAACCCCGAGATTCACTAGATGGTTTCGGTAGGCGGCGACATGACCTACGAGGATTTGGTGAGTCGTTGCAACCAGGCAAAGGACAGTATTCGGAGGAACAGGTCCATGGTTTATTCTTCATCCAGACCGACTAGTACTTTGGGTCCAAGATCCCAGCCATTCAAGAAGCAGGGAGGTACTTCTTCTTTTTCTTCTTCTTCTTCTTCTTCTTCTTCTTATTCTTCCGGATCTGGTGGAGTACAGCGTTTTGGTGGTCAGAGGATGAGCCGTTGCCAGCAGAGTAGGCGGAGACATCCTGCGGGTTAGTGTCCTCGTACGAGCAGTGCATGTTTTCGGTGTGGACAGGAGGGACCTATGAAGAGAGATTGTCCTAATTTGATGGGAGCATTCAGTGGCCCCCGAGGTTCTCAGGCATCTGTTCAGCAGTAGACGCAGTATCAGCAGTAGCCCTCTCAGCAGCCATGCCAACAGTCACAACATTCGTAGTGGCAGCATTCTCAGACTTCTTCCCGTGGTCGTTCTTCTCTACGGCCACGTGTTTAAGGGCAAGTTTTTGCAGTGAACTAGGAGCAGGAGGAGGCTGACAGTGATCGGATGATTTTAGGTACCTGTAGTTTATGTGGTTTTTCTGCATATGTTTTGATTGATACTGGTGCGTCTCATTCGTTCATTTTGGTAAGGTTTGCTAAGAAGTATAGACTACCTTATGGTCTTTTAGACGTGTTGCTAGTGGTGTCTTCTCCGATGGGTAATGAGGTTTTAGCTAAGCGTTTAGTGGTTGGTTGCACTTTGGACTTTGAGGAGTATCAGATTAGTGCTAACCTGATGATCCTAGTTATGGATGACTTCGATTGTATTATTGGGATTGATCTCCTGACTACCTATAGAGCTATAGTTGATTTATATCAGTGGTTCGTTCAGTTTTGCCCTGAGGATGGCGAGACATGGTATTTCTATGGTGAGGGAGAGCGACACCCGATGCCTGTGGTTTCTGCTTTGAAAGCCCGACGTGCTTTAGATTCTAGCGGCGAAGACTACCTTATCTATGCCATCAATGCCTCCTTAGAGAGACCAGACATCCAGGAGATACCCATAGTCCGTGAGTTTCCCAATGTATTTCCGGAGGAGATTTCAGGTTTACCACCAGTGAGGGAGATCGAGTTTTGCATTGAGTTAGTGCTAGGGACAACTTCGATTTTCAGAGCTCCTTACCGATTAGCACATTCAAAGATGCGAGAGTTGCAGAAGCAGCTGCAGGATCTTCTTGATAAGAGCTACATTCGACCGAGTGTTTCTCCATAGGGAGCCCCATTCTTATTTGTCAAGAAGAAGGATGAGTCGATGCGTCTGTGTATAGACTATCGACATCTTAACAAGGTGACTGTGAAGAATAAGTATCCTTTTACACGGATAGATGATCTGTTTGATCAATTGCAGGGCACTTCTGTTTATTCTAAGATTGATCTGTGGTCGGGACATCACCAGTTCCGAGTTAGAGAGAAGGATATCTCTAAGACAGTATTTCTCACACGGTATGGTCACTACGAGTTCTTGGTGATGCCGTTTGGATTGACGAATGCTCCAACTGTCTTTATGGATTTGATGAACAGGGTTTTTTGCGACTTTCTGGATAAGTTTGTGGTAGTGTTCATCGATGATATCCTGGTGTATTCTCGCAGTATGGACGAGCACGCTATCTCGATACTGTATTGCAGACATTGAGAGAGAGACAGTTGTACGCTAAGTTGAGCAAGTGTGATTTCTGGATTGACCGAGTTGCTTCCTTGGTAATGTGATCTCACGAAATGGTGTTTCATTTGATCCTAGTAAGACGGAAGCCATTCTGAACTAATCGCGTCCGAAGACAGTTGTGGAGATTCATAGTTTTCTTGGGATGGCAGGCTACTACGTATATTTGTGGAGAACTTTTCTCAGATTGTTAAGCCTTTGACGCAGTTGACGAAGAAATATGTGCCTTTCATTTGTATGTCAGAGTGCGAGGAGATTTTTCACGAGTTGCATTGTCGTCTGACTACTGCTCCAATGCTAGCTCTACCATCTGGATTAGGTGGTTATGTAGTCCACACCAACGCTTCTCTCCAGGGTTTGGGATACGTGTTAATGCAGAGACATCATGTGATTGCCTATGCCTCTAGGAAATTGAAGACTCACGAGGAGAATTATCCCGTACATGATCTAGAACTTGCAGCCATTGTTTTTTCTCTTAAGATATGACGTCATTACTTGTACGGTGAAAGGTTTGAGATTTTAACTGACCATAAGAGTGAAGTATTTGTTCACTCAGTTTGAGTTGAACATGAGACATCGAAGATGGATGGATCTGCTGAAGGACTACGATTGTGAGATCAAGTACCATCCAGGCTCTTCTAATCCAGTTGTGGATGCCCTTAGCCGCAAGGTGTATGTGAGTTCCCTTCGTACCATCTCAGTTGCGCGAGTGGTAGAGGAGTGTTATTCCTTGGGATTCACTTTTCGACACAAGAAGGAACATCAGGGAGTTCGTGTTTCTTCTGTATTTGCCGAACATCTTGCATCCGACTGAGGTTCAATTGGAACAGGATTTGTCCTATGTGGAAAGGCCTCTCTGGATTCTTGACAGGAAGGACAAAGTGCTTCGAAAAAAATGCATACCATTGGTGATGATAGAGTGGCAGCGTAGGGGATCAGAGGAAGCAACTTGGGAGCTGGAGAGCCGGATGCGAGCTGAGCATCCAGAGTTGTTTTAATGTTTTGTAATTTTCTTTGTAAGAAAGATTTGTACTTTGAAATTTTCAGTTGTAATAAAGAACATTTGTTTTGACTTCTGTTTTTCATCAAACTTAAATTTCGAGGACGAAATTTCTTAAGTGGGGGAGAATGTAGTGACCCGTAACCAAATAAGGTGATTAGAGGGTTAAACATGACTAATTAATTAATTAATCAAAAGACCGATCGGAAGCTCCGATAGGAAGATCGGACGCTCCGATGCGATCGGACGTTCCGTCGGCAGGATCGGACGCTCCGATCTGTCTAGGGCTTACTTCATCATCAACTTCAGCAAGGTGAAGTCATTGCTTGCATCACGTATGGGACATCGGATGATACGATAGGTGAACGGATGCTCCGTTCGCGATCGGACATTCCGATCAGGGATCGGACGGTCCGATCTCCGTCTATTTATAGAGGTGCCGAGGCCTCATTTGGGGTGCACCAAATTCCTCTCTTCTCTATATATTTTAGCTTTATTAGTCAGATCTAGGGAGTTATAGGCGTGCTATTGAGAATCTGGAAGTATCGGAGTGATCCCGGCGTCGTAGCGGAGCTGTGCCTAAGTTTTGAGGCAATCGATAGCAAAGGGCTGACGATGGACTCAGGTATAGCTTTAGCATCCTAAAAATGTTTATGCGTATGAAATAGCTTAGTAAAGGCTTTTATAGCTTATTTAGTGATTCATGGGTATTTGCATTGTAGTCGCAGTAGCGTGGACTTGTAGGCATGGGATCTAGACCGGTGTTCTAGGATTTGGCCTGCAGTATTAGAGGTACGTAAGTACAGACCTAGATAGACGGCATGCTATATATGCTTATATGTTGCATTTGTATGTGCTTTGTATTCCAAGTTTTACCGCTTTAACACATGAATATTTTATATTAGACTACATCTCATTAGAGGTGGGTCATTGACAGTTTCCATAGAGAGCATGTATCTTATTTTGGACTCGAGTCAGGTATTAACAGTTTTCATATGAGACTTGTATCCTGTTTTGGATTCGGGTCAGGATTGGGGAGGCTCAGCCCCTGGTTTTTCTATCACTAGGAGCGACCACGATGGTGGAGTAGACGCTATAGTTGATAGGGGAATATACGAGTACCCCGTGGAGTCGCTCTCTTAGCACGGTACTGTGCATTAATGGCACCCTGAGTAGATTGTTTTAACGACGATTTTGAAGTGATTTGTATGTTGCATATTTGTCTATATATCATTGCTTCCGTATTGAGCGTAGTTGCTCACGCCCTCTGTTTTGGTGTTTTTGAGATACCTTGGGGCGGGGTAGGTTTGAGACTGGACGGTCCAGGAGGTTCGCACTAGGACTGAGGTCGGTGCCAGTTGCAGTGAGAGTTTAGTGGTAGGGATTAATACCCTAAGACTTTCGATATGGTTTTATAAGAGTATTTATACACTTTTTACTGTCATCGGTTGTATTCTGCCGATTGGATTTATTGTATCTAAAATTATCCGCTCTTTACGATTTAATTATTTTATGCATGCGCTAATAACTCTGATTAGGTAGTGGATCCGGATAGGGACGCTACACGAACCCACCCTCTGCATCCGAATTGCAATGCCCCTTCCGATCACTTAGGATCTTCCGATCCTGCCTTGGTTCAAGTTCGGACCTTCCTGACTACTCGAACACCTGAACCCTCTGGACTGTTTTCGAATGTTTTGAATTAAATTTTCTTCTTATTAATCTCAACCGAGGATTTTTTTATCATGTTTTAATTATTCTAAAAATGTTTAAATATTTAATTGTTTAATTTGGAAATCGAGATACTATACTTACAATCCAAATTCTAATACCTACGGAAGTCCTTCATTCCGTCTATACAAAACAAGCAAGATAACATAATTTCAGTATTCATACTAAAACTTCTTCCTCCTAAGATTTACCCAATCTTTCCAATATTGAGGGTAATGATTTGGTAGAAGGGAAGGATCATCATTACTTCCTTCCCAAAAACATGTGGAGAATCTTTACATGTTTCTTCTTTGAGCAATGGAAAGGTCTAAATTACGCTCCATCTTCTTCAACCAATCATCTGCTATATCGGGAGTCTCATTGCAAGTCAACGACTTAGGTTGCAAAACTGATGAACACACGTAATTCAATCCTGTGACAATCATCTTCCTGACGATGATGAGGACGATGGCTACAGGGATGTCTATGTTTCTCATCACCCCAACGCCCGTCATTGTCATGATTGCTTCCATGTTCGTAACCAATCATCCAAAAGAAACAACAAAATTTATCCCAAATTTGCAACAAATATGTCCTAAAGATTCTAATGCATAAACTAATACGATAAATTAAGTGACCCATCTCGGATCACCTACTAATCAAAAACTTAGGCATCCAATTAACTTACACAAATAAACATAATCATGGTAAACTATGAAAACTTAATCAAATAGCAATCGGGTAGTATATAACAAGATTAAAATTGAAAACCCAAGTCAATATAAATTATACAACCCCATCAAATAAATAAATACCGACAATAAACTTAAGCTAAACCACCGGTAACAATTTCTCTGAGGCCTTGGTCAACCACCAAACACTAATCTATTTCCTATTCAACCTTTAAACTACCTCGTCGAACGACGTTTCTGAGATAAAAGTAAGGACGTGAGCGCTAACATCCAGTACGTAAATATGAGTATAAAGGTTTATGAAATGAATGCAATCATGATACATTAATGAACAGGAAAACATGAATCAAACTCTGGAACATCGTACACAGAACGTAGGTGTCATCAGTATGCGGACACTGCTACGATGATATAGTGGGTGCCACACATACTGAACCAGATCTTGGACTAATAAAGTCCTGGGTAAACCGCGCATACTGTCCCATCGGTCAAGTGTGTGTCACACGGTAGCTCTACGTACAAGAAAAAACTAGAGTTGAGCGACCCTACATACCACTGGCTATCTCCAAAAGATAACAAGCTTAACATGGTATGCAAGAGCCACATATATAATCATGAACAATAAAACATGCATCATATGACTAGTAATAATTAAACAGATAATAATGAAACACATGAACATGCGTACTCGACTGGCTATCTCAGTTTTAATTACATACCTCAACTCAATATTCTAGTAGTACAACTATCTAGAGTCCAAGCATATAAGTCAAGTGAATAACATATCACTATAACTTATCTAAAACTCTTAACTAAACTAATAGCTACTCCAAATAACTACTAAGGATCCAAATTTATATATTCATCCGTCGTCTTTCCGGTGATGTCAAGAGCCCACAACTTGAGCACAACTCCTACAAGCCGAGTAGACTCACGCTAGTGTCCAACCCTTGAGAATATTGCTACAAACACTCAATATAGGCTACTATATCGAAGTTCATTAAATTTGTACTTTAAAAAATGAGGTTTGATATAGGCCAGAGATCGAAAGATTCGATTCGGGTTCGGACGGTCCGATCTGCGCATGAATTCCACATGAAAAAAACATTTCACACGTCGATTTAGTCCGAATTGACACCTGTCTAACCCAAATTGACACATGTTGTCTGCTAAGTTTGGATGGTCCAAACTAGTTCTGCCCCTTCCGAATTGGTTCGGTTGCTTCCAAACCGTTCGGGCCCTTGAGATACCCTACAATTTTCGGAGGTTAAGGAATTGATTTTCTATTTACTTTAATCAAATAATGACCGTTTAAACTTGTTTTTATTACCTTTAACATTTAATGTCATTTTTAAACATGTAAAATGGATTTCGGATCACTACATGTCATCTACTCACAATATGTCATGAACCATAACGGTGTCACCTGAATTATTATTTTATTGCGACACTAAATAAAGTTTTCATTATTTTCTAGAGAATATCAATGTTTATTAGAATAATTTCGATTATGCGGTTTCTGCACAAAAATGTTTTATACTAGTCGATGGTTTTGCGTAGGCAATTAATCATTCAATTTAAGGTACTTAATAATTTATATCCTATGATCTTTTGGATATAAATAACTCTCACTTGATTCCAAAAGAAAAAAACCCTATAATCAAATATAATAATTATGGTTATAGATGATTATTCCTCTTAGTTATTTGCATTTGAAAGATTTTTCAATCTAAATAAATATGTGAATATATAATAAAAATTAATAATTTTGACATAAAAAATAATATTTTTCATGTATTAGGTTCGGTTGAAAATCTGTCTTACAAAATTGACTCGTAAAACAATCTCATATGAATTTTGTGTATTTTTAAAGATTTGTAATATTATTTTCTCTTATAAATAATATGTTTGAGTTCAATAAAAATTATAACTTCTATTTGTCGAATTCCTCGTCACTAGTTGAGCTTGATTCTTGAGGGCTCATTTGGCTGTTAGGAATTTTTTATTATAATATACAACACTAAGTAATTATTGAAAAAAACTTTAATATATGAGACGATCTCAAGGATTAATTTTCTGAAACAAATTTTTGATATGACTAGGCTCATTAAATATATTATTTTTATGTTAAAATTAGTACTTTTCACTGCAAATATGGTTTTGGTCAATCACATATATCTTTTACAAAAGATTTACTCGTAAGTATTTACCAAATATTAATTTTTTTTCATTTTAACCTTAAATTTAACACATGTCTTTTTTAATTTATATTCCAAATGACTAATATATCCTCATTTTTCTCAAACATCATTATCTTATTTTTTCTTTATCTTATTTTTCAAATTTCATTATCCTTTTTTATTAAACTGTCCAAATACATTTTACAAATTCTCTTTACTTTTTAAAAACTCACATATTTATTTTCTATTATATTATAATTGTTTACATTTTTTTCCTAAATAATTGGTGCCACGGTTGCTAATTAGAATAGATTTTAAGTATATAATACAATACATAAAAAGAGAGCGCGTAGTAACTTTGACTTGGGCCGAGCTCCAAACTTTGCTTAGTCGCCCAGACACTTATCTCACTTATTAACAATGTGTTTTCACTCTGACCTCACACACTTCCCCTTGCACCCCAAGTAACAATAATACCCACTTTTGGCACTAACCGTGTGCTCTCTTTCCTTGAAATTAATAGTCTTCTCAAGAATTCCCTTATTTTCAACTAAAATAGAATATAAATATAATAAAGATCAAACATAAACTTTTATGTGGAAAATTATTTCAAATATAATTTACAATTAAAATTGAGCAATTGATTATTTTTTTTCCTTAAAAAACCAATTACACCATTTTCTCAATTAAAAAAAACACATTTCCATAAATGTTATAAGATCGAATTTTTGTCACTTTACTAAGATCTATAACTGATGTTAAAGGTAAAACTTCAATATTTTAAACCATAGAATAGTTCAAGAGCTAGCCACGCGTCGATCTCTATTCTGACAAGAAAAGTATTGCATTCCAACAATATATATAACCGTTTCGAAATTGGTAAATAAAATGTTGGCAAAATGTCAATTTAGCTATCTACTTATTGGAGTATGACATTTTTAGTTCTTTATCTTTTGTTAAGTAGTTATAATCATGTAACTATGTTTTGACGATTAATTTTAGCCTTTTTCGCCAAACTTATATAATTAAATTGCGACTAACATCATTATTAATTTTAGAATTACATTGATAAACACATTCACATGTCACGAAAATGTTTCGACACGTAATTTAAAAAATAATTAAATAAGACAGTACTTGTTTTAGGATTGACTATATTAAAACGTTTAGATAATTTCGTAATTACTAGTTATTGATGCAATCACAAGAGAAATATATTTTATTTGACTAACTTACACAGAAAGTATCTTAATAGTTCATTCCCATGCATCTACTAGTTCTTTAGAGAAAATTAGTTTACAATTGGCAATTTGAATATTAAAATTTTTATCTAGTCTTCTTATATATATACGTATACACACACGCACACCACACTTGTTAAGAAACTTCTCTCCCTTCTTACTTACCAATTACCATGTAATATATATATATATATGCAAAGTCTCAAAGGTTCCCCATTCTCATATTGCAACAACACACTTTTTCATCTCTTGGACCTATAATAATTACCATGGCGCTTGAAGCTTTGAACTCAGCCGCGGATCCAGTGCCACCGTTTCAATCACCACCAACGCGCCGCCGCCACCAGGAGTCTTCATGGAACAAAAGTAAGCGATCCAAGCCGCGTCCCAGTGGCGGAAGCCATGAGCCCATCAATGAAGACGAGTACTTAGCACTCTGCCTCATCATGCTCGCTCGCGGCGGCGGCACCTCCACCCCCCACCAACAGAATAAAAACTCACCCAACCAAGGCCGACTTCCATCTCCGCCGCCAGCAGAGAATATAGTACTCTACAAGTGTTCAGTTTGTAACAAGGGTTTCAGTTCTTACCAAGCCTTGGGAGGACACAAGGCCAGCCATCGGAAAACCAGCGGCGACAACGGCTCAGCCACCACTTCCGGAGGTAGAATCCACGAATGCTCCATCTGCCACAAGTGCTTTCCCACGGGACAGGCCTTGGGAGGACACATGCGGCGCCATTACGAAGGAAGCGACGGCGGAGGCAGTAGTGGAAACAACAGGGATGGCGCCACCGCCATATCTCATTGGGGTTTTGACTTGAATTTGCCGGCGGTGCCGGAGTCCTGGCCGGGTCTCGGTTCTCCTTTTGAAGAAGAAGTTGAAAGCCCTCACCCCGTCAAGAGGCCGCGTCTTTCGTTGCTCTCCGAGCTAAAATTATTTTAATATATATTTTGTTCTGTATGTAATTAATATAGTTTGATAAATTTTAATTCCATTTATTTAACTTTTTTAACCCAAATTTATAATAAATATTTTGTTAATTTGAGAAATTTGTGAGTCAGTTATGGGTGGGACGACCCTCTACTATAGTCGGTGACTCATTGTATCAATCAGTTGACTTTTCAAAGCTATGTCACACATTGTAAGGTTATTTTATTTATTTATTTATTCTTTCTAAAACAATTTTTTTAGTAAGACTTTGACGCTTTGGGAAAGGAGTTCGCTAAGGAACAATGGTACACTGGTCGATTTAATCCAAAATATTGAATAAAACATATTTTTTTTGTAACGAAATAATATATACTTAGTTTTTAATATATAAATTTTTTTTTACAATGGACCCGATATTTTTTACCATTTGGTGCGAACTGGAAACTTTGTATTAATCGAAAAACCACCTTAGTCAGGTAAATATCGCATTCAACAAACAATGCGCGACAAAGTCGCCAAAAAATGTTTGTAGAGGAAATAAAATTCATCATCATTTGTACATCCGTGCTTACCTAGTACTTTATCGGGTTAGTCTATGCTATATTGGGAGTATTTCACTCCCTATTTCAATACTATTAGATCACGTGGGACCCCTATATTTTTATGGAAATTGACATATGTGTTGATGATCTAATGGTTGATATTTGACCACATCATGAGAGAAGAAGTACTCCAAGTATAGCATAGAATATACAATGTTTCTCGTTTTGTTTGAACTAGTAGCCTATCATTATTTAAAACTTTGTAAAATCACAACTAAAAAAAATTTAATAACGACCATTTTGTCACTAGAAATGTGAAAGTATTTATAATTACATTAAACCTAGATTTACACGGTGAGGCTCAATCCCGTGATTGCCTCATTAGCCAAACAATACTTAAAAAAACTTTAAAATTAATATAGTTAAATATATTGTTGAAGTAAGCTCAGTGATCAGATGAGTTCATGATCATATCGAATATTGAGATCAGATCGAAGCCTATGGGCAGATGAGTTCTTCGGATGAGTTCAGGCAGATCGGTTGCTCGATTGCTGAGACTTGGTTAGAAGTCAGATGAATTGTCCGTAAAGTTGGAGTGAATCTTGGAGGAAGATCAATGTATGAGAGCAGATCAGACTGATGTAGGAGGACTTATCGGGTTGGACTATGTTGACTTTAAGATTGAGCCGTAGTAAGTTGTTGACCTAAAGCCTAAGAAGAAAGTCGGCGTATTTTTCTTATATAAGTATATGGAAGCTGGCCATAATGAACATAACAAAAAATCAAAGGGTTTAAATCTTGAATTGAGTCTGTATCTAGTGTTAGAGTTTTTCTGGTCCGATTCTATAATAAGCTCTGGTTTTAAGCTTGGTTTTTTCTCTTGTTCGTGATTAATAAAAGTGTTGTGTTGCTCTCCCATGGACGTAGACAAATTTCTTGTCAAACCACGTAAATACTTACTTCGTTTAATAGTTTTTGTGTGAGTTGTTGTTTGATCTACGTTGTGTGTTCTTATTCATTGTTGGGATTGTGTTCTTAAGTTTGATGTGTGTGTTTGTCTGGTATTTTTGGAATATCGAGTTTGTTTTCTGATTGATTCCTAAAAAGTGGAGCCATCTGTGAAAAACTAAACAAAGATGGTGGGATCAATGAAATTTGATATTGAGAAGTTTACTGGCAAGAACAATTTTTTGCTCTAGAGAATTAAGATGCGAGAAATCCTGATACAACAAGGTTTGGTGGAAGCCCTCAAGAAGAAGGAGGAGATGTTTGATGTTATCAAGAACAAAGATGAATTGCTCGAGAAAGCACACAGTGCGATAATTCATTGTCTGGGTGATAGACCTCTTCGAGAGGTGGCGAGAGAAGAATATGTTGCGGCTGTATGGGACATGAGTGAGTCCAAGTATGGGTCTTGGTCCTAAGTTTATTGGCTTGGAAATTAGGGTTCAAACAGCTAAGTGTTGATTGAGAATAAAATAGGACTGGAGCAGAATTTTAGTGAAGCTGTGGGGCTGTCCAGAAATTGATTTTTAAACAGGGGTTAAACTCGGGTTTTGGCCAAGGGCTTGGGTTTGGGAATAGTCTAGGATGTTGGGAATATTTTGGTTCAAGCGGGAATCAATTCGGTTAAGTTTGGGTCGAGTTTTATATTTTTAGTTGATAAGACGTAGATGTATTTGCGGCTAAGGGGCTGCTGCCGGGAAACCGTTCTTTTGAAAAATGATCGCTTAGGAAATAAATCCCGAGAATGATCTTCATACTTAGTTCTAAGTGTCGTGGAGTCGTGGTTTCAAGCAGAATCCTTTTCGGATAAGAGACGAGCAAGTTATGAAATTTACGGGTAAACCGCTCGAATTTGTCGTAAGTGAAATTTATGGGTTAAATTTTCAATCCTTTGGTTTAGTTCCTAAATCACCATCCCGGTCATTCTTGTGTGAGTCATATGCATGATTATCGATCAACATTTACTTGTACATCATATTTACATATGCATGCTAAGTCTCATATTTATGAATGAAAGAAAGTATTTTACGAACGAATTGAGATGATTGTGACTACAGTAAAATTCATGTGTTTGGATGGGCTGGAAGACGTCTTAGCTTCCCTTATCGAAATTCATGTGTATGGACGGGCTAGAAGAAATCTTGGCTTTCCATACCAACCATAGGGCAAGACGGGTTGGGTGTTATCCTGAGTTCCTTGCTGCATAGTGCACTGCAGCTATGATCATGATCGAAACCCACAGAGTCACAATCCAAGGATCTAAGTTCACAGTTTCAGTTCAAGTCATTTATATACATGTTCAGTACATTATATTCAGTTTCATTGTTCATATTTGACTTAGCCATGCATATGTTACATTCATATTCACATCATTTATTCAGAAATCATTTATTTGAGTTTAAGGGCACAAAAGTATTTTATTACAAGTTATTTTCAATCTGTCTGTGCTTGTATTTATGTAGTACCCATGAGTCTTTTAGACTCACTACACTTATTTATTTTCAGGCAGGTATAAGTTATCATTAAGATCGAGGGAAAATACTATCGAGTGGACTGCGATGCGGGCACGACACATCCCTCCGACCTATGCTCGTCTTCTGCATAGTTACTTGAATTAATATGTTATGAAGCATTTATTTTACTTATTTTACAAATGTATGCGTAATGCTATGATAGAATTGTTTTGGGCATGTAAACACTAGATATTCAAACTTTTGGATATTGGATATGACGAATCTCTTTCTTGGGTTCTCGTTCTTGTCTCGGTCTAGTTTTCTCGTGTTGTCGGTTGTTTATTTCTTTTATTTTATTTTGTTTGATGTCTGAGACAGGCGGATTTTCACTTAAACAAATAGGTCATGCCGAAATTTTTATAAAATTTTCTGAAAAATCCGCATTTTATTTAATTATTACTTATGTTGAGTTAGGGTCGTTTCAATTGTGATTTCAAAATTTTTCAAATTTGTAACCCCATTTTATCCGCGTACTTAGCCACAAACAAGACGATTAGGATTTCAAACATCTTGCTCGCAACCTGGATGGAGTTAATTGGATTTTAATAAACATTTCATAAAATATTTTAAAAAAATGCGCCCAAGAGTGTATATGTCATATCAAAGAAATCATCGAGACTCAAGAGCTATCATGTTCCACAAACACATATTATCGTGCAATGGTCCAACAGACATCCACAATATCTAATACATCACTACACTTTACCGATTAAACATGTGTGCTTGAGATATTCAACAATCAATCTACGGTTTCTCATATCCAATCAAGAGTAAAATTTTTCAAAAATTTCATTTTTTCACTTCCATCATCATAGGCTAACAATCATCATCCTACTTATGCATATGAAACAAACAAAAACAAAATGAATGCAATGAATGTAATGAATGCACCCCCCACACTTAAATGAAGCATTGCCCTCAATGTATCAAAACACAAAACACAAACAAACAACTAAACACAATGCAATTCAAAAATTTAAAACAAAACTCCCCTGATTTAAGTGTTGGCACTGTCCTCTTCAACGTCTGACAGCATCATGGAAAAATCATATTGAAACTTTGACTGCGGAGGTGGCAGCATTCGGTTTCTGAAAAAAACAAAAATAAAACGCAAAAACAAAATGAAAGATAAAAACTAACTAAAAGAAAAGAAAATTGGGTTGCCTCCCAGTCAGCGCCTCTTTTTCAGTCTTCAGCTTGACCCTCAGAAGCACTCCTCAAAGAGCGGCTGATGCCAAAGCAAGTGTCATATGACACCACAAATGGGTCTTTGTTCCATGTGCCCTCAAGCTTGGCTAGATGTAAACAGTTAAAGCTCGTCACCTCAACAACACTCCATAGCGGCTGGTAAACATGGGAAGAGAACGTCTCAGTGGGCTCTTGGAAGCCAACATCTTTTAAAAGTGGTACTGATGAAAAGGAAGGATTTTGGGGATGCGTATATGATAATACTATCGATGAGCTCAAATCGATAGACTCTTGAATTCCGTCATCCTCAAACTCGAGTGGCAAAATATTTTCATCATACCCTATTTCTTCCATAACATCTTCCGACTGCGGTTCAATAAGAAGAGAAGACTCAAACGCCTCTAAATCTTCAGCATGATTTGATTCGCACTCCCAATTTTGGTTCTCTGAGTCATCATCACCGAACCAAATCGGGTTGTTCACTGCTTGAGTATCTTGCGTCACTTCCTATTCTCGGTGTTCATGGACGATTGATCTTTTGATATTCTCTATGTACTCCACAAGGTGACATCTAGAATTTTTTAGATTTTCTATAGCTTCCTCAGTTGATGACACAAGCTTGCTCACGGATGTAAGACCAATTTAGAACAACTTTCCTCCTCCTTTTGAAGATCGAATGGTTGGTCTGTAAAATCTGGGTGTGTAAGATCCCAATACCGGTAATAGTCAAATTCTGCCATATCATCCAACAGATGCATCAAACTATCATCATCTCGGAAAAATAATGAACTACCGGCTGCGAAAGCTCTTTCAATTACTCATCTTCTTGTCACTGCATCCAAACCATCAAGAAAGAATGTAAGGGAAGAATAATTAGAAAACTCATGATACCGGAAGATGGTTGCTAAATCCTTGAATCTCTCCCATGCTGCGTAGAATGGCTCTCCGTGCTGCTGGGTAAAACTTTTGAATACTTTCCGATTTGACATCTCCAAGTATTACAACATAAGAATTCTTGAAAAAAATAAAACCGATTAGAAAAACGGTGAATAAAATAAAAACAAAAACACAAATAAATTAAACGCCTTCCCCGGTAACGGCACCAAAATTTGGTGGCGCTAAGTCGTATCACGCCAAAATTACCCAACTCAAATCAAATAACAAAATATGCAGTAGTGTGAGTAGGGATCGTTTCCACGAGAAAAGTAAAATTTATTTGTGTTCTTAAAAATATTGGAGATAAATAAAAGAGGATTTGGAATTTAAATCAATTAGCATGCAAGATTAAATTAAACTAGAGAAATCAATTAAAAACAAGCCTTCGTATCGGTCGATTACACCCTTGAAATCATTCACTCAATCATCAATTCTCTAAAAATAGTTAATTCTCATTGAATATTCACCATTGAAAATCTAATTCCTATTCCACCTTAATCTTAGTTAATTAGACACCAGCGTTCTAGATTAACTCTTACCAATAAATCAACCCAAATACCAGCGATCTATATTTAAATCTAAGATAGCATTCATATGAGTGAAACTGATGAATCTAGACAACACATGCACCAGCGGATGTATTTAGCATAGTCAATTGTTGTTCCTACGATTTCACAAATTCAACAGCAGAAAATATTTGTTAGAACCTAATGGGGGGGGGGGGGGGGAATTTAGGTTCTATTGGCAACTTTAGCAATTTAAAGCAATTATGCAAGTACGCAAGCGGAAGACTTAAAGAAATTAATAATAAGTGCGGTAAATAAATGCTTAATGTAGATAAAGCAGTAAAAGAGATAAGAGATGTTTATGAAAGTTCGATGATAAATCGTCTACGTCTCCCCTTCTTGGTTAAGATCGATTAACCAAGGATCCACTAGCACTTCAACGTCTTGGCCTTGATGGCTCCAAGGATAGCCGTACAACTCAACACGATCACCGTGCCGATACAACTCAACACTTGGCTTTAAGGGCTCCAAGGATAGCCACAACACTCGTATAATACACTTGGCTTCACATACAAGTGTTTACAACAATCGAGCAACTAACTCACAAAATATTACAAACAACCCTCGATTTTGAATAAAACGCTCAATTATCACTTGAATACTTTAAAGGAGAAGATGTTGCTTGCAATGAGAGATGAGAGTGAATTGGTGAGTTCAAATGACTTCAAATGGCATGTATTTATAGCTGAAAATTCGGGTAGGTTCGTTGCGTCCGTTCGGGCCATCGTTGCGTTCGTTCGGCGCACATTAAATTCTTCCGGCGTTGGTGATGAATGTTGCGTCCGTTCGTAGGTTCGTTGCGTCCGTTCGGTGCAGTGCGGCTTTTTTCGGATGACTTTTTTCCTTAAAAATTAGATCGTGTTCTTGACAAGGAACGTTGCGTCCGTTCCTAGGTTCGTTGCGTCCGTTCGGCATAATTCAGACTGCGCGACAAACTTCACAAATTCATATCTGATAATCCGTCCGTTGGATCGACTTGAAATTTGGACAGTAGCTTTAGAACATCCTGATATTCATTGTGAATGGTGGAGATAGGATTTGGAAGTTTCAAATGATTCCAGTATTTTTCTGAAGTTACTTCGTCGTATTTTTGCTTTATATTCTTCGTGGTACTTTTGAAAAATTCATAACTCCACATCTCCGTTGGATCGACTTGAATTTTGGACCGTAGCTTTTGAGCCTCCTAAACTTTAATATGACGGGTGGAGATCAAAATTGGTTGACTCGAAAAAGCTCAGTAAATTTCGCAATGTTCTTCACTATAACAATGTTTGTAATAATCTAATCTGCAAAGTTTCACTTTAAACGATTAGAAATAATAACCTAGTTTTGTAATTATCAAAACAAGATAAGTTATTGCATTAAAAACATTAATCTCATTTAAGAGATTTGTATGCGTTTAAGGCGTAACAATCTCCCTCTTTTTTATAATCACAAAACTTGGTTAAAAAGGAGATATAAAGTGTAATTGAAATACATATAAAAATCTCCCCCTTAATGTAACAATAATTTAAACAAATTTTTTATCACATAATCAATTTTTATTTAGCCAATTTGAATATTTAACCAAATTAATTCTTCCTTTTTTTGTGATAATTAAAAAGGCAACAAATATGATAAATAAATAACACAATAAATAAAAGCATATTTCATTGATAGAGAATTTACAAAATACATCAAAATATAAAACTAAGAGTCATCATCCGAAGGTTGTTCAAGAAGTTTTGCTTTTATCAAATTGAGTCGGTCATGGACAGATTCAAAAGATCCTTGCATCTCTAAGGTCAAGCCCGTGATCGATGTCTGGATAGACTGAATAGCGGAGTAGTTGCGATCCATGTTGATCTCAAGCCGCTGAAGATATTCAAGGAGTCGATCGGAAGATGGAGCCGGAGTAGGTGGAGGCTGAGGCATCAAAGGAGGGGAAAAAAGTAGATCGCCGTAATCAAACGTAGAAGAAGATGGAGGAATCATAGAAGAGGAAGGAATATCTGTGTCAGTGAAACCAACAGGTAATCCTTGCTCTTGAATGGAAGGAGGAATAAGAGAAAAAGGAATGTGAAAGTGGGTTACAGGATGATAGCGGGTGAAAATATGAGTTGGATCATGCACCCATCGAGATAATACAGGATTCCATGACAACTCCATTTTAGTGATGGAGTCATGGTCAAGAGTATAAGTCTCAGTGATAGGCATCTTCTCCAAATCATCGAAGATAATGTCAAAGTGAGTAAGAATTCGGTTAATAAACCGAGCAAAAGGAAGAATGACTTTCTTTGAGTTTTTGGCAGTGTGATGCATGACATGAATGATAAACCTAGGAAGGTTAAAAGGTCGTTGAGTAATAATGTGAAAAAGGACATAAAGGTCCAGATATTTGCACTTGGAGTGGTCTCCAGCGCGCAGAATGATGGAAGAAGTGATCAGCTTTTGGATAATTTGAAAATCAGGACAAAGCATCTTAAGAGATGGTCGATCATCACCAGCGTGAGGTGGTCGACCGAGAATAGCAGAAAGGGCCTCGAAGCGGTTAAACTCGGGACTATCATCAGGCCATTTAAATGCAAAGAACTCACTGGGTCCATTTCTAGGAAGAGAGAACCAAGCAGCGAGATCACCTGAAGAGAAACGAATGTACCGATTTTGAATAATTTTAACAGCATATATATCATCGATGTACAATTCGAGTTCAAAATTGGCATAAAACTCATGGATAAGGTAAGAATAAATGAAATCTGGATCAGAGGGTTGGAAAAATGCACCCCATTATTGGAAATCAATATGATCCAACAAACAAAGATGAGAGGTCGCCAAGTAAGAGCGATCAAGAATACGGCCTGGAAAAATCTGCCTATCCCTTTAGTCGGCAGGAATAGGTCGTGAGATAGCAGATTGGTTAAGGTTGTGGAAAAAAGGTTGGTACAAGCACGAGTGCATCACCTCGGATTGGAGGGATCGACTTGGCTTCTAGAAGCCATTTTGGAGAGATATTTTCGTGCAAAAGAAAGAAAGAAGAATGATTTTGGTATGCAAAAAACTTAAAGTTTCGGCCTCTATATATAGGCAAGGGACGGAACGGAAGCAACGTTCGTCCTGGCGGAAAAAATTCGCGGGTGAAAGGTACGAATGGAAGCAACGTTCCACCAACAGATGCAACGTTAGGTCTTTTTGGCGGTAAGAGTTCACGGTTAATTTTGAAATTGAGGCGGGAATTGCAACGAACGGAAGCAACGTTGGTCCATCGGACGCAACGTTCGTGCTATTGGCGATAAATTTTCGTGGTTAAAATTTTAAAAAGAGACAGGAATAGAAGGCAACGGAAGCAACGATGGATGACCGGAAGCAACGTTTTTGTCCTCCAACGAAAGCAACGTTGTGTGGGACGGAAGCAACGTTCGGAAATGTGAAGAATTTTTCGGATTTTCTCCTTGAATTATATTTTTTGAAAATTTTATAACAAATAATACACATAAAATGTGAGCTTATAATTATGAATAAATACAATTAATTTGTATTATTCAACATTAATTTGCTCGAATTTTAATATTAAGCTCCCCCTTAATATGACATTAAATTTAAACTTATGTCTACAAGCGATTACAACTCAATCATGCCAAGTTCACCACGTAAACGAATAAAAGTATTTTAATCTAGTGGTTTTGTAAAGATATCAGCAATTTGATTTGACGTGTCAACATATTGAAGTTCAAATTCATTTCGTTCGATGTGGTCACGAATAAAATGATGACGAATATCAATATGTTTGGTGCGCGAATGTTGAATCGGATTCTTTGTTAGACATATGGCGCTAGTGTAATCACAGAAAATAGGGATTTTTGAAAAAGATACACCATAGTCGAGCAATTGATGCTTCATCCAAAGAATTTGCGCACAATAACTACCGGCAGCCATATATTCGGCTTCGGTCGTTGATAACGCAACACAATTTTGTTTCTTGGAAAACCAAGAAACTAAACAGTTTCCTAAAAAAAAAAAGTTCCACTAGCGCTTTTCCTGTCCACCTTATATCCACCAAAGTCGGCATCACAGTACGCTTTTAAATCAAAGAAAGAATTTTTCGAATACCACAAGCCGAGATTTGGAGTATTTGAAAGATATTTGAAAATGCGTTTTAAGGCGAACAAATGTGATTCCTTTGGACATGATTGAAATCGTGCACACAAGCAAACACTAAACATAATGTCTGGTCTACTAGCAGTAGCATAAATTAAGGAGCCAATCATACTACGAAAGGAAGATTGATCTACAGATTTACCATTTTCATCCTTGTCGAGCCTGATTGCTGTGCTCATTGGTGTAGATGATGATTTTGTGTTCTCCATCCCAAACTTCTTTAGAATCTCCTTGATGTATTTTCTTTGGTTCACAAAGAACCCATCCTTGCACTGTTTGATTTGCAATCCGAGGAAATGTTAAGTTCCCCCATCATGCTCATCTCAAAGTGTTCCTGCATAAGCTTGGAGAAATCTTGACAGAGAGTTTCGTTAGTAGAACCAAAAATTATGTCATCAACATAAATTTGCACAATCAATAAATCATCTTTGACATTTTTGGTAAATAAAGTAATGTCAATCTTTCCTCTCGAAAAACCATTTGAAAGAAGGAAAGTTGATAATTTTTCATACCAAGCTCGAGGAGCTTGTTTCAAACCATACAATGCTTTGTTTAGTCTATACACATGATCAGGCAATAATGCATTAACAAAGTCATCAGGATGTTCAATGTAAACTTCCTCTTTCAATTCACCATTAAGAAATGCACTCTTAACATCCATTTGAAATAACGTAAAATTTCTAGAGCAAGCAAAAGCAAGTAGCATGCGAATAGATTCTAGTCTAGCAACAGGCGCATAAGTTTCATCATAATCTATGCCTTCTTCTTGACTATATCCTTTCGCTACAAGTCTAGCATTATTTCTAGTGATAGTACCATGCTCGTCAAGTTTATTCCTAAAGACCCATTTAGTATCAATAATAGATCTATCATGCGGCCTAGGAACAAGATACCAAACATCATTATGCTTGAATTCATTTAATTCATCTTGCATAGCAATTATCCATGAATCATCTAATAAAGCATCATCAATGCACTTAGGTTCAACATGCGAAACAAAAGCAAGATGATTGCAGATATTATTAAGTGAAGAGCAAGTGGTTACTCCCTTCGAAGGACTACCAATGAAAAGATCTATAGGATGATCTTTGTGAAGAGTCCAATCCTTTGAAAGTGGTGTTTCCTCAACAGAAACATCTATTTCATTTAAGCTTGAGGAACCCATCTCTTCTTCGAGTAATTCTACATCATAATTGTTAGTACGAGAAACTATAGACATAGATTCATCAAATACAACATGCATTGATTCTTCAACAAGTAAGGTGCGTTTATTAAATACTCTAAAAGCCTTACTCATAGTAGAATACCCAAAAATAATACCTTTGTCGGATTTGGAATAAAATTTTCCAAGGTTGTCCTTACCATTATTATGAATGAAGCATTTTGATCCAAAAGCCCGAAAGTATGAAATGTTAGGTTTTTTCCCTCTCCATAATTCATATGGAGTTTTCTTGAGAATTGACCTTATTGATACACGATTGATAATGTAACAGGCATCATTCATTGCTTCAGCCCAAAAATATTTTGGTAGAGAATGCTCACATATCATGGTCCTCGCAATCTCCACAAGTGTTCTATTTTTCCTCTCAACGACCCCGTTTTGTTGAGGAGTCCTAGGACAAGAAAAATTGTGACCGATGCCTTTCTCTTCACAAAAATTTGTAAAACTCTCATTTTGAAATTCAGTTCCGTGGTCACTACGGATATGCTTTATTGAAAGATTTTTCTCATTCTCAATGCGTTTGACAAAAGTTTTAAAATAATCAAAGGCATCATTTTTGTGGGCTAAAAATAATATCCACGTGTAACGTGAGAAATCATCCACAATGACAAATGCATAAAGCTTCCCTCCTAGGTTAGCGTTCCTCGAGGGACCACATAGATCTAGGTGAAGAAGTTCAAGGGGCTTAGAAGTTGATACAAAATTTTTGCTTTTAAAAGATTTCCTTGTTTGTTTGCCAAGTTGACACGCATCACAAACAGAATCTAATTTTAAATTGAGTTTTGGCATACCAACAACTAAGTCAAGTTTAAAAAGTTTTTCTATGGTACTAGGACCAACATGACCTAGTCGTCTATGCCAAAGAATGTTATCATCAACATTCAAGGATACAAGGATTTTGATATTTGATAAAGATAAATTATTTAAAGAAACCTTGTATACATTTTCACTTCTATATCCTTTGAAATTTATGGATTTGTCGGATGTGAGTGATATAGTGCAGTGTTGGGGAGTGAAATTGACTTCATAACCTCTATCACACAATTGATTTATGCTTAGTAGATTATGCTTAAGTCCTTTCACTAGGAGTACATCATCAATCAAGCAGGATTTAGAAATACCTATTGAGCCGATTCCTTCGATAACTCCTTTGTTGTTGTCTCCAAAGGTGACAGATCCCTTCTCCTTTGGTTTGATCAATTGGAGTAGCTCCTTGTTCCCCGTCATATGTCTAGAACATCCACTGTCTAGATACCATATGCTATGAAGAACAGTTTTCCTATTTCCCTACAAGAATTTGATTTTGTTACCCTTTAGTTCTTTTGGGTCCACAGTGTTAGAAAAGAGAGATACAAAATAGACTTCTAAGAGTTCAGTCTCTCATAGCAACATCATCGCCACTTTTTAAGAGTGCTCCCAGTAGTAGGTAGGGCTATGGCCTCTTTAAAAACCTATTTCCTTGGACAGAGCAGAGTTCATCAGGAAGATTAGTCGCAAGTCAAGGCAGTTTTAACCGGTCTATGATGAACTCCCTTAGATCATGATTTCATAATGCCAACTGATGAGTTGTTAAGTACTCTTAGGCCTCCATTTCATATAGCTCTTTTGACAATATTAAAATCTTAAAGATCTACATTTATGTCTAGCATGACCTATTTTACAACAATAAGATCATGTAGGGGGTGATCTCATTGTTGCTTTAGCAATGAGGCTAGTAAGTCTATTGATTTCTTACCGTACCCTATTTCACCCTTATCAAAACTACATTTCTGCATGCTAAGTAGATTATTTAATTTATTACTACTAAAATTGAACTTATCAAAAGATTTTTCTAAGTGAGCTATGTCATCCTTTAATCTTAGATTTTCATGCTCCTTAGTTTCTAATTCAAGTTTGAGGTTTCTATTTTCCTTTCTAAGTGATTTAGTCATATCAAACATATGTTTATATGCATGCAATAATTCATCATAGGAAGTTACCTCGTCATCGTCGTCAGAGACAATGTCATCACTCCTACCCATGAGGCAGATGTTGGCTTCCTCCTCGTCATAATCGATATCGCTCCAAGTGGCTATGAGTGCTTTCTTCTTTTCCTTGTCAACTTTCTTCTTGAGAGGACACTCATTTGCATAGTGGTCTTGTTGTTGACAGTTGTAGTATGTTACTTCTTTTTCCGTCTTCTTTTTGAAGTTGTTTCCTCGCATAAATCTTTTGAATTTTCTTGCGAAGAGTGCCATATCATCATCTTCATCTTCTTTTTTGGATTGGCTAGATAGAGTAATCCACTTTGCCTTGATATCTTCTTTCTTTATTTCCTTCCTTGTAGACAATTCCAACTCATGGGTTTTTAGAGCCCCATGGAGTTGATCAAGGTCATAGGAAGCGGTGTCGCCTTTGTTGGATTCTATGATGGCCGTCCTCTTTGCATCCCACTCCTTGGGTAAGGCGCGTAGAGCTCTCCTCCACACTTGCTTGGTTGGATATTGTTCTCCAAGTTAGGCTAGCTCATTGATGATTTGAGAGAGCCTTCGGAACATGGTATCAACATCCTCACTAGCCTCCATCTCAAATGTCTCGTATTTGAGTTGAAGTAGATCGATATTTGTCTCCTTGACTTGATTGGTCCCTTCGTGGCATATCTCCAATTTATCCCAAATCTCTTTTGCCGATGAGCACATCGAGATCCGGTTGTACTCGTTCATATCTAAGGAACAATGAAGAATATTCATAGCTTTAGCATTTTGAGATATCAATTTCATATCCTCATTTGAAAAGTCGTCCATTACCTTAGGAATTTTGACTCCCTCAACCTCTTTCGTAGGTATATAGGGACCTTTCACAGTTACTTTCCAAAGGTCATAATCTACGGATTGGATATACAGGGATATTCGATTTTTCCAATATCCGTAGTTTATGCCGTTGAAAAGAGGAGGACGATTGGTTGATTGCCCTTGAGCATAATCGCTAGCTAGATTTGCCATAGAGCCTTTTTGAAAATATTTTGTAAAAAGGTGGCTCTGATACCACTTGTTAGAATCTAATGGGGGGGATTTAGGTTCTATTGGCAACTTTAGCAATTTAAACCAATTATGCAAGTACGCAAGCGGAAGACTTAAAGAAATTAATAATAAGTGCGGTAAATAAATGCGTAATGTAGATAAAGCAGTAAAAGGGATAAGAGATGTTTATGAAAGTTCGACGATAAATCGTCTACGTCTCCCCTTCTTGGTTAAGATCGATTAACCAAGGATCCACTAGCACTTCAACGTCTTGGCCTTGATGGCTCCAAGGATAGCCGTACAACTCAACACGATCACCGCGCCGATACAACTCAACACTTGGCTTTAAGGGTTCCAAGGATAGCCACAACACTCGTATAATACACTTGGCTTCACACACAAGTGTTTACAACAATCGAGCAACCAACTCACAAAATATTACAAACAACCCTCGATTTTGAATAAAACGCTCAATTATCACTTGAATACTTTGAAGGAGAAGATGTTTCTTGCAATGAGAGATGAGAGTGAATTTGTGAGTTCAAATGACTTCAAATGGCATGTATTTATAGCTGAAAATTCGGGCAGGTTCGTTGCGTCCGTTCGGGCCATCGTTGCGTCCATTCGGCGCACATTAAATTCTTCCGGCGTTGGTGACAAACGTTGCATCCATTCATAGGTTCGTTGCGTCCGTTCGGCGCATTGCGGCTTTTGTCGGATGACTTTTTTCCTTAAAAATTGGATCGTGTTCTTGACAAGGAACGTTGCGTCCGTTCCTAGGTTCGTTGAGTCCGTTTGGCATAATTCAGACTGCGCGACAAACTTCAAAAATTCATATCTCACAATCCGTCCGTCGGATCAACCTGAAATTTGGACAGTAGCTTTAGAACATCCTGAATTTTATTATGAATGGTGGAGATCGGATTTGAAAGACTCAAACGATTCCAGTATTTTTCTGAATTTACTTTGTTGTATTTTTGCTTCACGTTCTTTGTGGCACTTTTGAAAAATTCATAACTCCACATCCGTTCGTTGGATCGACTTGAATTTTGGACCGTAGCTTTTGAGCATCCTAAAATTTAATATGACTGGTGGAGATTGTAATTGAATTATCCGAAAAAGCTCAGTAAATTTTGCAATGTTCTTCACTATAACAATGTTTGTAATAATCTAATCTGCAAAGTCTCACTTTAAACGATTAGAAATAATAACCTAGTTTTGTAATTATAAAAACAAGATAAGTTGTCGCATTAAAAACATTAATCTCATTTAAGAGATTTGTATGCGTTTAAGGCGTAACAATATTAATCATAGTTGCTTCACAAATTAGATGATTCAAACAATTACGGATTTGAATTCTAATTTAGCGGTGGATTGTACGAAAGAATTATCAGGTGATCAATCTAATAATCAAACACACAAGCATTAAATAAATAAGAACAACTCTTGATACTCAAATTGAATTAAACACTAAAAATCAAAATCTCACAAAGTAAATAAAATCAAAGGTTTCGTCTTCCTTAACCAAGTACAAAAACTAAATGAATTTAAACTAAGAATAAGAAAGATAAAACCTAGCCGCCAAGAGAGTTCTTCAAGCTTTCTGCCGTCCAAAGATCTTCAGAATAATTCCCTAGACTCTAAAATTCGAGATATATATTTTAATTAAGGCTAGAGTCCTTAAAAATAAAAATTCCTAAATTATCGATTTTTTCAATCCTATCAATAAGTAATCTTGAGGATTCAATCCTTGAGAAAATTATAGGAAACTTATGTTACAAAAAGATGAAATTTTGTTTTTATCCACAATACAATATATCTATTTTTGATAAAAATATAAATGATGTTTTAACACTAGATAATTGTTTTTATAGAAATAATCTTGTGTTAACAGGAAATCATCCAATCAATATAAACTATGTTGTCGGTTTAGCAATGAGTAATAATTCTCAAACAGGAATAATTTCAACAAAACCAACCATTTCTGTTGAAAGAATGTTTGAAAATATTACAAGAATTGAACATCCCCGAAAAGCATTTATTGAAGAAATAGATCTTTGTAAAAAATGGAGTTCAGATGACCTCCAAATAACAAAACATTCTTTTCCAAGAAGATCATTATCATTTGCTTGAAATGATGAAGATATCCTTGAAAAGATTGGAACCATGAATCACAACATCCTTAAAATTAAACAAGCCATTGTTACTGAATCAACCTCATCGTAATGACATCCTTTACAAAACTAGAAAAAGATCTAGGAGAATTAGAAAGTAAAATGGATGAGATCAATCTAAAAATACAAGAATTAGAAAGAAATTTCAAAGAATATATTGATTTAGCTACGACTAGATTAATAATAGAACAAAAAAGACATAGTAATGAAATATTAAGCTACCTTAAGGAAGTTCTTCCAATAGATAAAGGAAAAAAAAATGGAAGAAGAATCACCAATCAAAATTGAATCATGGTATAGAAATCTCCTTATTTATGGAAAAACTAAGTATGGAGATGTTTAGTGAAACAGATCAATCTGATTATGAACAAATAAGAATAAATAAAGAAGGATTGTATCATTCTCATCAAGAAACAGAACAATATAGAGATATGAATATCTAAGAACCAGAATCAGAAGATGATTCCAGACCATGATTAACTCTACGAATGAATGTAGGTAGTGGTAGTGGAACCAAAAATGAAGGATTCGAATATAATAAGGACCAATATTCTGGAACATATAAAGATGTTAGAGATATTCTTAGAGAATCAAAAACTTCAGGATTTGTAAAACAAAACATTCTAGATTTAGGATGTTCTACTGCAAAAGAAAGAAAATCAAGGATAGATCATTGGGCAAATGAACTATCAGTACAAATTTAATTAACACCATTGTTAGATAAAAGTGAGACATACAAGTATTAACTCAGGGAATGATAAAAATGACTTTGGTAGGAGCAGTGAGAACTTGGGCTGAAAACCTAGTAATAACTAATCTACCAATGGGAATGACAGGACATCGATATTTCGAACTATTTGTGATGCCTTGTACCAAGAATTTTTAGGAGTTTCTAATAATGACGCTAATTTAGTTTCCAAAAACATAGAACAAAATAGAGCAATTTTTATACTAGATAATATTAAATTTTTCAATTTATGTTATCTAGAAGAATTTATCTGTGATTATGAAACAAATTATTATCAGTTAATAGATGCTGATAAAAAAGAACATTATAAATTAAGTATTTTTAATAAAATACTTAATATACCAATAAATAGTAAAGATGAATTTTTAACTAGCCCTTATGCCAAAACTTTGGGAGTAGCTATTAAATTTATCAAAGATATAATAACAAAGAGATGCCATGAAGTAACATTAAATAAATGAATATTCAAATCTTACAAACAAAACAATAAACTTTGTTGTGACAAAATGAAATTCACAGTAAAACAATATGGTTGTAAAACAAACATGTCACACAAACATTTAAAACGACAGAAACAGATTAAATCTAATAAACTTTATAAATTTTTTAATAGGAAATTTATTCCCTATAAGAAAAATAAATTTAAAAGGAATTTCTTCAGAAAACCTTATAGAAGAAAATTTTATAAAAAATTTGATAATAAAAAACCCATCTTGCCCAAAAGGTAAAGGAAAGAATTGCACATGTTGGTTGTGCAATGAAGAAGGTCATTATGCAAATGAATCTCCAAAACGAAATGAAAAAAAAAAAAACAAAGTTAAACTTTTAGAAATATTATACACTCTTGGATTTTATCCAAAAACAAAGTTAAACTTTTAGAAGAATTATACACTTTTGGATTTTATTCAGTAGAAAAATTTGAATTTTCATCAGATGATGAAAATATTTATTACCTTGATGAATCAA
Organism: Henckelia pumila; assembly: GCF_033568475.1. Lineage (NCBI taxonomy): Eukaryota > Viridiplantae > Streptophyta > Magnoliopsida > Lamiales > Gesneriaceae > Henckelia > Henckelia pumila. The sequence goes on from NC_133121.1 coordinate 197,468,416, forward strand.
GTGAATCGGACTCTGAATCCGACTCTACATTTGATAATTCCGAAAATAATAATGCTTCAACATAAGACAAGGGTATTTTTGAAAAATACAAGTCTAGGTACTAAACTCAAACTTTTATTTGGCTTAGGTACCTATTTTTAAGTTGCCCTTATAAATATAACTTTAGCTTTTTTAATTCTCAGATAAAATAATCTATTAGCATTTGTCGCGTCAGTGTATCAAGAAACGGGTTGAGTAGATGCTACCCACAGGGTAGTGCCCTGCGGGTGATGTGACGGCTTATGATTAGTCAAAATTAGTGGGATCCACGTGAGACCCATTAATTTTGACCAATCATGATATTACACATCACCCGCAGGGTAGTGCCCTACGAACGGCATGTACTAAACCTAGGAAACGATTCTTTTACTCTTTCTTCTCCTTTATTATTTTATTATTATTTTAGTTTCATCATATAGTAGAAATAAACAAAGTACTGTTGGACTTTTTCTTCCCATATTTAAGAATCAAACGACAATTTCTTCAATCACTAACTAATAATACTTTGAATTTTCCAAACGATGTGTGAAGAAAAAGTAGAGTTGTTGGGACTGCCACTCCGCAAAATCCCCGTTGAACGTACATTCAAAAATCCCCATTAATGTACTTAATCTAAAAATATATAAAAAAAAATCCCCATTGTACTAGCCTCCAAAAAAAACAAAAAATCTCCATTGTACTTATTTCAAAAATAATATTAAATTCTTTCAAAAAAAATATTAAATAAATTCGTGTGTTTTGAATTTAAAATTTTCCTATATCGACAAATATTAGTCACGCAGAGTATTTGGCCACTTCTTTATTATATTTTCGTTTAATTAGTATTTGTTTGTCTTTATTATATTTATGTGGGTTTGTTCCGTGCTGTTGGCATAAGTTCTTGAGTACGTCTACGAATGAATTTAAATATAGCTAGTTGAGGCTCACGACACAATTTTCTTGTAAAAGTTATGCCCCGATCTTGGTGTTTAATTAAGGATTTGACACTCTTCTTCGATGATAGAATAACCATCTTGTGATTATAACACATTAAATCACAAGTTTTTAAAACCAAAAATGACGATGTAATCTCTCTTTTTAGACGTTGAAGGAAGACAAATGACAATATGGATGCAAAATGTGAGAAAAATGGAGTGATATATATATATTTCACTAAAATCGGAGGGTCCAATCCAATGTTCGAATCCAAGCTAAGTCCAAAGCTTCAAGTCCGGAATGAACCTAAAACCAAGCAAAGAGTGTTAGAGGAAACCGGGAAGGAGTCCCGATATAGCCCCTCCGACTCTCAAGTCAGAGTCAAAAAGTAAATAAGTGAAGGAAGAGCTTGGGTGCCCCGTCAAAATGAAAGTAATAAGTTGCAAATAAAGTGAGCAAACCCGATATTTATAGAAGAAGGTAGATGACCACGCATATTTCGTAGGGGACCACGTGAGTGAGACTCACGCACTTATTCATCCGGGACTCGCTCTTGAGGCGAGGCTGAAGCTATGAGGCCTTGCCCTTGAGATGAATCTTAGGCTAAGGGCTCACACACCTCAGATATGATCTACACTAGCTACTCTCCTCCGCCATCGTCATCCTAAAATCCCCAATTTTTTAGGAAAAGCCCATAGAAATTGAGATAATGCAACCCAAGGTTTGGAACAAATTCGGCACATATAGACTTAATTGTTGCAGCCCTTCAAAATTTGTATCCCAAAGGAAATCAGAATTTGGGAAAAGGAATCAATCATGATTAAGTAGCCACGCTATTTCCATTCTTTAGGATTGTGACGACCGAAATTAAGGGCTTAAATCCTTTTATAAGCAAAAATAATCGAGGCTAAATTTGAATAGAAATTTAGAGACTTTGATGGAAACAATCAAGTCAATTCAATTCGATTTTTAAGGTTGATTTTGAATAGGAATGGAAACCACTTGTAACCCCCATATTAATCATTTTGATCATCAATTATGAGGCTATTAAGAGACCATAAATCAAGGTTAATTACCCCTTTTAAGGACCTTAATATGTAACCGTCAAGGCCAATTAAGTGGAAACCTTCCATTGAAATGAACCAAACTCGAAGAATTTTTTAAATAAATATTACATATATGCCGATACATATATGCATCATACTTAAAGATAGATTTTTATAAAATTTAATACATATAAAAAGCGATTTCATGTCAAAACTTAAATAATCGAACACATTATAAATCCATGCGTAAATATTCAATAACGTAAAATGCGGAAAATAGTTTGATACAATCTCATAATCATTGAAACATAACAGCGCGAAGGTCACGGGTGTGCTAGCTTGCCACGAATGCACAGAGGTCTTTACCACCAATCGGGACCACAACCTCCTGAATAACATAAATCTCACCTGCACACCATTTAGATCTAGTGAGCCTAAAGGCCCAACATGCTCTACCTTTAATAACGAGTACTACTAAATAAAACCACATGCAAGTACATAACGTATATAAAAATAACCTGAGGATTCTAATAAATGCATGATCGAAAAATCGTATGCATAAACTGCGTCGTAATCTAAATCATAACATAATACGCAACATAATACATAACATAAGAATTGACATGTCATAAACATAAAAACAATTTTTCTGTGGGTCATATCAGTGAAGTGTGACCATAAACATAAGCGATTGATCAATCTATAAACCAACGTACGCGGCGGCGAGGTTCACCCAATCTTAACACGGAGATTTCCTACGCCTCTTATGCCACTTCACCCAGACTTAACACGGGCATCCGTAGGCTCCTGAAAATAATTGCCACAATTCACATCAACTTCCCAAAAATATTTCCTATACATGCCGTTAATATTAACATAAAATACATGCATGAATCATGAACTTAAAAATATCATCTTTCTTAAAATTATGTCCGTAAATATATATTTAATTTATTTTTCATAAAAATAATATTTATATCAAAATATACATATACATCTATTAAATATATATTTACGGACTATTTTGTTTGTCACTGGGTAGTTCGAGTTACTGCCCCTTAACTAAAGCCCTTAAAATCATATTCGTCCGATAACACTTAGATTGACTCATTAACACTTAAACTGGCCCAATAATACTTAGACTAGCCCAATCACACTTAAATTGATCCAATTAGACTAAGATTGACCCAATAGTACTTAGTCCAACTTAGAACTTAGTCCAACCAAATAAATTAAACAATTTAGGCTCATTAACAAATTTAGCTCAATTATTAAATTAAGCCTCCAATAACTATCTTAAGCCTTATAAGCTTGGCTCAATAAATAAATCGATTTGTTCAAGCCCAAATAACACTATATCCCAAATAAACAACTCAAGCCCAATAAATACGTTAAACTCAATAAATATTTTAGGTCAAATAACTAAATTAAGCCCAATGAATAAACTAAACACTTAGACTCTTAAATAAATTACCCGGCCCAAAATAAATAATCCAGACCCAAACCATAATATATGACCCTAATACACTTGACCTGACCCGGACAACCCACTTGCCCGAGCTTTGCCTAAGCTTCCCGCTAGATAGACCACCCTTACAACCATCCAACCGTTCACCTAGCCGACACTAGTTCAAGACATCTTAAACCAAGACCCAAAGGGACCTAACCCAGCCATCAACCAGTGAACAACAACTAAGACTCAGCCATGACAGAAAAATAATTCACAACCAAGTTACAATGCATAAGAACGTGAATGATGCATGAATTAAAACTTGAGTTACCATATCCACATACAAATGCTACAACACAATTTAATCATCAAAACAGTGAATATAATGATCTAAATGGTGTGAGAAAGAAAGGTTATAACATGTCTTTGCGTTTAAAACGCACGAAAAACTAATACGGTTGCGGTTGCGTATATCGGGATTCGAGAATCTCACAAATTTCCAATTCTAAAAAGCTCAAATTCCTAAATTGCTGATTTCTGCCTCTAAATATCCTCAACTAGCTTCCGATCTGCGAAAAATCACACAATGGTCAAAAGTCAACCCTGGTCAACTCTGGTTAAACTTTGACCAAAAATTTCCAAACTTTATTGCGTTCTCACCGCTTCACGGTTTTGAATCTCGACTCGAAACTTGAATATTTGGATCCATCACGCCGAACCGGTCAAAAATGGTTAACATGTAAGTGGTCGCCGGAAAATTGGGGAAGACGGCGGCGCGGCGGCGATGAGCAAATAAACTCCAAAAATTCTGAAATTTTACTGGCTTGTATATCTTGATGAGAAGATTCCAACGCACTAGGCCACGAGCGGATCGGACCACCGAGGCGGCGTAGATCGAAGAAAAATATCCGACGGCGGCGTGAGCTTCCAAGCTCAGATCCGTTCGATTTTTCAACGGAAAAAGCTGTAATAAGATCGGGAAATGATCTACAGACATCCTAGAACCTTTAACAACACAAAAACAACAAGAAGTGACCTGAAATCCGATGATTCGCGCGAGGAAGATGATGAATAATGCCGCGTGATTCTCGACTTCGTTCTCGCCAAATCGGACACCAAAACTCATGATTCTTGGTATGGATGTGATCGCCTTGAAGAGAGCTACAATATGGCGGGGTCAATCGATGGCAAGGGTGGCGCATGGCGGCTGGCGATTGGAGGGGGCGAATTGGGGGTTAGGATTTAGTGTGTGTTCTTGGGGTTTGTGTGTGAGAGAGGAAAAATACTTATTATGCATAGAAAATTGGTCCTAAAATGATCTGGTCCAAAATACACTTTTGTTATTTTACTCCAATATGAAATTTAACACATTTTACAATTATCTGAAATAGTGAACTTGACCAGTCAACTTGACCAGTAAATTACCCAATAAATAAATTAAGTCAAAATAAGGCTTTGACCAGTCATCCAAACTGATTATTTTCTCCACTTTAAATTATCTGGCATAAATAATTATTTTAATCCCATTATCTCAATAACTATCTCAAAATGTCAATATTAGCAGATATCCAAAAATAGTCAAGTTCATTGACTAATTGACACATATATTTTTATAAATATACTCTGTAACTCAGTTGGGCGCAATAAATATTTTATCTACTCAATAATTATTCTAATTACCATTAATTCGGTAATAAATTTTTGGGGTGTTACAACTCTCTCCCCCCCCCCCTCCCCCTTAAATGGAATTTCGTCCTCGAAATTGGAGTAAGTACCGATAAGCTCTGGACAATACGTCCGCATAACGACCCCGGCCTCCCAGGGAGCCTCCTCCTCTAACTGATTCTACCATCGGACCTTGACCAAGGGAAAAACTCTCGTTCTAAGTCTCTGCTCCTCCCGTGCTAAGATCTGCTCTAGTCATTACTCGGATGACAAGTATGACGCCAACTGCAATGGCTCGTATCCATTACACATCACGCCCTTCATGGGCGCAATCCTCACAAACACATGGTTGGTCTCCAACAGCAACTCGAGGTCTCGTAGTCATCGGTCAGCATAACTCTTCTGACGACTCTGTGTGGCCCTAATCTTATCCCGAATTCGAACCACGATATCTGCAGTCTGCTGAACTAAGTCGGAACCTAAGAGAATCCTCTCGCCAACAACGTCCCAATGCACGGGAGATCTACACCTTGTTTCGAAAAAGTCTCATATGGAGCCATACCTATAGACGCCTGACAACTGATGTTATAGGTGAACTTCACTAAAGGTAGTCTGGACTCCTAAGAGCCCTGAAATTCAATCACAACAGGATCTCAATAAAACCTCGATATCAACCATCCCACGATTCTATCTGGTGCCCGCCAAACACTAAATTCTAATGGTGCTGACAATCACTATCAGTTACGAGCCAAAAAAATGTCAAGATGATGTTCAGTATAACTCAGCTCAATAAATAACTTGTTGGGTCATAATCAAATCGAAATCGAAGAGACATGGTTCAGAACAATATCAAAATACAATAATCTGGAAAACAAATCTTCAAAAAGGAAACAACTTGTTTGCAGTCTAATACAAGAGGTGAGCGAATCAATTCAAGGCTCCATGAACAAGGGATACAAGCCAATCAATCAATATCAAATCAGATGATCATCTGTCAACAGGTATGACATCATGTCCATCATCAATACAAATCAAGGTTGTCAGCGTGGCTTACACACGAGGAAATCCGCACGCACTCAACGAAAATGAAATAAAATCCCAAGGTGTAATCCGATGTCAACAAAATAAAATCAAGATCCCAATGGAATAGAATAACAATACTCACCCAAATCAATATCCATGTACAGATTTAGAATTAAGTTCTCAAGAAATATGAATTTCCGAAATTCATAATCGAAATATCATTCAAAGCCAAATTGACTGAATATTCAATAAACAATGTCATGCGAATCAAGGAATGCATGAACTACAAAAAAGATTTCAATATTTTCAGAAAGAATCGATAAAATGGCTCACGTAACCAATTTTTCTCTATCTCAAAAGCACCTTCCCAATCCTTCACAAAATCAACTAAACGTCAATCAATACTTAATTACTCAGTTAGTACTATCACGAAATTCCCAAATTTCATATCTGTAACAAATTAATTCATCTCTAAATAGTACCCTTCACCCGAATCATTTGGCTCAACGATTTCTGAAAAAAATGAAATTTGAATTTCTCAATAGCAATCAATCAAATCTCTAAGAGAATTCTCAAAACAATCTCTCCGACCCAACTTTCGCATCTAACATATATTAAAAAATTACTAAAAATCCTCAAAAACTACTGAGAGATAAAATAATGCGTAGCTCCAGAATCCAGCAGCACAAACGTAACAATACCTCTAATTCTAATCTTCCCTGTACGCAAAAGATTTCCTAACATATATGGATAATTCTTCTAGAGCAACCAATTAACATCTAAAGTTCAATCCTAAGCGTGCTAATTTCACCAATTCCAAATTCCCATCCTACACATCCATTTCTAAAACACAAGTTCAATAGTCAAGCAATTTACAATGCAAATCTTAACTAAGCATCCCAATAACTGGAATTTAAGAACGCAAATTAAGATTATCCGTGATAAGAAAAGTATCATGATCTGCATCCTCAGCCTGCACCACAAACAAGCGCCCTCTGGTCTGCCTCGTTCTGTGACAGTTCCTCAAAATCTTTTCGGATCCTCGCTGTAGTGACCCTTACCGAGATCACCTACTAATCAGAACTTAAGCATGAAATTAACTTAATAAAACAATAAACCAGAATTAAACTGCAAAAGTCATAAATATTATACAATCCCAAGGAAAGGAATCTGCAAATATCCAATTAGTTATACAACCAAATCGAATACTGTATCAACCCAATACAATAAATAAAACCCTAGGTGAAGCTCCATCAGGCCAATCCTCTGCCTAGCCCCTCTTGGATCCACCCGCCTCATCCAATCGCAAACTTGCCCCATGGAATAGGGTGTCCAGATACACATAGTACGAGACGTGAGTATAAAACGCTCAGCACGAGAGTATGAGTATACATGCATGAAAGTGTACCTCCTACTGACTAGAGGCCAAGAATCAGATAACAAAGATATACCGGACCCTGGTATGTAGCACACTGTGCCATCGCTTCAGGAGGTGGGTCACATACCAAAAAACAGTGGATACTCCGGACCCAAATCGATGGAAGTCCATCCACTAACAGGATAGGGTAAAACCCTACTACCAGACATCTCAAAAAGAGATAGCTCAATATGCAAATGTATGCAGCATATAATCATGTCATATAATTCATGCAGTCACATAATACATGCATACTCAGTCAGGATATCTCGAACAGTACTTTCGTACCTCAACAACTAGGCAAGCTCTACCAGCTCTAGGTCCACGCCTATAATCCGCACTACACTGCCAAATGATATTAATATCATTATAGTGTTCTAAAAGCCTTAACTAAGCTATTGCATACTCCTAAATATTTTAGGAAGCAAAAGCTATACCTGCATCCGTCATCAGCGCGTTGCTATCGCTTGCCTCAAAACTAGGCCACAGCTCCGCTACGACGCCTAGATCGCTATGCCACTTCCGGATTCCCAATAGGACGCCTAGAACGCCCTAGATCTAAGCTGGAAGACTAAGGAATTGAGAGAAGAGAGGTGATTGGTGCGCCTGAAAATGAATCTCGGCACCCCTATTTATATACGAAGTTCGGGCCGTTCGAACTAGCTTCGAAGCCTTCGAACACGTTCGGACCGTCCGAGCTCGACTTCGGGGAGTTCGAAGTCCCATCAATGCGTCAGCAATGACGTAATCTTGCTGACGTAAGCAATGACGTAATACTGGACTCCGATCGGGCCATCCGAACCTGCCGACGGAGCGTCCGAACACGTTCGGAGCCTCCGATCTTCTCTTCGGAGCGTCCTAACTCAAGTTTAGTAAATGCGATTAGTTCCTTAATATCTTTACTTGGTTACGGGCCACTAAATTCTCTCCCACTTAAGATATTTCGTCCTCAAAATCAGATCTTAAGTATTGAAAGCGAAACAACATGAAGAAACATATTTATTCAAATTAAACGTTTACAACTGAATACAACTCGAAAACAAAATCAAAATAACTCAGGATGTTCTAAACGCATCCTGCTTTCCAGCTCCCAAGTGGCCTCTTCAGTGCCTCGGCGCTGCCACTGAACTAAAACCAGAGGAATAACTTTATTATGCAAGACCTTATCCTTACGATCCATGATACGAATAGGTCTCTCTACATAAGTCAAATCCGTATCCAATTGAACCTCGGATGGCTGCAGAATATGAGACTAATCTGCCACATACCATCACAACAGAGATACGTGGAATACGTCATGAATACTGGACAGATACAGTGGCAAGGCCAGACGATAAGCCAGATCGCCAATGCTTTCCAAGATCTCAAACGGACCGATAAATCTGGGAGACAACTTGCCCTTGAGGCCAAATATGAGAATCCTGCGGAAAGGTGAAACTTTCAGAAACACTTTCTCCCCAACATCAAACTGCAAAGGTTTACGCTTAGTATTAGCATAGCTGGCTTGACGATCCTGTGCAGTCTTAATCCGTTTTTTGCTCTGATCAATAACATCTGCTGTTTGCTGGACTAACTCCGGTCCCTCAGCCTGCCTCTCCCCACTTCTTCCCAGAAGAGTGGAGTACGACAACGTTGCCCGTACAATGCCTCAAAAGGTGCCATCTCAATGCTACTATGATAGTTGTTGTTGTACGCGAACTCAATCAATGACAAATGATCCTGCCAGGCTGAACCAAAATCCATAGTGCAAGCTCGAAGCATATCCTCCAAAGTATGGATAGTACGCTCTGACTGTCCATCTGTCTCCGGATGATAGGCAGTACTCAAACTGAGAGTAGTGCCCATCGCACGCTGAACACTCCCCCAGAACCTATAAGTAAATCTGGGGTCTCGATCGCTGACAATGCTCACAGGTACTCCATGAATTCGAACGATCTCCTGAATGTACAACCGAGCCATACGATCTACAGAGTACTCTCATCTATAGGCAATGAAATGCGCTGACTTGGTGAGTCGGTCCACCACAACCCAGATAACATCACAATTCCTCGAGGATACCGGCAAATGGGTCACAAAATTCATCGTGATAAGCTCCCATTTCCACTCAGGAATAGGCAGATTGTGAAGCAAACCTCCAGGTCATCGGTGTTCTGCCTTGACCTGCTGACAAACCAAGCATTTCGAAACATACTGATACACGCTGTGTTTCATCTCCTTCCACCAAAATCGAGTACGTAGATCCTTGTACATCTTGTTGCTCCCCAGATGAATACTCAACTTAGTGCGATGTGCCTGAGACAAGATCTCTTCTCGCTACTCTTCATCCTCCGGAATCACAAGCCTACCAGACAAACACAGAAAACCATCTGACTGATAGTGAAATCCAGACGTGCTACCCTCGTTAGCTAGACGAGCCAAACGTTGGGTCTTCGAATCAGACATCGGAGCATCTCGAATCCACGAATACAAAGTTGGCTCAGATAGTATCGCAAACATCTAGATACTCTGCATACCCTTCTTGTGCTTGAAGTTATACCCTGAAGAACAACAATCCTCGATCGTACTAGACATCGAACAAGTCTGCAGTGCGGATAGTCGCACCTTGCGACTCAAGGCATCAGCGGTGAAATTAGCAGCTCCCGGATGGTAATTAATTTTGCAATCATAGTCCTTAAACAAGTCCATCCAACGTCTTCGCCTCATGTTCAACTCCGCCTGAGTGAACAAATACTTGAGACTCTTGTGGTCGGTGAAGATCTCAAATTTCTCGCCATACAGATAATGACGCCAGATCTTCAAAGCGAACACAATAGCTACCAACTCCAAATCATGAACTGGATAATTGTCTTCGTGCAACTTCAACTGTCTAGAAGCGTTTGCGATCACATGCCCATTCTGAGTCAGAACACAACCTAACCCCTGAAGATAAGCATCCGTGTACACCACATACCCTCCAGATCCTGACGATAATGCCAACACTGGCGCAGAAGTCAACCGTCGTCGAAGTTCACAAAAAGTCTCCTCGCACTCTGAGGACCACTCGAAATCAACACCCTTGCGGGTAAGCTGCGTCAATGGTCGAGCTAGCTGTGAGAAGTTCAGAATGAAGCGACGATAATATCCTGCTAGAACCAGAAAACTATGGATCTCAGCAACCATCGTCGGACGCGACCAATTAAGCACAACCTCAATCTTGCTTGGACCAACAGAAATCCCCTCCCTGGATATAATATCACTACAAGAAATTTGGTAATAGACTACACAAGAATGACTACTGTTTTTAATAAAACCATAGTATTTTTATAATTAACTATGGTTTTTACAGAAACCATAGTTAATGAGAATTTTTAAAAATATACGTCTACAGTTTTGTAAAAAGCGTTGTTGTTTGTGTTCTACAACATCGGTTTTTAAAAACCGTAGTCTATGAGCATTTTTTTTAATAAATAGACTACGGTTATTTTGTACCGTAGTCTATGAGCATGTTTTTTTAATAAATAAACTACGATTTTTTTGTACCGTAGTCTATGAGCATTTTTTTTAATAAATAGACTACATTTTTTTTTCCGTAGTCTATAAAGCCTTGTTTTTTAATAAATAGACTACAATTTTTTGTACCGTAGTCCATGAGATATACAAAAAAGATCGTTTCTCTCTCTTTCTCAAGCCCTTTTGCCGCTATCAATCCCCTTTCTCCCTAGCCCTAGCCGTCGCTCCAAGAGGTCGATTTGCCACCCGAGACGTCGGAAATCTACCGTTTGAAGTAGACAAAGGTAAGATCTCATTCTTGGCTTCAATTTAGTACCAAAATATTGAGGATTCTTGGCCCAAAGCTTGACTAGGGGTAGGTTTTCGGTATACCGTATAAAAAATATTGGTATGAAAAAAATTTATATCGGTACCGATATCGAAATTCCAAAATTTTGTATAGAAAAAATCCATAATCATACCGTATAGATACCGAAAAAAAAATTCGATATACCAAAATAATATCTATATATCGAAACAATTTCGGTACGATATCTCAAAAAGTCGGTATTTTAGTTCGATAACCCAGCCCTACGCTTGACTGTCGACTAACTTCGTGACATGAAACTGCGGGTTCTTTTTTCTTTTTGCGACATATACCAGCGGATGGAAAGTGTAATGGAGAAGGCTTTGTCTCCAAGCGGCGGTTTGAGTTTAAAAAATTACTATCAGCAATCTATGGAGCTGGTTAGGGCATCCGATAGCGGACTGCCTTGATGGTTTTCTCCCCTCGACTGTGGCTCGCGAATGAAATATTCTCCTCTCTTGCTCTATTTGCCTGGTTAGTTTTGCTTCTCTCTTTTTTTTTATTTGAAATACCTCCGAATGAGTCAAAACATAGCTAGCTAGTTAGGATTTGAAATCCATTCTCAAGTGGATTTACACTAACAGACCAATGGATTTTTTATCATCTCCAAATCCATCCACCCAAATGCAACCAATCTGAGATTACTATTTATTAACGTGTTACTACTTCTAATTTCTAGTATTTACTGTAGTTTTTGATTTTTTTTTAATTAGAATAATGAACGGGTGGCGCTGTATCTATTGCGTTCTCTATTGTGATTTTTCTGGATGTGTAGATTTGATTGCAATTTCTTCATTATTGCTTTCTCAGGTGGGCATGAGTTTCTATGCAGGCTGATGTTAATTTTCATTCATTTTGCTAGATTTTTGCTGTGAAACTGGTGATTTGGTGATCTCTTGAATTCGAGCGTCCCGAAAGTTGAGACCTTTAATCACTTGAACAGGATTTTATTTGTTTTAAATCTTGAGAGCCATGTGTGGTGGTCTATGTTCTTATTGCTATTTTTTTTCTTCTGTAAATGAGTTTTCTTGATATTAATTCTTGATTAAAGAGGTCATCGTCTTTTTCTGATTGATTCTCGTTGGTGCAAACTTGTGGTTCCTTGCAATTAAAAAGCGTGTTTCTATCTTTTATTAAATCTTTCAAAAGTGATGTATAGAAGCTAATAGCTTAGAATGTTCTTTCTTCTCGGTGCTGGGATTTCATATGTAACTTAGGCTTTCCAATTGATATTCTTCACAATCTGACAGGCAATTAGATGAATCAATTTGATATTGACAGCGATGATAGCCCCAACACCCCATCTTCGAGGGCAAGCACACGTCAACAATAAACCCACTTGGGTGAAAGAGATGTGCAAGAAGGTGGACAAGCCCATACAGCTCATAACAGAAGAAAGGGGAAGTTCTATGATCCACCGGGTGAATTTCACCCGGTAGATCTGGGCCGTTCATGGGGCTGGGCCCCATGAAAAGGAGCCCGGGTCCCACATAATTATGTGGGGCCCGGGCTATTTGGACGATAGATGCTGCATCGGGTGAAATTCACCCGGTGCTGCAGCATAGAATAAGCCCAAATAAAGTTATCCTCAAAGTCAAAGGAATAGTAGATAAATTTATTTAGTTATTTATCTTGTGAAAAAGGTTTTACGCCATGTTATTAAGTTTCCAGAAGGCATCTTTGTTCAGAACCTTATAGTTGGTTGATATGGTGTTATGTGGGTCAAAAATGAAGGTCCTGCTACTTTATTGATATCCTTGTACATTTTTTCGATCATGTCATTGACTTCATTTTCTTGTATCGATTTTTATTTTTGCGATAATGATTTCAGTAATCTAATGCATTCTAGTGCCAAAAATTGTGAAACGATGATTTCTTAAACTGAAAAGGATTTACATCAAACTTACAGGATATCAGGTACATGATTGAAGATCTTCTCATGTTAAAGCCAACTTTATTTTTTGGAGTTCCTAGAGTTTTTGACAGGATATACACTGGTATACAATTGTTTATTGATATAATTGGAATTAAGTGTTTGTTGTGTCTGTATCAATTTACTCAAAATTTGAAACATATCCAATTCCAAATTTCTGTCCATTGTTCTTGAATTCTACAGATTTGATATCTTGTAGATGAGGATTACTTTGTTCATGTACCAAACGGTATTTACCAAAGTCTATATATATGTCTTGGCACATATCCAGTTTTGATTGAGTATTTACTCAGCGATGCAATCATAGTTAACAAAGCCGAGACCAGTCTTGTCTCCAATAGGCTTCGTGACTCCTACATCTCAGTTACCAGAACAGAGGACTTATTCCATGTCTGAATCAGTTCAGTCAGCCTCAAATTTTCTGATTTTAACTACTGACTTTCAACTTGTAACTTGTCATTTTCAGCCTTGAGCTTAGTAATTCTTCCTTTAGGTTGATCTTCTCAACCGACTGTTCCCAACTTGGCTCAATTGAGGTTTCTGGCAGATCATTTTGCTTTTCTTTGACTTTCTCAAACGCTAAGCACAGTCTTTGGGACTCATCAGCTATTTCGTGCAGTGCATTGACTAACTCTTTTTGTGTAAATTCATTTGAGTTAAAGTCAAATAATTGTCCACTAGTAGAAGGTTGATTGGATGTTTGTTCATTGATGGGATATTGATCATCATGAGTCATGAAGCAACTGTCTTTATCATCATCAGTGAAACTTGGGGATCTATCTGAGCAACCGGGTTCTTCAATAGGTTTAATCAATGGGCTCCCGCTCTCTTTAGTCTTTATCACTTCATTGCTTAGCTTGATAAACTGCTGCCAGAGATTCTTAGTCGTAGAACATGTCTCAACATCTTGGCTGTGCAGTTATCCACAGTTGTGTAACAGAGACTCTTGGTGATCTCTCTCAAAATAGCCATTTAAAATATGTTCAGAGACGATAAGGAACCTCGCTCTGATACCACTTGATAGGATCAGGTAGAAGGGGTGTGAGAACTTCCTAAACTAAATGTACTGTAGCAGTTGACCCCTGTCGATGCTAAACTGAGTTCAGTTTAGGCAGTTCAACTGAACTACTTCCTTTATCGTATGTCGATATTAATTGGAAAAAAAATAGTATGTGCAAAAAGATACCAACTAACAGGTTAGAACTAAAATCAAATGACCAGATTGAATTTGTATGTAAATAAGTATGCTCGACTAAATTAAGAATGAGACTGGAAAGTAAGAACACAAATAATTGTTTATGGATGTTCGGAGCTAAGTTCTCCTACGTCATCCTTTCTTCCACCTCGAAAGGATTCACTCTAGAAGACTTTGACTATTACAACTCTTTGCAACATCCTGATCCAAGATTAGGGATTACTCAACTGCCTATCTCAGAACTCCTAGATTCAACCTCAAAACTCAACCCTCGACTGATTCTTGCTACAACAGTAGTGTTTGGACAGTTCACTAAACTGATCTATTAAAAATTATGTAGATTGATAACCTTAGGCACAATGTGATCCTATACTTGATCAAATATATATATGTGTGTGTGCTTGATCAGTTTGCTTCAGTTTAAGCTCTTGATTTGCATAGAGTTGTTGCGTGAAAGTTTCTCTATGTAAGTATATACACAATTATTTTCCAATATATATGTATCTTGTTGTTGTTACTGACATTCATCTTCTTTATATAGGCATGGATTGTAATGGCTCTTTCAATTCAAATAGTATCTATGCTGCAACATCGTACTATTCCGTTATGAAGGTAAACTTTGGCTGCAACTCTACGACGTCAGTTGTGTATGAGAAACTTTATTTGCAAGAGGTGGAATGATGTTTGTGGGTTCAGTCTTGGTCGTGGTAGACTGTTCAGTTAGTCCTCTAAATTGAAAATGCAGTTGTTTTGGTAAACTCAGTATGGTTGTTTTGACCAATTTATGAATTCAGTTAGGCTCTTGGTCAAAGTCAACTCATTTTAGGTAACACTTCAGTCTTGGTGTAAGCGTGTCCAGTTCATGTCTTCAGTTTGGTTATTGGACAAAAACAGTTTATCTAGATATTTTGCTTTCGTTTTTTCAACACCGAAAACTTGAAATATTCGAACACCCTCAAACTCAAGAGAACAACCCATCACCAGAATTTTAGCTTAAGCCCCTTGACCCATCGGAGTATACACAGCTAACACAACGTCTAAGGAAACATAATGCAACTTATTTCTCTTGGAAAACATGACAGAAATAAAATAATGCAATTCTCATGTATCAGTAAAGCATATGCAGGTACACCACATAATAGAAAAGTACCTGCGATCACACGCTCGCTCTCAGCATTGGCTTGATCCGGGTTAAGGGAAAAAACCTGACCTTGGACTCGTGGAAGCAATATAGAAGTACCATGCGGCGCTGGTGACTGGCGCGGCTGAATAGAAGTCTGAGATACACTTCCAGAAACTCCTCGGGTGAGAGAATCCTTCCTTATATGCCCTATCTAGCCACAAATAAAACAGGCATCGGATGCCTTACAACACTCCTCTGTCGGATGCTCCCTCCCCAGTGAGCACAATGCCCCTCATTCTTCTTATTGCAAAAACAGAACACACCAATGGTACTAGAAGAAGAAGACGTAGAACTTTTCTTCTTGAACGACTGAACCAACGGGCCAAGAGAGCCACCAAAATGGGAAGAACAAATTTTTTTTAAAAAAATATTCTATGTCTAACGGAAACTGTTCACAAGAAACTCATAATAAGTCAGATCATCACAAACTCTGACCCAGTGGAAAATATCTTGGTTTAGAACCTGCAAGAAGTTTTCATACTTTACCTTAGAACTAACACCAGTGTGTGGAAAAAAGGCCAACAGTTCGATGAATTTCTAGTTGTACTCGTTAGTAGTCATGGTCCTCTGCTTTAGATTCTGCAACTCACTCAACTTTTCTTTGTAGAGAGCTGGAGAAAAATGCAACTTCAAAAAAGCCTTGCGGAAATCAGCCCATAGAACCTAACCCTGCTCGTGGATTAATTGGATAGACGCTGTAGTAATACGTATCCAAAATTAATGGTTAATGGATAATTAATCAAATGATCATGTTTAGATTAAATAAAATATGATTAAAGAAGCCTCAGATAAGTCTAATGACTTCAGAAATGGACTCAGAATGATCGGAAATGGCCTGAAGGGATATCCAGGATCGGACGATTCATTGGACGATCGGACGTTCTGTTCTGGTAGGGCTGACGTCATTCGTGATGTCAGCAAAGTAACGTCATCTCTTACGAATGTGATGGGACATCGAACGCTCCAATGAGCGATCGGATGCTACGATGGCGGGAACAGACGTTCCGTTCTGCGTCTATAAGTAGATGTGTCGAGGCTCATTTACAATCGCTCATTCCTCTCTTCTCTCTCTCGTTCTTAGCCCTTTCTTGTCAGATCTAGGGATTTTTAGGCGTCCTATTGGGAATCCGGAAGTAGCGGAGCGATCCCGGCATCGTAGCAGAGTTGTGCCTAAGTTTTGAGGCAGTCGCCATCAACGGGCTGACGACAGACGCAGGTATAACTATGGTCTCCTTAAATTATTTAGGAATATGCAATAGCTTAGTTAATTTTTTTAGAGCTTAAATAATGATGCATGAGTATTTGCATTGTAGAGCTGATGATAGGGTTGGAACCTAGAGTGAGACTGCTAGGACTACTTTTAGTGAGGTACGTAAGTACTGACTGAGATGACCAACATGATATATGATATATGTGTTGCATGAGTATGTGTTATGTGTTTTACCATGTTTTACGGCTTTAGCACATGCATGATTTTACACTGGACTGCATCTGGTATCATGTGAGGCATGACAGTTTTCATCGGTGATGAGTTACTCTTTATGGATTCGTGTCTGGGGACCCTCAGCCCCTGGTTTTGCTATCACTAGAAGTGGCCACGAAGGTGGAGTGGATGCTATATTTGATAGGGGAATATAAGAGTACCCTGCGGAGTCCCTCTATTAGCACGGTACTGTGTATTCATGGCGCCTTGAGCTTATTGTTTTAACCCTTGTTTTAAAGTCATTTATGTGCTGCATATATTTTATATATCATTTCTTCTATACTGAGCGTAGTCGCGTACGTCCAGTATTTTTTTGTATGTCTGGACACCCCATTCAAGGGATAGGTGCAAGTGCAGGTAGTGCGCCCAGTAGCTTGGAGAGACCAGCGATCAGTAAAGACATCAGGATTAGCTGTAGGTTTTATTTGCCTTTAGGGGTTAATTATTCGATTGGGTTGTATATCGAATTTGTTTAGTCGGTTGTATTCCTCCGACCAGCATTTATTTAAGTCTTCCGCAGCGAATTATTTTAATTGCATGCTTAATTATGCTCTAACTCTGATTGGGTAGTGGATCTGGGTTGGGTTGCTACAAACGCGGATCTCCACCACTTCAGAGAACGTCTCTCCAAGAGAAATACTGCATCCTCTATCTTCTGCTCCTCGGAATAGTCAAAGGCACGAAATAAACTCTATATCCGCTCAAGAGAATCCTCAGCAACATCAGGCGTCTCGCATCCAAGCAAGGGTTTTTCTCCCATCTGCAGGAACCTGTGCATCTCAAAATGACGGTGACCCCCACGATGATGGTGATGTCCATGGTGATTTCTCTGGCCATCCCCTTGCCCCCAATGACCAACACTACCCTCGCTTTGATCGTCTCTATCGGCCATCTGAAAATAGCAACACACATCAAATCCCAAAAACATTCTAAGTCTCAAATATCGTGCATGCTCTGATACCATAAATCTAGTGATCTCATCCGAATCACCACTTGTGTAAACACTCATGCATGCAATTAACTTAAAAGAAAACTTAATCAAATCAATAAGGCAAAATAAAGTGTAATCAGGTTTATAATGAAAATCGACGGGATACAACAAGCACTAAAATCCAAAAATGATATAAAAAATGCTATATGCCCCCAATAGAAAAAAAACCTCCAAGTGGTCACTGGCCTTGCACCTAACAAAGCCTCGATCCTCCTGTCTCGTCCAACCTGAGACATGTCCCATCAAGATAAAACCAAGGGCATGAGTGACTAACACCCAATACAAAAAGTAAGAGTATACAAACTGATATGATGCATGTAAAAAATGACGTGACTGGGTAACTAGTCAACTATCAAATCCTGCTCAGACTATGCGTCAATCAGTGAGTAGTAAGTACTATCTAGGAATCTGATCGTGGAGTAGCTAACACACTCATCTAGATCACTGTAGCCTCGGTCTCCATCATCGCGGTAGCTCCCGGGGTCAGACCAATACAAAGGTGTAGGACTGAGCGACCCTACTCGAAATACTATCTCGAAGGAGATATAACTCAACATGAATATGCACATGCATCATAAAAATAGTAAAATATCTATCATGAAACATAAAATGAAACATATAAGAATGCATACTCGCTGACAATCTCAGACAACAATTACGTGCCTCTATCCAACAAGTCGAGTACTATCAAGGTCTATAGTCAAAGCCTACAGTAGTGATTATCATATCACTTTTAAATATTTAAAATTTTTAACTAAGCTAATAGATATTTCTATGATCTAATAGGGATCTCGAACTATATATGTGTCCATTGTCAGCCCTTTGATGTCGAAGGGTTCACCTCTTGGGCATGGTTCCGTTGATATCCTGGGAGCGCCTCGCTATCGCCCGACCCTCGATAAAACGACTAAAACCCTCAATATAGGTTGTAAGGGAATGAAAACACTGAATTGGCACTTAAAATATGAGGCTCATATAGCCTATTTATAGGTGGAGTTCGGACATTCCGAACCCTACATGGTTGCCACGTTTCAAACTGCTGACTTCGGAAGCTTCGAACTATGACTTCGGATCTTCCGATATCTTTCATGCAGTCACGTCTCTAATTTATCTTGACACCTAAGTGAACAGCTGATTTCGGACCTTCTGAACCCTCGATCGGTACTTTCGATCTTTCACTTGTCTATGTACTATTGACACATCACTATTTGCATGGCCTAGCTATTGACCGGACCTTTTGATCTATGTTCGGACCTTACAAACTCTTCCTTTGCATCCGAAATCGACACTGAACATTTCGGTGCTTTCGATCTATACTACGGACCTTCCGAAATCTTCGGTTGTTTCGAAGCCTTGATTTTTAGTTCTGAACTTAATTTAACACGTGATTTTCTTGATTAGCGATCCTTTAATCATGCTAATTATTTTATTGACTTAAATGGTGTTCGAGTTACTACAAAATAAATATTATTTTAATTTTATACATACAGTATTGATATTTTAGTGTAAAATATACTTCTTAATCACAAACAATATATATATTGAATAAAAAAAATTTCAACCTACTTATTTGGTAGAAAGAACTGAATTTAATTTTTTTTTATAGAAATATAATCAAAAATTTCACATCAATAAAATTAAACAATTATAAAATGTAAAAATCTATGCAATTTTTGACGTTTGAATTTAATGAATTAAAAATACAGACAATAGAGCTGGATAGGGGAAATAAGAATTTATACCTTGTAAATTGGTTTACATTAAAATCTAGTTTTTTAATCAGTCCAGAATGAGTATTAGTATAATCATCTTTGTTTTTCACTTTAATTAGTTATTTTCCCCCAAATAGTTTTTGTTTTCCTCCCATTTTGAACATTTGGTTTAATATGTCAACAGTATCTAGTATGATCATATGGAATTTTACAAAAAAAAAACAAATAATTATTCTAACTAAAATAGTTTACATTTTTTTTAAAATGTTTATTATATACGCGATATATATATTTGTTGAAAGAAGAATCGATCATGTGTGGGTACATATTGGGACCGGATTGAAACCAACATGATTTCAAGAGTTGAACGTGTATACGAAGAAAATGATGCAATTTTCACATTAAATTCCACGAGACTCGGTGGTACCAAATTTCCACACGAAAGAACAAGTCAAACTCTCACCTACATCACTGTTATACTTTTCCTCTCCCGTCCCCGTACATGGCACCTTCTTTTTTTTTTTTTCTTCAGCCATTGCACACAACGAACACCTATAAAACACAATCGCACAAAGCCGCTCAAAATCATCGATCGACCCACCAAGAAAATCGGGAAAATGGATTGCAAAATCTCGATGAACGCTCTCCTTTTTTGTGTCGTATTTCTCTTTGCTTCGTCCAATGCTCAGAACTGCGCCTTCTCATTCGGCAACGAGCGAAATTACGCGACCTGCGTCACTCTCCCTGTATTGAACGCCTTCCTTCACTGGACCTATCACCAGTCGAACCACACAGTTGATTTAGCGTACAGGCACACGCAGGTCACCAGCTCCAATTGGGTTGCGTGGGCGCTGAACCCAAGCGGTGGCGCCATGGCCGGGGCGCAGTGCTTGGTGGCTTTCTCCAACTCTAGTGGTGGTGGTGTTGTTGAGGCATACACCTCTCCCATTCCGATACCCGGTTATAGATCCACGCGGCTGCAGCAGGGCCCGTTGAGCTTCCAGGTCCCCAAGCTTGCCGCAGAATTGGATGGCAACCAGATGACCATCTTCGCTACTGTGGTGCTCCCAAGCGCGGGGACCAATTTTGTCCAAGTTTGGCAACACGGGGATGTGTCGGGGAATAGGCCTCAGATACACCCGCAAACTCCGGACCATCTGGGATCTTCCGGGTCCATAGATTTCTCCAGCGGAGTAACTGTTGACACCGGAGTGGCCAGCGCAGGGTCGAAATTACGCAGGAAAAACGTAATTAATTAAGCAGACATTATTTAATTGTTAACTACTTTCAATCCATTTACGGTGTATGTATGTTTTTATCTGCTGACAGGTTCATGGAGTTGTGAATGTGGTGAGTTGGGGAATTTTGATTCCCATTGGAGCCATGACCGCGAGGTACTTGAAGGTCTTCAAGGCCGCAAATCCGGCGTGGTTTTACCTGCACGCTGCGTGCCAAACTTCGGCGTATATCGTAGGCGTCGCAGGCTGGGCCACAGGCCTCAAACTCGGCAGTGATTCTCCCGGAGTAGTGCATTCCCTTCACAGAAATATCGGAATCACCTTGTTTGCCCTTGGAACACTTCAGGTAATTAATTAATTAATTGTTCATCTATTTTCGTTTTTTCCCCGTAGAAAATCCTAGTGTTTTTTAAACAACAGTATCCTATATACAAAAGTACTGTTTGTACATTAGTTGAAGAGATGAATTTGTTTGTAGGTGTTTGCCCTGCTGTTGAGGCCGAAGCCGGATCATAAATACAGGATCTACTGGAACGTGTACCATATCGGGATTGGATACTCGGTGATCATCCTTAGTATCATAAACATATTCCAAGGATTGGACATCTTGGATCCGGAGAAGAAATGGAAACGAGCCTACATCGGGGTTCTCATCTTTCTTGGAGCCAATGCTGCTATATTGGAAGCTTTTACATGGTTTATTGTGATCAAGAGAAAGAAGCGACCGGATTCTGATAAATACCCGCATACCGTCAACGGTACCAATGGATATGGAGCTTAGTTCCACTTCATTCCCATGAACATTTCTGATCACGTCACTCATGATTATATTCATATTACTACTTAGTCATAATTATCATTATTTTTATACGAGGATTAGGTTACTGCCCCTTTTGTTTTGTGTGTATATGATGATTCACAATATAGATCAGTTATATTGAGATTGTAGAATCTTTTAATATGCCCATTTGATTTACTTTTTTTTTTTTCCGCTATTTTGATTTCACACGTCAAATTTCCCTAGTCAAAATGTTCACAAACCGCGTTCCACATTTCTTATCAATATTTTATTTGTCTATACTTAAAGATTTTAAGGTAATTGACTTATTTATAATTTATTTCATAAATAGGGCACTCTAATTTAATATAGAGTACATATTTTTGTTTTCTTCATAATTTAATCTTTAGGATGCAGAGTTTTTTATTTTTTTCATTGAATTTGAACTTCGAACAATTTTTGTTTGGTAACTTGTGAGTCCTTCACTAAAATATAAAAGAAGACAAGCTAATGGAATGGACCGAACCTAAATTTAAACCAATTTAATCAACTCCAGATTTGAAATTTTAGTCGAGGGGATCAAATCCAAATCAGTCCACTTTTCGAGTTTCGAGCCGACCACAGAAATTAGAAACATATTTCGAATATTAAAAAAAATCGTAAATTAGCAAAAATGGTTTGTATATTTTGTGTTTTGATCACATAAATATTCTAATTTTTTTTTCATGTCCCGAGAAATTTCGATGTTTGGAACCCTTCCCTTGAACAGGCGCTTCAGCTTAAGTAGCTGCTGCGGGCCCCCAGCGGTGCCAGTAAAATAAAAGGGGGATCCCGGATCCGGTTAGTGAAACATACGGAGACATCACAGATCCTTCTATGGGGGCGCTGTCAGCATAAAAATATTGGGCAAGCCCTGCCAAAAATATTGGTTTCTCTTTACACATGTTGGACTCGAACTGTCAATTCTCACACTAATATCGGATACTATAAAAATTTGGGCTATAGAGGCCCTTTAAGGCCTCATGGTGCAGAGTGTGCAGTAAGGTTGAGCCATATCCTATCTCCCTTAGTGAAAAAGTATGGATTAACTCATAGCTACCTTTATAGTGTTGGATAGGCACACATGTTATTCTATTCCTTCATCGAACTCGGGAATAAGCAGGTCGTTGGCATCCTTAACTCATTAGATATGTGGAGCTTTTCTGCATTCCTTCATATGATTCAGGAATGCTCGGCTCGATAGCTCGTAGCTCTAGCTACATAGCTCCTAGTTGTAGATTTTATAGTAAGTTCCATAAAGGGGAAGGATGACAGGCTCTCTTATAGTCTACTATAACCATATAAATAAAGTTTACCGAAAAGAAATTGATCTCATTCTAGCACATCGATATTTCACATATTTTTGGGAACGCGATGCTATAGCATAAGCATTAGCTTCATAGCCTCATTTCTCTAGAAGACTACAGATTCTCACTCCTAACATTCATTCCAAACATATTTGTGTTCTTATTGTTGGGGTTCGTGATTCTGGCAGAGGAGAGCAAAATTTAAAATTTTTAATAAATATACACACAAATATTTATTAGTTGTCGTATGGATGAAATTAATCATTCATAAGGTGTTTTATAATAATTTATTTTTAGTGATAATCGATCGGCACAAACTATTTCGGACATTAAACTGATATAGTTTTTTTTTGTAAATCTGTTGGAATCTTAGTTTTGGTGATTTCAAAATGAACTGCCACGCACTGTAAAACAGGTAGAAGATTTCCAACTGCTCTACAGAATTCTCAAACACTTCAAACTGCTCAAAAGACTTGAGAGAATTTTCGGACTACTTATCTTGTGAATTCCTTATCTTGTAGAAGAAGGGGAGACGTTGAAGCAGTTTGCTTCGAACTTCCATATATCTTGTCTTATTTACTTCAACTGCTCATTTATTTTATTATTTGTAATTACTTAAATATATAAAGATATCACAAAGGCTTTTGGACTGTTTATCCTCACTACTTTAGTATTTCAAACTGCTTTTGAGAATAAAAAAATAGTCTTAATAGTTAACTCTATTAAGACTTCTCGCGAAGAGCTTGAAAAATATTTTGAATTATTATAAGTGTGTATTCAACCCCACCCCCTCAACACACATATTCAATCTTAAATGGTAGTATCAGTGAGGGTTTTTCTTTATTCGTTGATATATTTTATACTCATAATGGAATCTACATTTAACAAAATTTCTATGTTCTCTAAAGAAGATTATGATTGGAAAATTCGCACGCAGGAACATCTGTCAGCACAAAATGATGATATGTGGTATGTTATCACGGATGCTCCCATGAAAATCACCAAATTTAACACCATCGCAGCTATGACGAGTGGTGAAACTCATATTGTTGAGAAACACAAGTTTGAATGGACCACTGAGGACAAAAATAAGACAAATATTGATAACGTGGCCAAAGATATTCTTTACAAAACTTTGGACAAAACTATGTTCAACAAGATCAAGACATGCACAACCGCTAAAGAAATATGGGAAAAACTTATTCAGCTATGCGAAGGAAATGAACAAACCAAGGACAATAAGCTCACAGTGGCAATCCAAAAATATGAAAATATCAAAATGAAGCCTGGAGAAACTACGGCAAAATTTGATGAACGATTCAGCAGTATCATATGTGAAATTATCACCCTAGGTAAGGTTTATTTTAATCGAGAAATTGTTATGAAATTTATTCGTGCTTTGCCCAGAGAATGGGATGTAAAGACTGTAGCAATGAGAGAGTTTAAGGAATTAACTAAAATAGAACTACATGACTTATTCGCTGATCTAAAAGTATATGAGTTTGAACTAAGCATTCGTACTGAAGAAGAACCATCAACTCCTCAACCAGCAAAAGCTTTGGCTGCAACCGTTTTTGCTCCAACAGTCGAAGAAGGATCTGGAAAGAAGACTGTCGAGCAAACCAGTAACGACGCCATGTCTCTCTTTGTAAGAAAATTTTGTAAATTTATGAGAAATAATCAATCTAAATTTTCAAAGCATGTTTATAATTATACTTTCGTACTGAGCGTTCTTAACTCGCGTCCTTGGTTTTTGGTTCTTGACACCCCATTCTACAGAGAAGGGCATAGGTTGAACGGATCGAGAGGTAGTGGTCGTTGAGTCGTGGGTTGTATCCGTATCATGTTTCCGTTTGTGGATTTAAGTATTACCTTTCGATCAGGTTGTATAACAGTTATTGTATGACCTAAAATCTAATCTACTAGTTCGCATGAGTATTATTAAATGAATAATATGACAATTATTTTTAAGTTTAATTGATTTAAATTATTTATTTGATTTAAGTGTTAATAAAATGTTAATAATTTATTTAAATGATTTATTGTACTAACTATTTAATTAATGCTTTTAATTGTTTAAGTTTAATTATTTAAATGATTTTAATTATCTAGCTTGTTTATTTAAAATGACTTGAGTTTATCGGTTAGTTATTTAAATTATTTTAAATGTCTAGCTTATTTATTTAATTTTTTTGAATTGTCTAACTGGTTTTAAAGGTTTTTAATCCACTTGTGTATTTAATTAAAAGACTTTTAAATGTTTATCTAGTTTATTTAAATTATTTTAATTGTTCTGTTTATTATTTAAATATTTTATTTATCAATATGACCTCAAAATGTTTAAGTATTGATTTAAAAGAATTCTTGAGTTTCTGTTATTTCAGAGCCGGCAGGCGGAAGCGGAGTCGTGAGTTATAATTTATTTTTGAGTTTTATGTAGTAAATTTAAGGAAATTTATTAAATTATTATTTTAAGGATTTTTTAGCATCGCAAATTTATTTTAAATCCTTAAAAGTTGAAGAAAGTACATAAAACTTCATTTTAAATAGTTTCGAGTTGTCATAAATATTTTTATTAAATTGTAGAGCTTATTTTATTACATTCCAAAATTTGTATTTTTTTAAAACCCGAAGAATAGATGATATTTCCACTTCATGTATCAATTTTCTATTCTAAGGGGGGTTTAATTAATTTTAGTGAGAGTAGTGTATAAGTTGTTATAAGCTTAGTAGCAACTCTTTTATTTTTTGAAATAGCAACTTTTAGGCTTAAAACTACACACATGTATTTAAAATTTTTGGTCAAAAAATGAAAACCCTAGCACACACCACTACAAGAAAAAGTGGAAACGACAACGGTTTTAATCCGTTGTTGTAGGGGTCGAAAAACCGTTGTACTTTTATGTGTTGTCGTAAGTATAACATACGACAACGGTTTATATCCGTTGTGGATTCCAACATATGACAACAGATATGCAACATTAAATATCTTTTGTGGTACACACCTTTTGACCACGGTTTATAACCGTTGTCTTAAGTTGTCTTCTACGACAGTTATAAACCGTTGTCTATGTTGGCATACCACACCTTTTGACCACGGTTTATAACCGTTGTCTTAAGTTGTCTTCTACGACAGTTATAAACCGTTGTCTATGTTGGCATACCACACCTTTTGACCACGGTTTATAACCGTTGTCTTAAGTTGTATTTTACGATAGTTATAAACCGTTGTCTATGTTGGCATACGACAACAGATTTGCAACACTTTATATCCGTTGTCGTATGTTTAGAAATAACCACATTTTAAAAATGATGTCTTATGTAGGTTACGACAACATATATGCAACTTCTTATATCCGTTGTCGTTTGCTTATTATTCAACCACGTTTTAAAACCGTTGTCGTATGTTATTTTTAACAACAGTTTATAACCATTGTCTTAAATTGCCTTTCCGCAAGAGCTATTATTCACAATGAATTAAAAAACCATTGTCTATTTTAATTAGTGGTATATACCCATACAAAATAAAATATTTACTACATACATAAAATATGTGAAATAATATGTATCTTCAAGTCTCAAAAGCTGTGACATACATCTAAATACTTTTATAGAAATTGTAGCGCTAGTAATTTCGAACCCAACATGTCATGGAAGTTGTACAAAAAATATAGATCTACTTATCTGACCAATTTACAAGTATTTTCGATCATGATTTTCAAAAACAGCTTCTCCTCAATTGTTAAGAGTTCTATCTTGAAACAAAGCGCTTCTCCTCAATTTCCCAAAACAGCAAGTTCATTCCACTTTCCCAAAACAGCAAGTTCATTCCACAGCTTCATGCCCATGCCCGACATGACTTCCAGTCACCCGACAGCCAAAACTACAAGTAACAGCAAATACCAAATAGTGTTACAAGCCAATTACGAAATTATGGAGCAATAATGTCGAAAACAATTATGGATCAATAATGTTGAAAACAAAAATTACATAAGATCCCCAAAAAAAGAAGGGTTAGAAGAACAAATTACCTATGTCAGAATGAAAAAGGCTCTCAGATTTAACTTGGAATGGCTACTCAAGCAACTCCCCATTACAATTCCCAAAAACAGCTTAAAAAATACTGAATCTTTCTGAACAGTAAACATCTCAAAGAAACAGGCCAAAATTCCACAGCCCACCTCAAGATTTTCTTTCCAATCAGTAAATGCAAAAAAAACAACAAACTAGCTTAGCTCACAAGCCCGAATGAACAAAATAAACCACCATTACCATCCCCTGCAACCTTTCTCAATCAGCTGGTTTGATTGGGCTCTTAAGCCGTTCATAGCAGAGTTTAACCTATCTCAACTATTATCTAACGAAAAATTTTTGGTTACGATCAAGCACAAAAAAATTATATATCACAAACCAAATACGATGATATCCTCATTTCGAAATCATCATTTGGAGAACCATTTAAGAAGAACATACACGCTTTATTTTTCTTATCATGATAATCAAATAGACAGTAAAAAATTAAGTTGTGTAACATGGCAGCTAAAAATATTTCAGAGCCACACTAAAACATCCATTGAGTTTGTCGTACCCTGCACCACATCAAGTCTAAAGACTCCCACACACGGTTTCTTCCATGTTTTTTCCTTAGGTGATTATCTCTATTAAATATCAAACTTACATCCCTTTCTTTATGGAATTCAATCAAATAAGGCATCACCCAATCAATCTTAATCGAGACATGTTGCTTAAGTTGCTCATGTTTAATCTAACAACAATCTTTCCATGTGGCCCAAGATACATCACATACAACTCAAACTCTTTCTTTGAAAATTTATCTCGTATCAATAATGCACAATCAATAGGAGACAACATACTACACTTCTTTAAATATGACCAAAATTCAGTACACTTCCAAACCTTATGCACCATCGGGCAAAAAAATATACAATGACTCGTAGATGCTTCATGCACACCGCAAAACAGACAACAAATAGACGTTAATGAACATGACATCCTTTAGCGACGACCCCAGGTGCAGTGGGGCATGTAGCCAATGGACAGTGATCATCGGATTCATCAATTTCAGAGGGAGGAGACAGGGGGACTGTCACTTAGAGAGCCACAGCTCTGGCCTCCATTGACAGGGCCATATTTGAACAAAACTTTGTTTAAAAATGCAAGATTTGAACCAAATTAATCTTGCATATAACCAAATTAAACAAAACACTTAAATACTCTGCCAACCGTCTTGTTATACCACTTCATAATTCAACAAACCTATAATGCACAGCATGCATATGGAAAATATTTTACAAGTTTAGGCAAGACTTGGCCAGTAGAAGTAGCAAATAAGTGGACTCACCAATATTTATTATGTGAGCACAAACGACAAATAGCAACTAAGTGGACTCACCAATATTCTACATGCAAACGACAAAATCATCAGGTCCTGTAGGTCTTGGCATAAACATGCAGCTGGAGATTTAAATCTGATAAGCATAAAACAATACTTAATTCACACTGACAGTCATAGGTAGAGTACCTTATCTGTAAAATTTCCGTTGTTCGTCCATAAATATACGTACCTAGTAATGAATATAATCTTGTATGCATTCCGCCCATTCGGAACGAACTTCATTAATTTATTCCATTGAGTACTCTATTTTCACGAACTTCAAACCACAAATAAATTATATTATTACCCAAATAAATGTAAATGACTTTGGAAAAAAATAACAAAACAATTATTTGAGAAGATTTACTATAGAGGACAGTGAATGCTTTTCACTGTTAACATTTCCTTCAATAATATCTTTCATAAATCTCATCACATAATAACCACATTATTTTGCATCTGGTTGTCGAGGACCCTGTGTAGAAGAAAGCAGAATGTCTCATCTATAAATAATATTTGTAGATGAATCACAAGTAGACATGCATACATACCTTTACTGTTTCCCATATTGCCTGTTTTCTGTCTTTCCTTTCTTTTTTTAGAATTAAACAATTTCAAGCTCCTTCATACATAATATTAACACATTAATGTTGAATCACATAATTAAGTCCTCGATAAAAACAAATATGTACTCACATATTCACTACATATTTCTAGTCTTCATAACGACGATGACTCAGTGGATCCAAAAAATAAACCATCTCTACGTAAGGATCAATAACAGTGAGAATCCAATGAAACCTATGCGTAACAATATATTATTAGTGCATACATTTCCCTAAACAGTTTCCAAAAATCAATTTCATATGATATTATAACATTTGCTTACCCAACATTAACTGGAACCAAAACTAGTTGATTTCTCGATGAACCACTCAACCTATCTGCCAAAACAGTCGCTCTTTCATTGAAGTGTTCAATTTTACCATTTCTGTCAAGGTTGGTCACAAATGGAATGAATTGGATGGTGTGTGGATTCATGAACCTATATTTCTCAACCTTGTTATCACTTTTCATCTTTCTGTAAAGATGCCTGCCATTATCAACAGAAAAATGTTATTATGCTTAATTAATTAAAGTATGTACAACGTATATGCTAAAAAAATTAAGGTATAAAATTTCATGTTAATTGAACACCTACCAAATGTAAACAATCATACAATTGGCAGATACTGGCTCCAACTCATAAAAAGGAATGATGTCTTCAAGGTGCACAAGTAGTTCGTATTCTTCATCAAACAAATCATGATCTAAATTGATTGATATATTATTTTCCTCATCAAGAGCATGCTTGCAGAAAAAATGCAACATATTCAAGGACTTCGGTACATGCGATGCCAAAACAGTACTTGTTTTCTTCACATTTTTCTTCTTTCCATGCTTCTAAAAATTGCAAATGTAGATGTATATGTTAGGTACAGTTCACTAAATTTTATTGGACAAGTTAAGTCCAACTATAATATCATATTTACCTCATCCCGCATCAATACCAAGTGCACAGGCCAAGCCACGTGAGAACCTACAGCATCACCAATAGTATCACATTCATTTGGAATTGGGAATGGCAGCTGTGCTGATTTCTCCACAGCCTCATCAATGGCGATGCGCATACAATTTACGGGCAATGGAACTCCATGAAGTAAGTTACCACCTTCATTGACATGAACAATTGTACCGTATGCAACTACAATATTAGATTCCAGTGTCAACGTAACCAACTTGCCCTATAAAACAAAGTTTCATCATGTTATAAATTGATTCAACTCCCGGGTGACATTCATTCAATTACATAATAACAGTAGCGTAGGCAATACCTGCAAGAAATCGTCTTTGCTCAGAATTTGCATGTCATCATCAATGAAAGTTTCATAATATGGGGCACTCTTTTCTGTTTTGATTTTGTCTTCATTCCTGAGATGTAACTTTACGGAGCAACTACCTTTCTCTTCAATCTCAGAGGCGCATGCACCATTTTTGAACATTTCTTCCAATTTTTTTATGCGTTCGTCTTGATATGCAAGGCGAGTAGATTGTTCTGAAATCAATAGTTTTGCCTCTGACAACTCTTTTTTATGCTGCATCAATAAGTGGCCATCACCAGTAGGCCTCTTCCATAATGTACCAACATTAAAGTAGACAGTTGGAGTTATATGACCTCCAACACCCCCGACACGTCCACCATGCTCTTCTGAATCAAGTACATTTGAAAGGATATCCTTTTTTGACCCTTCAAATTGCAACTTACCATCCCGTTTTTTCTTCACATATTCATCCTGTCAAGCACAAGAAATTATTTTTTTACCAAAAAACAGTTTAGTTGAATAAATACTATTGGATTCATGTACTTATTACATACAATCTTTTCTATTTTCATTTTCAGATCATCTCCTTCAACTTCACCCTCCTTATTCACCCGTCCTTTCTTCCAAATAAGAGCCCGATTGACATCATCATCATCACATAATTCACTTGCCTTCAAACAAGATAAAAAATATCAAATGATTGCCATTGTTATAGAAGATAGGCTATGAAAAAAATACTTACTATTTCATCAGCAAATTGTGCATAACCTTTACGGGAAAGCCGATGTGGGTATATGTTCTGCTTTCTTCTCTTCTTTTGCTCAGCACTTAAGTTCTAGATAATTCTCCACATGTGTTAATGTATCGGTATATATAATAATGACATGTTAAATTGTTTTTAAGAAGTAATTAATAATCGATCTTACCATGAAGTCAACGGACATGCGAGTGATTACAAAGGAACTCCAATCATTCCGTGGAATACCGTAGCCACTTGGCGGTTCTTTCAACTCCTCTGGTTTATCAAACTTCGAGAAAATGAACTTCTCAGTTAGATGCGCCTTGTATTGCCACCACTTACTATTCGCTGAATGCAAACAGCCCTTCCTCCAGCTTGGGCTAACATTGTATGTCAGCTGTAAAGAAAAGTATATATCAACCCATACATAACATTTAAATTATTTAAACTGTCAAATACTTCTTACTTACATTAACTGATTCCCATATTAACTCTTTAACATCACTTGGAACTTGCTTCCAATTCTTGTAACTGATCTTAATCTTTTCTCGAGCGAGAACTCCTATATAACTCTGCATTTCAGCCGCAAACTCTCCTATTGGCTGTCCAATTTTATTGAACATTACATCCTTTCTAACTCCCTGCACCCTTTGCCTAACGACCTTATCCAAACGTGTATGTCCTCTAGAACTTCTTGTCATCTCGGTCTCAGTAGATTCCACCGGTTCTGCCTCATTGTTTTCAGCAGCTTTACCATTGTGATAACCCTTACGAAACTGTTCACGAGCTTCCATAGTGCCAGAAATTAGAAGATTATTCAATGCCAAATCAGACCTCAAGTTTCCCCAATGACAGTTCCTGCAAAAGTTGACATCTTGTTAGGCATACGTATTAAAACGAAATAAAGAGTGATAATGAAAACGAACTATAAATTTCAAGATAAAATACAAAGAAAATAGATTAACCCAATGTACTCCTTGGTAGAAATCTTCTAGTAAAAGATTGATAATGAATTACAGAGTTTTCCAGCACATCCTCAGATATGAATTCAATGTACTCCTTGGTAGGAGTAGTAAGTACAACATGCCATGTAGGATCTTGAGGATCTTCAATATAAAACACCTGCTTTGCTTGACTGGCTAAGATAAAAGAGTCAGATTTGAATCCAACTCTTTTCAAGTTCACCAACGTGAAACCAAGATCATCAACTTTAATACCGTTATTATTCTCAACCCAATTACATTTAAACATTGGAACTTGATATTTGTGGTAATCGAGTACCCATATCTCTTGAATGACTCCAAAGAAAATCATGTCTGACACAACTGGATGTTTGTCCTTTGCACTGGCAACTTGCATTGTTTTTGCAATTAAGCTTACTCCAGAGTTTTGAACAACTCGTGTATCATCACACTCTTTGGTATGATAAGTTACCCCATCAATCAGATAGCTAGAGTACTTTAACACTTGATTTCTAGGTCCATGGGCTATCCACTTTAATCTTTCTGATATTTGACAGGTGGAATGACCAACACCACTTCCAACCTATATTTCACAATGTGATAAATTTTATCACGAACTTCAAAACTTATATTTCAATGCTTATGACACTTACACGGTCACGTAACCAGTTAGCAAACGCGCGGTTGTGCTCATCTTGTAACCACTTTTTGGACTTAGCTTTATTGGGAAATTTTTCATTCAGAAATGTCATGTGTTCCCTAATAAAAAAATAAATGTGTTTATGTTAAACAATAGATCAAAAAAGTTGAAAGAAATTACTAATAAGTTAGAGAAATTACTCGATATATGGATCAACGTCAACATCATTTTCCAACACATAGCGATGCGCTTGATGCAACTCATCAAGGCTAGTGGAGTACACTACGGCACCAGATAAAGGCCTAGTAAGTTGTAATTGTCGATGCCTTGTTGGGATCCCAATTGTATGAACGTTAGACATGTAGTCGGAGCAAAATTCCACAGCCTCTTCAGCAACGTAACATTCGGCTATACACCCTTCCGGCCGATTGCGATTTTGCACATAGCCTTTCAAGATCTTCATGAATCTTTCAAATGGGTACATCTGCCTATACCAAACAGGTCCACACAATTTTACCTCCCGCACAAGATGGACAGTTAAATGAACCATTATATCGAAAAACGATGGTGGAAAATATTTTTCAAGCATACACAATAGGGTAACAATCTCTCTTTGCAGACCATCCAACTTTGAGACATCTATCACTTTATTGCATAAAACATTGAAGAACCCACACAACCGGATGATATTATCTCTAACATGTTTAGGCAAGACATCGCGGATGGCGATTGGAAACAATTGTTGCATCAAAATATGGTAGTCATGTGACTTGAGGCCAACAAGTTTTAAGTCCTTCACTGACACCAGATTTTTAACATTGGAGGAGTAACCTGTCGGGACTTTCATTCCAAACAAAGAATTGCAAAGTTTTCTTTTCTCAGTCCTACTTAGTGTAAAACAAGCTGCTGGCAAAAAAGTTCTATTCTCCTCCATCTTTGGTGCCAAATCAGTCCTCACATTCATCTCCACAAGGTCTAGTCTAGCGGCTACCCCATACTTTGTTTTTCCTGGAACATTAAGTAGCGTACCAATAAGACTTTCACAAAAAATTTTTTCAATGTGCATCACATCAAGCACATGTCGAACATGTAGATGTTTCCAATACTCTAGTTCAAAGAATATGGATTTTCTTTTCCAACATGATTTTGTTTCCAACTCCTTGCGCTGAAGCTTCCCACTCATTTTTCCCGCACGATAGTT
Organism: Henckelia pumila; assembly: GCF_033568475.1. Lineage (NCBI taxonomy): Eukaryota > Viridiplantae > Streptophyta > Magnoliopsida > Lamiales > Gesneriaceae > Henckelia > Henckelia pumila. The sequence continues at coordinate 197,502,464 of NC_133121.1, forward strand.
AATCTTATCAACTCTTTCCAACACTTCAAGCCCAGTTAATGGTTTTGGTGCGGGGTTAAACTCTTGTTTCCCATTAAAAGCTTTTTTTTTGCCTTCGGTAAGGATGATTTCTAGGAAGAAACCTTCGATGACCTGTATATGACATTTTTCTACTATGCTTCAACCTGGTCGAATATGTTTCTTCCCCACAGATAGGGCATGCTTGATATCCTTTCACAACACAACCTGACATGTTCCCATAAGCAGGAAAATCATTGATTGTCCATAGTAAGACAGCTCTGAGCGAGAAATATTCTTTCCGATATGCATCATATGCATCAACACCTATCTCCCATAAACATTTTAAGTCATCAACTAGAGGTGCTAAATAAACGTCAATATCATTTCCAGGTTGTTTGGGTCCAGAAATCAATAAAGTCAGCATCATAAATTTTCTCTTCATACACAACCATGGAGGAAGGTTGTAAGTGATCATCACAACTGGAAAACAGCTATATGCAGAACTCATCAAACTATGGGGATTGATCCCATATGCTGATATGGCCAATCTAAGATTTCTTGACTCCGATGCAAAATCCGGCCATTTGTGATCCACTACTTTCCAAGCCGACGAATCAGCTGGATCACGCAAGTATCCATCACAAATTCTTTTATCAGCATGCCAAGTTAACTCTTTAGACACCTCTTTGTTCCGAAATAATCTTTGAAATCTAGGAATAGGTGGGAAGTACCAAAGAACCTTTGTAGGAGTACCTTCATTCACCACAGAATTATTACCCAACTTCCACCTAGACATACCGCAAATAGGACAATTGGACAAGTCCTCAAACTCTTTCCGGTACAAGATACAATCATTAGGGCAAGCATGTATTTTCACATAATTCATTCCTAATGCACTGAAGCTTTTCTTTGCATCATAGTAGGATAAAGGCAATTCATTGTGATCAGGAAGCATTTCTCCTAACAAACTTAGCAAGTCAGTGAAACTTTTATCGCTCCAACTATATTTTGCTTTCAAATTAAATAATTTCACAAGTGCTGTTAACTTTGTAAATTTTGTGCATCCAGAGTATAAAGGTGTTCGGCATCTTCAAGTATCTTATGAAATTGGCTTGGATTCTCAGCATAGCTATCATATGCATCATGTGCCATATCTATAGTTTCCTCGGCAAAATATTTGTGTTCATCTGGTCCTACTTGATCACTATCATTCATTGGGTTCTTGACCGTAGATCTTTCCCCGTGCCAAATCCATGTATGATATGTTAAATCCATGCCATTAGAACACAAATGTGCCCTTATAGTGCGAACATCTTTCATCTGTAGATTACCACATCTTGTGCAGGGGCAAGGTATTTCATTTGGATCGTTGGCATTTTGCATTGCAAATTGCAGAAAAGATTCTACCCCAACCTCATATTCATGTGATAATCTGTTCTTTGACATCCAAGCTTTGTCCATTACTCATACAAATAAGAAACCAACACTGAGTCTAATCCTTCAAAACTTAAAAAAAATTAATCAATGTTTTATCATTCTATTTTGTTGAAGAAATATACCAGTTAACACTAGTTTCTAATCTTTATAATAAAATCCTTAAATATTGATCTAATCCACCAATCAACGGACTATGGAAAAATAAGGAAAGAACTAATTCTACTAATGTCCAATATTTGAGTGAAAAGGAGCGAATTTCTCAGAAAAATAAATTTTATGATTTGATATTCAACCTAGAACATAATGAAAAATTGTGAAAAGAATTCAATGGCAAAGAAAATAGTAACAAAATAGAACCACTTTTTGATGTTCATATTTCAAAAATCAAAAATAAGAAATGAAGAAGAGGATTGTCTTACCAGCAGTATACCACAGACAAGATTCACAGATCAGTTCCCATCCACAGAGACATTGGCACTGAAGTTATCTAACACAGCTGGAAATAATCCTGTATCAATTTAGAACACGCACCATTATGGCCAAGAAAACACACAGAGAAGTTATCTAACACAACTTGAAATAATCGCTATTTTATGCAAATATTTCCACCTTTTTCTTTCATGGATACCTTGAGTACTGTTGCATTATCGATACCTGCACAACTTCATCTACACTCCAACCTCACAAGGTCACACCAATTCAAGAGTTGATGGGTTTATGATTTTCAAAGAAAGAACATCTCACAATTAACAGAATGATGAAAAGATTGCAACAAACTCAAATAAATTCAATCTTCAACCAATAATTTGGGCGATTCAGTGGATTTGCAACCAAAACTTGTAATTTTAAAAACACTAAACACAAACTCATGAAAAATTTCTTCGAGGAGGAGATCTGCCCCTAATGGGTCGGTTCTGATTATCAACATTAGCCGATTTTTTTTCCAATAAAAGAATCATTCATCACAGGATAAACTGAATTTAGTAATCAGATACAGGGAAAACATTTCTTCACTGACCTTTTTCTCCTCAACCAAGCGCAAAAGTTATGGGATTTCTCTAGAATTCTACACCAAAACTCGTCATTACCGAGCCATTGTTTGAGGGGGCACTCTTTCAATTGATTACTTCACTCTTTTAAATGGATGCGCACGCCTACATTTATTCTCCAAGAACTGAGAAAATCTGTTCAGAAAAGAAACAAAATATCTCGCCAATATCTTTAATCCCAATAAATCTGTTCAGAAAATAGCTTTGTTCTCACAGAATATGACCAAGAAAATGACGTCCTTTTGTGGATGGTGCAGGGAATTGAAAGCTGAAGTTAGATTATTGACAGCTGATGGAGCTTCAGCAGCAGCAGAACAATTACGCCAATGTTGCCAGTAGCGAACATCATCATCGTAAAAGCTAACCTGTTTGACACTTGAACCATGTGCAATGATATTATGTTAAAATAAAAGTATCCAAACAAGATAAAGGAAAATAAATAGGGTCAAACCAGATCAGTTGAAACCCGATAGTCATCAATAAAAACAGCAGAAAATGTCTATGTCCATGACCATAACCTAAACACGTATAAATTCCAGGGTACTGCCAAAAGAAGAAAAGGAAATTTTTCCAAACAGGTTCTCCATTAAGCAGTCTGGATTCTTTCTAGACTTTGGCAGGAATCAAAAGAATCATTTATGAACACAAAAACACATCCAATGTCACACAACAGAATTAAAAAATATCATATAAATAAGAATGGGGAAAAATATGAATTTCCAGTTTCCAAACAATTCAAACACTATAATTTTGCCTTACATTTGGATTTTAACACAAATATAAACATGCCAACAGTTTTTCGATATCACGTCAACATTTTACGAGATCACACAAATAGTGTTCCAACGTGCCGATAATAAAAAAAATAAAATAAAATGCCAACTGTATAGAAATTTGACGAATTTTCCTTTTCCCTATTAAATATCACTTCAATCAAGCATATGTAAATATCATCGATCGCTTGTTTTTCCACCTTGGCATATATATCCCATATTCAATCTCCACAATTTCTTCTCAAATTAAAATCCCCTTCTCTGAACCTACTCGTAATTCAAGAAAAGTTTGCACTGATTAAACATATTATTTTTCAAATAATATCCTATATATGTTCCAGCTGCATTAATCACAAGTAAACCCATGTTCAGAAATCCCCAAGATGCAGGTTTTTTGGCCTCAGCTTCATCCTGTGCTCCAGTACAAGAACCCTTCCATGGTACTTACTAATTAGTATTAATGATCATCACACACACACACACACACATATATATATATATATATATATATATATATATTTGTATTGAAATTGTGCAGTAGTACTTTCAGGTGTGCCCCAGTTCTTGATGAGGAGATCCATGTCGTTGATCTCCGGGCTTGATCGGGGTGGGGATGAGGATTCGCAGCCCGACGAAGACATGTCGGACGACGGGTCACAGACGATGATGCTTGGAGTGAAGAAGAGGAGGCTGAACCTGGAATAGGTCAAGGTCTTGGAGAAGAGCTTTGAGTTGGGGAACAAACTCGAGCCCGAAAGGAAAATGCAGTTGGCTCGGGCTTTGGGCCTTCAGCCCAGGCAGGTCGCCATATGGTTCCAGAACAGGCGGGCCCGTTGGAAGACTAAGCAATTGGAGAAGTACTATGATGTGTTGAAGAGACAATTCGAAGCCCTCAAATCGGATAACAATGCACTCAAGTCTCAAAACAACAAACTTCAATCACAGGTACGTACTCTATACGTATTTCTTTTCCATTCTTTTTCTTTCAAAAATATATAGTCAATTTTTTTTGTTGATAAACAACACACATTGTACAAGGAAACCAAAGAGTAACATGAGTTTTGTGGTATGAACTCGAAAACAATATCACAGGCAATGGTTTTACACAAACGGATGAGCTAATGAAAGAACCAAAAAAAAAAACACAAAATAGAGTCTCGTTTTTCACCTTTTCTCGACATTCACCTAAAACCCAAACAACAATAAATCTAGACTCTCAACATCTACTAAAAATACCTAGAAACATGAGCCCGAAGAAAGAGAAGAAAGCAACAAAACTTACACGTGAAAGTCGCGACACTGAAGCTCCGATCCAAGCTTTAAACTCACGATTGAAGTCACGATTGGCGTTTCCAAGGCTTGGGCTAGGTGCAAAAAGGTCGGACAACCATTTTTTGGCGATCCATCGGCGCCGGAGGTGAGCTGGGTTGAAGGGGGCGAAGGGTTTGGCTAGGGATTGGGTTTCTCTCGATTCACGTAGTGTTGTACTATATGGGTTAATGTTATATGTATTATATTTTTTAAATATTATTATATTTTTTAAAATATTAAAAATAAAAAATAAATAAATAAATAACAAGGACAACAGATTACAATCTGTTGTCTTAGACCTTCAGAAAAACTCTAATAGACAACGGTTTTAAAAATCGTTGTCATAGAACATCAAAAACGCGCTCATTGACAACGGTTTTTAAAAACCGTTGTCATAGAACATAAAAAACGGGCTCATTGACAATGGTTTTTAAAAACCGTTTTCTTTGACGAATATAAGACAACGGATTTTTAAAAACCGTTGTCTTTTTAATTAAAAGTACGGTTAACGACAACGGTTTTTGTAAAAACCGTTGTTAAAGGCAAAAAGACAATAGTTTGTGTATAAAACCGTTGTCTTTTCAGTGTTGTTAATGAGCATATTTGTTGTAGTGCACACACACACATTGCACGCCTCTTTCCCATTTCGTATGTATCGTTCCTTTCTCCCCTTTTCTTCTCCAAGTCGGCTCCTCTCCTCCTTCAATTGCCGCCATCGCCCTAGGCTCCCAACAGACTGGAAAATCGAGTCCAAGGCGTAGGAAGATCCTCCACTTCGTTTTCAGCTCGTTTTATTGGTTTTTTTTCTTTGACTCAAGGCAAGTATAAATCATTCTTTTGGCCACCAAGTGAATATATTATGTTTTATGTGTTGTTTCTACCTTGTAATTCGAGTTTTGTAAACTTTTTGTTAGGGATCGTGTGTGTGTGTAGAGAGAGGGGGGGGGGTGAATACACACTTAGAGATTTTTATTTTAACAACACGGTGATTGCACAAATGTTAGTCTACTCAATCGATTTTTATTTTAGCTTCCTAGATAAATAAGAACTACTAGAATAGTACGGAAACAGTTCTCACTAAACTAGGTGATGAAGATGAAAAATAGTGTAATGCAGTGACGTAAATGAACATAGATATGTTTATGGATGTTCGAAAATTAATCTCCTACGTCACCCCTTCTTTCTCACGGGAAGGATACACTATAAGACATTGGTTATTACAACATCTTGTTATACACCCGATCCAAGTCAGGACTTATCAATCGCCTAAGATCCTGACTTATCAATCGCCTAAGATGGAACTCCTAGATTCACACTGATAAGATCTCAAGTTCTTATCAAAATTTTCTTCAGTTGATGATGATAAATGTCTAAGCTTCTTGAGAGATTAGAATCTCAAATCCTTGTAACGATAAATCTTCTTCAAACAACAGCTTGGATATGAGTAACCCTTGAGTAGATCTTTTGATAGATCAGATGTGCTTTTGAACGAGAAGGGTTAAGTGAGCAGTCGAGTATTCAGAGTAGTGTCAAGTGCTCAATTATGCGAATCTTTGTGAAGACGTAGTTCTTTTTTTTTTCGGTGAGCTCTGATATTTATATCAGTTTCTCCAACGTCTTTTTTCTTTCTGTCAAAGGTAGGAAACGTCTTGATTTTCAGATATCATTCCTTTATTTGTGAAATGTGACTTTATCTTCTGAAGTATCAGTACTCGGAATCCCTTAAATTTTCTATTCAATGTGTCTCGACATTAAATGCTATTTATGGCTTTTCTCACTTTATAAGAAGGATCCTTAAATGTTTTGTCCTTTGCATTTAAGTTGTATTGTCAACTATATGATACTGGGGATTCGTGACATTTTGAATTCGACATATATTATAGCAACTTATGAACTCAACCCAGATCAGTGGAGCAATAGTCGGTTGATGTGCTTAGCTCAATTTACAGATAACGGTTGACATGCTTAGACCAGCTGATACTGCATATTCCGGTCGATATCTTCCATTGTCAGCTGATATGTTGTAGTCGGTAGAATTCTCTTTGTCACCTGTTATACACGTAAACGGCAGCCGAACTATAACAATGAAGTGTTGTTATGTTATCACCAAAAGTTAGGATTCAACAATTTTCCCCTTTTTGGTGATGACAAAACCTAGGCCCCGAAAATCATTAAGAAGAGAATTTACGAGATGAATTCATTGTAAAAATAAATTGCATTGATACATAACATGTTACAAGCAAACATTGATAAAAATGCAATAAAAACCTATTACACATACGTTTCTGAAATGTGATAAATATACCTGATATATCACAATTGCCTTTGCTGTGGAACATCTTGCTTTTGTTGTTCAATGTCAATTGATTTTCTGGATACTTCCCCCTTTTTGACATCACCACGGTTGAGATGAGAGATAATCTCTCCAAGTTGTGCACCAACGGTGGCTTGGAAGGAGTCAATACGGGAGTCAATATGAGTAGTCAAGTCAGCTTGAATGATTGAGATCTTTGCAGTGGTGTGCTCATTCGTGTGACGAACAATTTGTGACACTTGTTCTGCAACAGTATCCATGGCGCAAATATTGCATTCCTTGTAGTTTCTCAATTCAGTAACGCATCTTCCGATCTCAGAAGATAAGCTATTAAGGCGAGACATGATGGTAGATCTAGAGCTCGCAATACCAAAATCTTGCCCTTGAATGAGATTTCTAAGGCTCTGCGTGGTAGAGCGAAGATCTTCTATAATGCGTACCCGAGCATAAGTCGAAGATTATTGTTCAACAATAGATGCTGCAACAATTTTGTTAGTGTGGGCTTTTGAGGCATCGATTGTAAGTGTTTGAGCATCTATATGAGTTGTAACAGGGAGGAGATGATGTTTTCATCAGGTATGGTGGTGATGTCCAATGCAAAGGGTGCAACGACCCTGCTCTCCTGATCAACATGACTGATTGGACTAGTAGGATGAGTGTCTTCAATAGTCATTTTTGGAGAAGAATCAGCAGAATGCATCTCATGAGGTGAGGATGTAAGCTAAAATTCATCCAAATCGGATAAGGACATCAAAACGTCCGAGACAGAGGTGAGTGGAATCTCAGGGAGAGAATCATCTGCAATAGTTGTGATTGGTGAGATCGGCCGTGGTTCGGAAGTAGTAGGATGATGCAATGTCGTTGGTTCCTCAGAGGTAGAGACAAATGATGAATACACCAAAGGAGATTCATCTTGAGCTGCAATGAATTCTTGTTCCTCGGAAGTAAAGATGAAGTCACGTGGTTATGAGTTATCATGAGAGTCCAGTGTTGGAATCATTGCCATAACTTCTGCAAGATACATTTGAATGTATTCGGTGGTCGGTTGAAGAATGTAGTGCTTCAGTCTATATTCTTGTAATAATGTGTCACTAACATCAATTGATTATTTGAGACGCAAAATGACTTCACTGTCATCTTTGGAAGTTTTGCTCATTGGTTGAAAATTTTATTCTCTTTGGGAGAGAATGTAGCGAGCGAGGCTATCACGTAGTTGGACATCTACCAACTTATGTCTGCTGAGGGAGGTCTCAAGATGTGAGGTAGCTGCGAGAATGAACATTTTATCCTCTACTTTGGAGAGGTATTCCAGCTTGTCCTCGTTCAAAATCTGAGTGTATGAAACGTTGAGACGATAGTTGACTCACTCATCAAATTCTCTATGTCTGAAGCAAACAGCTCTGAGTATGCCAGAGATGATGAGTAGTACACTTCCATTTTGGCTATAGATTGAGCTTTTGGAGGAGGTACGAAAATGCTTTTGCCTTTTACTTGAGTATCGGTCATGGTGTTGTTGCCGATAGCTGAAACTAAAGGTTTGGTGAGAGTGATTCCTTTGGATAGAGGAGCTTGGGAGCTGATGATGGGGTCAGTAGAGGAGGGTGCTGCATCAATTGACGGAGAGGAGACTGCAACCGAGATTGGTACAAGTGCAACAGTGGTTCTTTCAGTTGGCTTGGATATCAGCTGGGAAGTAGAGACTGTCTGAGAAACTAGATTCATAGAGGCTGAGACTGCTATGGTTGTCTCTGTGACTTGAGAGGGCGGTGTGTGAACCGTTGACAACAACTTTATCCTTTTGGGTTTCGGTTGAGATGGCTTGAGTGCTGTTTTCTTCCTTGGAGAAGGAGAGGAACTACCGAAAACCTAAACCAATGGAGCATTGTCATTGACATCATCATCTGCAGCTGATTCAATGATCACAGTGCATATGCTGGTTCTAGGATGCTTCTGTGGAAGAGCTGTAGTCCCCATAGTAGCTTGCTGCTGTTCTGCGCCAATTTCTTGTTTGATAGTTCACAACTGATCAGCTGTTACATGATTATTTTGTAAGAACAAGGGAATGGTGACCGCGTTGAGCCATTTCGAGACATGAAATGTTTCAAATTTAGAAGAGTCAACACCCAAGGCCGTTAGAATGTGGCATATCCAAAGTGCGAAGCCTTCGGATTGTCCCTTTCCTCGAAGCATTTCACAAAGAGTGGAATAGAGAATAGAAGACCAGTTTATGTTCAACTGAGATTCAATGGAGGCCATATACTGAAAATTCTTGAGAGTGATCTTGTCATAAGATCCTACTTTGACCAAAAGTGTTTTTGCAACGACGTTGGCTAGGAGTCGATAAGCTGGCTTCAAGCTCTGTTTGAGGCCGTTGACTTTGATAGGTGCTCTATCCAACGTGAATTCAGCTGTCCAATGAGCTGAATTTCCATATGGTAAGTCTGCGCATTTCATCAAACCACTGGTGGGCAATGCAAATGTTTCACCGAAGAAGTGTTGATTGAATTCCACACGTCATCCCTTGATGACACAAGTGATGCTGCCATGATGGAGTTCTGCAGAGTCAAAGAATTCCTTGACTAGAACGTAATCAACAGTCGAGCATGAACTAAGAAATTTCCGGACTCTTGATGCTTCAAGCATACAAAATATTGCAGAGATTTTGGTGTTGTTGATGGAGTACACTTCATCAAAGTTGATTGCCAAACATGTTTTCTGGATAGACATCGTGAAGTGCTGAAATCAAGAGATACGATTAGGGTTTTTGAGAGAGATAAGTAATGAAAGGATTGATGTTTGGGCTTTTGCAAAAATATAAATATGTTTGTGTTAGGGGCGCATGTTGCCGCGATGTGGTATACACATCATTGAAATTTAAAATTTGAATTTTGAAAATACAGATTGGAATGAGCGCGCAAAAGTACGGATGAGTGATAAAATAAAATGTATATATCAGAATATAAATAAGGCGATTGGCACGATATCCAATGTCTGTATACAACTCATGTCAGACATCAGGAGTTGTCTTTTTGGATACGTCGCCAGGCCCTGTAATCATGATTTGCGACTTTTGAGTGTATCAGTAGAGAAGGGACAGGTGAGGTGTATGTCTGCCGACCCTTCACCTTCCTTGTTACTCTTATAAATACGAGATCATAAAATTAATAAGGCATCAATTTTTCACAAAGAAAGCACTCATATATCTAAAAAGATAAGAGATAAGAGATCAAGATGCCGGGTCCTGGAGAAGATTTGGCTACTGAGTTTGACGCTGCATTAACTCGAGTTCGAAAGCGAGAGTATGAAGATGTATTGTTCGAGTGAGTCATAGCAGAGTGGGAAGCAGTAGAAGAGCTGCGTCTTCATTTGTATGATGTTCGTTCACCAAGTTCTTCTGATGCGGCTAGTGACTATGCTGTCCAGTTTTTGCGTTATAAGGAGATGCTGGGGTCCAATAGTCAGGATAAGATCTTTATTTCTGAGGGGGTGTATCTAATCTTTCTCTATAAGGAGCTCGAAGAGCTGGAGCTTATCCGGTCGGAGGATATCGGCTTTGTTCGTTCTCCTACCAGAGAGCTTACACTTTCATGTTTTCATGGAAGTTTGCAGTGGAGAAGGAGACAGCGAAGGCAGTACTAGCCTTCGAGGCTCTAAAGTAACTGTTAAATTATTGCAAAACTTATGTTAGTTCCTTTTGTAATGAGCTTGAAATGACTATAAACTTATTTTACTTGCTATATCTGCTGACCCAGGGCAATAATCTTAACTAAAGTAAGGATATAAGTAATATAAAATTTCATTGACACACCTTTTCACATATCAGCGAGTTGAGCATTAAAGTGATGTGACTAAATTGGCGTATATTCATGAATATAGGTTTCAGTTGAGATCATAAAATAAACTTAAGTAACATAGTGAACAGAAATATGTTGCGCAAAATGTATATATTTCAAGCTTTCATTAAATGCATGCTTAACTACTATCGATAAAGTAGGTCTATCAGAAGTCTGTACGAATATCTTTTGAAGATATAAGCAACGATTCGGTGTAGGTGACAGTTGACCTACTAGACCTTTAGACTTATTCTTTTCTTGTCTATAAATATGTTACCATGCAATCAGTTCAATCACAATATCACAAATTCAAATATCAACATGGATGAGTTAGAGTTTGAGATAAGGAAAAACTGATATAGAAGCAGAGTGATATCAAGGGGTATGCGTATATGGTTTCTCTTAGAGACCGTTCATCGCAATCTTCCTTCATGTTTAGCTCTCATGGAGCCACGTTATGCTGAGGGGATACTACGATGCAAACTACTCTTGCAAACTCAGAGCACTCGTGATGTGCTAAAGCCTGCTGCAGTTCGCCTATTGATGCTTTTGGCTGAAAGGGATGAGATGCAGAACATCTGTTTTGAGGATGATGTCTGAAATGGTCAAGGAGAACTTACTCTGTGGATGATAGAGTGGAGCCGTTAAATGAGAATCAGGATATCTACAGCTTGCTTGGCATATCAACATTCTCAGTAGATTTAGTAGGGTAATTTTTTGTAAAACAAATGCGTATGCTTATTGTAATGAAATTTTATTCATTGATATGGAATATTCCCCCTGAAATTATGATTTTCTTAGATTAAATCTATTAAACCAAGTATATTACAAAAGTAAGAAAACTTAGCATCCGGTAGCGGTTTAGCGAATATATCTGCTGCTTGCTGATCCGTGGAGATGTAGATCATCCGAATCTCTTTCTTTAGCACATGCTCTCTTATGAAATGATGTCGTACGTTAATGTGATTTGTTCTTGAATGCATCATGAGATTCTGAGTAATTGCAATTGCACTAGTGTTGTTGCAGAAGATGGGAGCTTCGCTTGATTGTATTCCATAGTCTTGAAGCTGCTGTTGTATCCATAGTATTTGTGCACAGCAACTACCAGCTTCCAAGTATTCTGATTCGGCTGTAGAGGTGGCAATTGATGTTTGCTTCTTGCTAAACCATGAAATAAGTCTGTCTCCCAGAAACTGAAAAGACCCGCTAGTCCTTTTTCTATCAATCTTGCATCCTGCATAATCTGCATCTGAATAGCCAACAAGATTAAATTTTGAGTCTTTGGAGTACTAAAGACCCACGTTTTTAGTACCCTTAAGATTTTTAATAATCCATTTAGCAGCAATATAATGAGATTGTTTGGGTTTTGCTTGAAATCTTGCACAAAGACATACTGCGAACATGATATCAGGTCTGCTAGCAGTTAAGTAAAGTAAAGAGCCGATAAGTCCTCGATACATTGTTACCTCTACCGGTGCTCCTGCTTCGTCTTTTTCAAGCTTTATGGAAGCACTCATAGGAGTAGATATGGCAGAACAATTTTCCATGCCAAACTTTTTGATAAGTTCCTTGGTATACTTAGCTTGGTTTATGAAAATGTCATTTTCAAGCTGTTTCACTTGTAGCCCGAGAAAGAAGTTAATTCACCCATCATGCTCATTTTAAATTGTTCCTGCATCAACTTAGAAAATTTCTCGGATAAACGAGGATTAGTTGATCCAAATATAATATCATCTACATAATTTGAACAAGTAAAATGTGATATCCTTTAATGAATTTGAAAAGGGTTTTATCGACTGTTCCTATAACAAAGTTATGATCTAATAAGAACTGTGATAGGGTTTCATACCATGCTCTTGGCGCTTGTTTTAAATCATAGAGAGCTTTATCAAGTTTAAACACGTAATCAGGAGTAGAGGGGTTGATAAAACCTGTTAGTTGTTCAACATACACCTGTTCTTGAAGTAGACCATTTAGGAACGCTTATTTTACATCCATTTGATAGACTTTGAAGTTTTTGTAAGCAGCATATGCAAGAAATATCCTGATTGCTTCAAGTATTGCTACTGGAGCGAATGATTCATCAAAATCAATTCCTTTCTCTTGTCTGAATCCTTGAGCAACCAGTCTAACTTTGTTTCTTATCACTTTCCCATCCTCATTAAATTTGTTGTGGAACACCCATCTGTGCCTATGATATTT